>NC_080447.1:12496234-12814567 GCF_028018845.1 Melospiza georgiana | reverse complement strand
AGAAAGTGAGATGGCCCCCAGCAGACCGCTGAATTTAGGGAAAATTAATTTCCCAAAGCCCTGCTTCACAGGGCTCTCCCATAATATTCTGGACTAATAAAGGAAATACCTCACAGAAATCTATACAAATCAGAAATGGCAGAGAAGCATCTGTTGAGAGCACCTTGAAGAACTGAGCTCTGTCAAATCACTCCTGGCTGGCAGAGTTGTGACCTCAGGAGAGTCACTTCCACTTTGAATTTCAGCAGCTCCCTCTTTATAGTGAGCATAAAGCTCAAAGAAGTGTAGAATAATTTGGGTTGGAAGGGACCTGAAAACTCATCTTGACATGAAAACTCACCCCCTGCCATGGGCAGGGACACTTTCCAATAGCCCGGGTTGCTCCAGACCCCTCCCAGCCCGACCTTGGGCCCTTCCATGGATCCAAGGGCAGCCACAGCTGCTCTGGACATCCTGTGCCAGGGATTCCCCATCCTCACAGGGAAGAATTCCTTCCCAATATCCCACCTAACCCTGTCCTCTGGCAGTGGGAAGCCATTCCCTGTGTCCCATCCCTCCCTACACGAGCTGTTCAACCTCCTTTACAGAGAACCTTATGACCTGCGGATGCAATAGGTGCTGGTGAATTCATGGAATTTCTAATGGAAAGCAGAGGAAATAGCAGCTGAAAACCCCACGCTTCCCACGGGCAGCGTTTCCTGCCACAGTGATGCACAGGGGGGTGCTGGTGACAGCAGCAGAGCCCCTGTGATGTAACATCCCCAACGCCCCCGAGCTCCGCGCGAGGCTCCCGGCAGGTCTGAACAGGAGCCACGGCAGCCACGGTCCCGCACGGCGCCCTCAGCCCGGCACCGTGAGCGACGAGGAGCTCGTGGAGAGGCTTCAAAGGTGCCCTGACATCAGCAAAGCCACAGGTCTGGCCAGGCCCAGCTCCTGCTGGAGCCATTATCAAAGCATTGAGTCACGGAGCCGTGCTGACCGTCACTGCCTTTGTCCGGCGTGGAAGGATGCCCAGGCGGACAGATCTGACTCTCACAGCTCGCTCTCCTGCCCGACAGAGCTTCTTACACAGCACGCTCTGTTGCTGGGCTATAGGGAATTTTTGTCCTGGTTTTCTTGACGTGATCCTTTTCAGAAAGAAAACCCTGACTCATGAAGCCGTGACGTTGAATGTGCTGCTGTGTAAGGCCTGACACAATGAGACACTTGGCACCCGCTTGCTCCGAGCCCGGCCAAGGGGAATATATGCATTTTTAAGAACTGAATATCCTAATTTTTTACTTTTAAGGAATAGGGAAGCCTTAGCAATGCTGTAGCAACAAGGGTCACCCAAATACAGTCAATGTCTCCCACTGGAGAGTTAAAAAAGCGAAATGAAAAAATAATGGTTTTCCCTTTGCTTTTGCAATCGGTGGCCAAATATGCTGCTGCTCTTCCGGAATGCACAGCTGCCAATTCCAGAGGAGAAAATCTCTTGTAGCCAAGTAGCTCAGCTCCTACATTCTCTCCAAGAGCCTGGGAAAAAGGAAAGGCGGCCAGCCAGTCGGCTAAATAATTTTTGGAAATAAGTAGGTAATGGCCCTCCAACACACCACGGCAAGCTTACTTGCAGGCTGACGTCTTTTTGTAAAGCAGAAAATTGACACATCCATGTCAAATCCTTAGATCTCCTTTGTAGAAGCACTGTGAGTTGAGTGTGGGTCAGATTTCCAAGTCACCAAAAGCTTTAAAGCACACAAAGCTTCCCCAAAATTAACACAGGCAGCAAAGTATACTTGGATGAGCCCATCTGGCCTCAGTTAAGATGTGCTGAAATACTGGGAGTTGGGGATTTTTTTGGATATTCCTGCTCCAAGGCTTCCAAATAAACTCTCTGTGAAAAATAGAAAGAACACAGTGTCAGGCAACTGGCCTGATTCCTTTATTATTTCAGTGTAATTCCAGTACTTCAGCAGGGAAATCAGGTAACAACCATCAGGAATGGGAAATATTTGATTGTACAGGCAGCTCAGCTGTGCCTGGATGTCCTGCTTGCCAGCATCTCCCAGGTGCTGAAGCATGCACTGATTTGCTATGGAATAACACCAAATTTTTTCTGAGGAGTTTTTGTGCTGTGCTACAGGCTCTGGCTCCTCTTGAGCTTGGTCAATGTGGAGGTTTGGCCAAAAACAAGAGGTCCTTGGGGTCTCTATCCCATGGATAATTCCTCTTCCACCCTCATCAGCTGTTGGAATGGGGGTCAGGAAAAGGCTCTGGATGAAAACTAACCCAACCCATGGGAAGGTGATCCAAGCTTTCAGGAGAACACACAGGTTGTGACTACCTGTGCTGTTCCTTCCCAGCCCATTGCTTGGGGGACACAGCTGGGAGTCACCAGAGCCCTGCGGATGTGGGACTGTGTGCTCCAGGAGGAATGAACAGCAAGTGATGGCCTTCAGTGGGTAAGATCCAGTCCTCAGTTAATGGCAGGGAAGATACTGGGACTGGAAGATGGAGATCAACTTCCACAGTGAGACCCCACCTGCAGAGCTGCCTCCAAGTCCCAGCACAAGGAGAACATGGAGCTGCTGGAGAGAGTCCAGAGGAAACCATGGGGATGCTCTGAGGGCTGGAGCCCCTCTGCTCTGGAGCCAGGCTGGGAGAGCTGGGGGTGCTCACCTGGAGAGGAGAAGGCTCCAGGCAGAGCTCAGAGCCCCTTGCAGGGCCTGAAGGGGCTCCAGGAGAGCTGGGCAGGGACTGGGGACAAGGGATGGAGGGACAGGACACAGGCAATGGCTCCCAGTGCCAGAGGGCAGGGATGGATGGGATATTGGGAATTGGGAATTGTTCCCTGGCAGGGTGGGCAGGCCCTGGCACAGGGTGCCCAGAGCAGCTGTGGCTGCCCCTGGATCCCTGGCAGTGCCCAAGGCCAGGCTGGAATAACCTGGGACGGTGGAAGGTGTCCCTGCTCATGGCAGGGGGAGGAGTGAGGTGAGCTTTAAGGTCCCTTTCCATGAAAACCATTCTGTGATTCTGTGCCTGGAGAGCTGCAGCAGAGCACAGCTGGAGGTGTGTGAGCAGAGTTCAGCATGTTTTTGCACGTAGGTTTTTGCATGTAAGCAGAATCTCCTTCACTCTGGAATTATTGGCTATTAATGGAGCTGCATCCTGCAGTGCTGTTTTAATAACACTGAGGAAGCACTTGGAAACATCCAACAGACCAAACCCCCATAAAAAAAGCTCCTGAAGGGCTCCTGAGATGGTTCCTGCCCCAAAGGCCAGCATTCCCTCTGTGGGGGAGGAGTGGGAGAGAGGGAGTCCTTCCCTAAATCTCTGAGTGTCCCCACACTGCAGGGTCTCCTGCATCCCAGCACTGCTCCTCACCCACAGGCACACGCAGCTTCATTTTTCTGTCTAGAGTGAACTTTTAAGGAGAAGTATTGAGGGACAAAAAGCAACTGTGCCCCTGATTCTCCTACAAGGCCCTGACCCGTGGCTGTGCCTCCACCACCTGCTCGGGCTGACATTCAGGGAGCTGAGGCTGGCAGAGGCTTGGGCACATTCTAGCCAACTCCAAATGCCAGTTTTGTTTTCTGGAGACACCATTTTCCTGTGTTTGACACAGTCTTACACTCTGTTACTGAAAAAAAGGTCTGTGTGTGATTCAAGGTCAATCTACTGCACAAAGGACTTGGTTTCCTGTTATCAAGCCCAGAGTTTCATCAGAGTAAACATCCCCTCGCTGCACGTCCTGTAGAGAAACACATGAACAGTACCATGAACAAAATTTAGCATGACATGCCTGGAAAAGAAACCAGTACCTTGTATTTGCCTCCCACATGCCCCTTCTCCCTCTGGTGTTTGCCCAAAGCCTTCCAGGGTAGTGCTGGGTGCTTTTCTTATGAACAGCCACAAACCGTCCTGAAGGGTGTTAATTCACAGAATTGTGAACAGTTTGGATGAGAAGGGACCTTAAAGGCCATCTCATCACACCCCTGCCATGGGGACACCTTCCACTATCCCAGGGTGCTCCAAGCCCTGTCCAACCTGGCCTTGGACACTCCAGGGATGTGAGTGCTGAATCCACTGATCACAGCCAGGCTGTTTGCATTCCTGTTTTCCCAGTGTGCAGCCAGCTCCCCAGGCAGGTATTCACACCATGAGCCAGTGGATTCTGCAGCAGAACAGTGGGTCATTGATGCTCTGGGAAATGCCAAACAGGCCTGTCTGGCACACGGACACCCAGGGCGGCGTTTCCTATGGAAAACTGTGAGCCTTCGGAATCTCAGCCTCCGCTTCAAGGAAAGGTCTACATGCCAACCAGACTTAAATTAGCCTTGGAAACTGATTCTGGAAAATGTGCCAGCTCAGATGCAAATCCCTCTTACTTACCTCGTGATGACAACAACAGCCTGGTGAAATTTTACTCATCCATTAACAGAAAAGACCTTGCCCGGTGACACACGTGGGTGGGATTCCAGCAGGGTGACATTGCTTTTGGCACGAGGGCCTTGGCCCCCAAGAATGGCAGCCCTGTGGCATGACAAATGCAGGCCACAGCCACATACCTTACCTGCTGACTCAAGGGGAAGAATGCAGAACCTACAAAAATTAAACTTCCAGCCAAAATCCCGAGATGGTAATCTCACAGAACAGCCCCTGAGGTAAAAGATTGATGATTAGAATTACACTCAGGAAAACACTGGTTCATTTCTAAACACCTTCAGAGCAAGTTATAGCCAAGACATTCCACTGGGGTCACTTCTTAAATCCACTGGAGGGAAAACATGAGCACTCAGCTCACTAGGACAGTGATTTTTGTTTCACCACCATGGATAGAGGCCCCTCCATGCCCCATTAAAATCAATGGCAGAACTCTCCTGTTTTTGGCATGAACTCATTTTCGTTTCTCCTCCTCCTGGTCATGCTTCTTCTCTCTGCCATATCTCCAAAACTGAAAGTGCAGCAGCAGTGATCAGATCAGACAACTTTCTAGATCACCCACATCCGTGGAAATCCCAAAAGAATCCTCTGATTTCAGGTGAAAACCAAATGTCGATACCTGTCCACCCGCTTCCCGCACAGCCCCTGGGGCTGGGTTAATTTTCCTGTCGAGGACCGGCTATTTAAGGATGTGGTTGAGACGATGCGTTTCTGTTTGACTTCAGTTTGAAACCAAAAGACTGCTCTTCTTGTTAACCGCTCTCCCAGAAAGAAGGAAGGATTTCCAGAAGCCCCACTCACCTGGTTGTGGCTCGGCAGGTTGAGGATGTCCACACCCCAGCGACTGAAGAGCCTGCGGTCGCCATAAACGAGAACAGGTTCCCTTTCTTCGCTGGCTTTCTGAAAAACCCTAGGGAGCATTCACTTTCCCCTTACAGAATGTTCCTAATATTTTGGGGGTTTTTTAAGCAGTTTTTAATCTTAATTGCTGCTGGGATCTTTGGGTGATCAAAGGGAGGATGGCTGTGATTCTTTGTATTACTCAGTGCTGCATTAGCACCGGGATCACATATTCATTTATTTTGGTTGAGGAGGTAACAGTCTCCTTTCACTGCACGCACACAATTACTGTAAGCATGCAGGGGACTTGCCAAATGATGCATGAGGGGAGGAGGAGAATCTTTGAAGAAAATTGTTCAAACCTAATTTAGTTCACTAATTGGCAAGGGACCGTTACTAACGAATTGCTTCTGTTTTATGTCAGTAGTGAATCAGGTTGATCATGTGTAACATACATTAAGTCAGTTAATGAGTATTAACTAGAAATGGGACCGAAACACAAGAAAAAGGGTTTTTACCTTTAACTAGCCAAGCAGAATCATCAATAAATAAAAGGATATCTGTAAGTGACTTTGATGATTCCAATCTGCAGTGGAAGGACTTTTCTTAGAAACTGATGGTAACCACAAGAGGGGAAAAAAAATCAGATGCTTACTGCGGCACTTCATCAACACTCGCTTTACTTCTAACCAAGCCTGAAATGAAAATGACTAAAAGTCATTACCATAAAATAACTGATTAGAACCCCATGTCAACTGAGACAGTGAGTTCTGGCCCTGGCTATGGGACCAGGGCATCATAAGGCCAGTGAAGGCGTGTGTTGACCTGGTGGTGGCTGTGTGTGCACTTCCACTGGGGGACAGGACACTTGGCAACCCCCCTAACCCTTGATGTGCCCCTAACCCATGGAGAGCATTGAGATCACCTTGTTGGAGCAGCCACAATCACAGCCATGCTTCACTCTCCTCTCTGTGTGTGAGCCAACAGCGTGACACAGCTTTGGGTGCCGTCAGGGCTGCAGGAATGTGGCCCTCAGAGCCCAGCAGTGCCAGGGCAGAGCTGGGAGGTGACAGCAGGCCCACGTGCAGAGCCTGGCTCACTCGTGGATGTGCAGCCCTGAGAGCAAACACTGTTACAAAACCCGGGCAGAAGGAGAGTTTCTGGCTGGCTCTGGCATGTGAACAAACTGGCTTATTAGGCCACAGGTGCAAAAATGAGAATGTGGAGTGAAAGTGAGGATAAAATGGAGAATTCTGGTGGGTGCTCTGCAGGTTTTGTGAAATAGGTATCAGGCCATGGAACCTGCCAGACACTGTGGGGGGCTCAGGGACAGGCAGGGTCTGTTTGCTGTGATCTGCAGGATTGGCTTTAGGATTGCAATCCAACACTGCACTGCCTGGAGAAGGAGGGAGGCAGAACATCTCAGGGAGCTCAGTCTGGAGCTCAGCTCTGCTTCAGCCTTGGCTTCCAACTCAGGCTTTTCAACTTTCTGGCCAAGCAGAGTCAAAGCAGAAGGGAGATGCATCAATCCCATCTCCTGGTAGCTTTAGGCAGGGAAAGATCACTGTTCCAGCAGGAAGGAAGGGCCCTGATGTCTGCAGCCAGTCTTGGATACTGCCACAGCAGATGAGAGCTCCAGACTCTATGGATCAGATACCTGTCATGTGTTGCTCTCCTTACCTGTATTTGCAGCCACCAGGTGCCTTTCTCACAGCAGGTTCTGAACTGGGTATTTTGCAACACAATTTATATCACACAACTGCTGAGCCCCTCAGCACATGGTGGGGTGCTGATTTAGAAATGAGCTGATAATACAGTCATGGCAACACTACTTGCAGAGTCAGAAGAAAAATCTAAATATCCAGCACCAGCAGAAAATGTGTACAGATTAGTTTATCTCTGCACTCAATAGAGATAAGACCCCTTATTTGAAAAAAAAATCTAAGCTCCAGGAAACAGCAGAAAGGATGAAGTTAAGCACAGTGTGGTGGATCATGAGACATGCTGCCTGCTGGCATTGATACCTCAGAGTTCATCTGGAAATAATGCCTTAAATCAGGGTGACAGGACAGTCCAGCCCCAGAGGAGGGGACTTAGCCAGTGAGGGGCAGGGGTGTGAGGGAAAGAGGCAGAAAGAAGCACACAGACACCGTTTATGTGGAATGATAAATTCTCAGCTCAAGAACATCAAACAAGTGCAGCTGGCTGGCAATGCCATGGCAGTTCTGGTGCTTGCTGTCTCTTGGCAATCCAGAGTTTTCAGGAGACAAATAAACATGCAGAAATACACGTGGGATGGGGAAGAGTTAAACATTGGTCTGTACCAGTCAGATGACAATGCAAACTCACACCTTCCAAATGTATTGTGTGTCAGAACGAACATAATTTCCTGCTGTTCAGAGGCAGCTTCTCTGGTTCACTGACCTTCCTTTTCTTCTCAGGTCCTATTACCTCTTCCTGGCTGAAGGCAAGGTTCAGGAGGTTTATCTGCAAGAACCATCAGAAACAGGGATCATTCTCACAGGGCACGCTCCTGCAACATGAGTTAAAAAGTACAGCTTCCAAAAGTGTCATGTGTATGCCTGGATCCTCCTGGCTTTGCTCAGTGTGATCCTGTTCTCCAGAAAAGCAATTAGGCAAGGAATCAAAACTAGAGTACTGGATGGAGCTGGGAATGTAACAGTTGTGCAAGCAACAGGTTCAGCTTCAGGGCCAGGGAATGGAATTGGTGGCAAGGGGACAGAACCCAGCTCCCCATCACTGACAGAAAATGGCAGGAGCAAGGAGATCCTTGAGGAATATAATAGCTGATAGGGCATTTGTTTCTCCACCAACCTCAGATAATCATAACATGAAAAAGAAAGGGGCACTTAAGTGAAATCTGTCACAGCCTTTCAGGAGAAGACACACAGTCCCTCTGTTTGTACATCAGGGAATTCAGTGTGAGCTGGTCAATCTCAGGCTTCAAAACTACCTGTGAGTCTGTGAAAAATAACTAAGCCAAGCAAACTTTTTCCCAAAAGGCTTAACTTCCCTCTAGAAAGACACAAACCTCTCCCAGAAATACTCTGAGCCAGCGACCCAAGAGGTTAAAAAACACAGATAAATATATGTGAGAATATAAGTGAGTCAATGGAACAGACACTTCAGACAGACCACAAGGAGATGGACAGCCAGGACGACAGCTGAAGTGTTGGCTGTGCCAGGGGACAAACTCACTTATCCTCCTTATCATGTCACATATTTGCATTTCTACAATAATAATCTGGAGCTGCTGAGAGCAATGTGTGCTGTCGCCCACCCAGAAGGGACAAAGCACAGTCTGGCAATGTGGCCTCTCTCACTGGAGCTGAGCTGAGGGGACACAGCACAGCACAGAGCTTCTCCTCCAAAACAAAGTTCACTTGGATGACAGCGAGGGAAAGGAGTGCTGAGAGAATTGCTGCTCCCAAACAGGAGTACCTCCCTCTAGTGTCACTGCAAGGCACCAGGAACCCCGGAACTGCAACAGGGGAAGCACAAGGAGTTAATGAGGAGCTGCTCCAGAACACATCCCGGGGATGAGCACAAGGTCTCCAGATTACAAGATGTGGTCATTATAGAATTCCCCACTCACGTCACCAAGGCTGGCTTTCCATCTGACCTTGGGATGAGGCTTCGGCAATCTCTGCATAGCAATGGGCTTTCTAATGTGTGAAATAGCTCTGATTAGGGATTAACAGCAAAATGCTTTGCAACAGCCTCCCTTCTCCTCTCTATCATGTTTCAATTTGTTTTTCTTCCCTCCTCTTCATTATGAGCCATACAATGTTGCTTAATGCAAAAGTACAATTTCCTTTCCCTAAAAGCAGAGAAAACAAGAATGTGCCAAAGTGGGCTGGGCAGGTTCTCCCTCACCCTGCACAGTCAGGCTGACAGAGCTTTCCAAGGCTGCCCAAGGTGTGTTTGCTTGAGGACAGAGCCATGTGTTACAGCTCCTCACCTGACATTCAGCTGCTCCAACTGGCATTTTTGGCAGCTATTTACTTTCCTCTCCCTAACATCATTTTAACCCATCTGCTTCCTCCTATTTTTGAAGTGAAGGGCCCAGAGAAAGAAATGCTGCATCCAAACCTCTGCAGTGCTAACACAGCTGCAGGTTTGTACCCTGTCCTGGTGGACACACAACAAAGCAGGGGCACAATTCCCAGTCTCCCAGCCCCATCACCTGGATCAGGCAGCTCTCCTTCTGTTTAAACCTAGCTAGAGCTGCTGCTTTCATTTCCTCTACTGAGGAATGGATCTTGCACAGCCCAGAAAGCTCCTCAGTGAAGGTTTTACCCCTTTGCTACTCCTCCAGAATTTCCTGCATGGATGGGATACTTGTAAGGAGGAGATATGGCCACGATGAGCAGCTGCTTGCACTCCAGCTCCCCCCAGTTCTCCTGCCCTTCACCACAGGCAGCACGAGCACCTCACAGGAACCTGAGATGAGGAGTGAAAACATGCAAGGAAGCCATGGAGGGTTCCAGAGAAGCACTACTCACCCATTCAATGAATCAGATGTCAGCAGTGAGAGCTATTCCACTGCAGCCAGCGTGTCCTGGCCTGTCCCTGCCCAAGCTCACGTAGGAGCTAGGAGCCAGGAACAGACCCCAAGCCCAACTTCAGCTCCCATCCTTAACCAAACACTCCAGCCTCTTCCCCAGAAAAGCTGCTCTAAAGGGGATTAAGTCAGACCCGACATGTGCTTATTTGACTTGAAGCAGAAAGTAAACCTCTTCAACGGTGTGGTGAGAAGCAGGAAATCCCTCCCATTGATTAAACATACAATCAAAGCCTCCAGAAGTTAATTAATTCTAATTTTTTTCCCACGTACTGGGATGCTTCATTGAATAACTGATGTCAGAGCTTGGGCTGGGAGAATGTTGCATTTCCTCATACACAACCTCAGCCCCATGGACGAGCCAGGAGCTGTAGAAACAGGCAGGACAAGGTGCAGCCCCTTGCACCCTCACCCCAAAAAGGAACCCTGCTGACAGGTGGGACAAGCCAAGAGCAAGCAGCAAAGGCAGCAGCAGCTCCATGACCTCCTGACTCTGAGTCCATGGCAGAGTTCAGGGTCTGGGTCATACCATGAACACACAGTGAGTGTGAATCTCCTGTTTTACTACGTGTAAAAAAGCAATATTTTGCCGCAGGAGTTTTCCCGTAGAACTGCAGCTAACTTGTGAATCATACAAGTGTTACTAATTTCTGGCATAAAACTCACAGGACAGCTGTGAGTTGTCTGGAGAAGATATCAGGCTAAAAATAGATTAGACTTAGATTAAAGCCTTCCCAAGGCAGACTGGTGGACGAAGCAGAGTGAGCAGACCACAGCCACACTGCTGTTCTTAGATAGACACAATCAGGACCCAGTTTGCAATCCCCAGTGTCCCAACATATTCCAGCCAAAAATTCCCAGCATAAATTGAAGAAGATTTACAGCTCTCCTGACATGTGTTTTGCTTCCCAGGGCATCCTATGCAGAACAGCTAAAATTGCACAAGAGCATTGGGCTGTGTCCCTTTTTGTCCCTGGGCTGCCCCATGCTGAGGTTTGGCACTTGGCACATTTTATGTCCTCAGAAGAGTTCCCTTTGTCCAGGACACGGAGGGTTTTGTTTGGTACCTTGTAACTATCCCCACAAATTCACAAGCACATGAATGTCAAAAGAAGTGCAGTTCCATCGAGCAAGCTGGAAGAATAAGGGCTGAGATACAAGACTGAGCTGCTGGAATAAGGCAGAGTGACCCTCAGGTGTCAGGACATCACAGTTTGTGTGGAGGACTCTCATCATCAGGGATGTTAATCAGAGTGACCTGAGGCATCCTGTGATTTCAGCTGCAGCTACCACTGACTCAACAGCACAGCAAACTCTTGTCACTTCCAAAAATCAACCTGGTGACTCTTCAGATTGGTCCCCTAAGACCTCATTCCTGCCTGCTCACTGACAGCTGGCTGCTCCGTGCTCTGAAGCACAGCAAAATCCCAGGGTCACAGGACACATCATGGTGTCACTGGAAGGATGAGAGGAGATGGACACGAACTGAAACCACAGAATCACAGATTCCCAGAAGGGTTTGTGTTGGAAGGGACCTTAGAGCTCATCTCATCCCACTCCCCTGTCATGAGCAGGGACACTTTCCATTAGCCCAGGTTGCTCCACAGCCCATCTAACCTGGCCTTGAGCACTTCCAGGGAAATACAAGAAATCCTGTTTAAACATAAGGACAAACTTTTAATTTTTTTACTGTGAGGACAAGCAAGTAGGGGTGAAAGTCAGCCAGGGAGGTTGTGGAGCCTCCTTCCTTGCAGATACTCACCACCTGAGAGGAGCAGGTCCTGAGGAACCCTCTCCCTGTGCTCTGAGCAGGTTGGTTGGCCCTGCTGACCCCGATGGCTGTGCAGGGGTGGCTCTGTGGTTAAACCCCAGCACTGGGCTCCCATCAGTTTCCAATGCCATGGTCACACTGACATCAGTGGAATCCCTCCTGATTTCCATCTGGGCAGGAGGATCACGCTGGTAACTGTGAAAGGCAGCTTACACAGGGGGAACAATGAGGGACCCTCAGTGTGGTGCTGCTGTGGGAAGCTGCCACGTTTTTGTGCCCAGGAAATGACACCAACACATCACTGACTATCACCAGTCCTCTTCCTTTTCCTCAGCTCTTGATAGACCTTTGTCATTCAGTGCCATTCTTATGTCTCACACCTCGTTCTGCACCTGCTGTATCTTGTAGCTTTTAAAGGATTAATGAACAGATCTTTCCAGAATTCAAAAATTCCAAAATTCCAGCTTCAAAATTTTCTGTTAGAAGACAAAATTACCAACATCTCTCCTGCTAATCTCCTCCAGGGCCCTCAATCACACTGTCCACTTCAGTGAGGGACATTCTCATTGCTGGATCACAATCACTTCCCAGAATCCTGATTCCAACTCTGTAACTGAGAGGGAAAAGACAATGGACACTCTTTCTGCCTATGAGGCTGCTACCCTGCAGGCCCTCCTGGGATATTAGATGTGTCCAACCTTAATTTCTGTGGATTTCTCCAGAGGGTCTGGCTGCTAGAATGCACAGCAGGAACACATGGAGTGGCAGCCAGCACGGAAGCGCCACGTCTTCCCACAGATGTCCCTGTGGGAGCTGCCAGGGAATCTGAGGGTGCAAGGGTTAAATCTCCCTGGATCTGTGGGTGACAGACCTCACCTCTGCATGCAGAGATCACTAGGAAACTGTTTCCTGCACACTAGACAGGGATAACTCATGGTAGGGTTGAATGGCCCCAAGATACAGCTAAGGATCTGACGTGAACTGAGAGAAGCCAGGAATTTCCTGACCTCCCTGTCTCACTCCTCCCAGCATGGCCTGAGCTCACAGGAAGGAGAGGCAAGCTCATCTCTGAATCTTTCTCTCTTCATTGCTTGGGCCTGTGTAGCTTCAGCTGGTTTGGAGGAGAAAATGTTCTGGGAACTTCTCATCAGATACACTCTCCTGATAGACAGACAGAGATAAACCTTGCTGCTTTTTTTTCTCTTCTGTGAAAGTTCAAGATAATGACATTGCCACAGAAAAATGCTTTCCTATTGCTCTGCACATGGCAGGTTTCATCCTTCAACTGCCTTCTGTCATGGCACTTCTGAACGTGGTTTGCCTGGGAAAAATCAGACAACAGAGGTCCTGATCTCCAAGCTGCTTTTCTGCAGTTGTGCTGACCTTCAGTGCCAGAAGGAAGCTGTGTACAACACTGCAGCTCAGCAGGGCACAGCAGCTGTGGAATGGTTTGGGCTGGAAGGGACATTAAAGCCCATCCAGTGCCATGGCAGGGACCCTTCCACTGTCCCAGGATGTTCCAAGCCCCATCCAGCCTGGCCTTGGGCACTGCCAGGGATCCAGGATGGGCACCCTGTGCCAGGGCCTGCCCACCCTGCCAGGGAACAATTCCCAATTCCCAATATCCCATCCATCCCTGCCCTCTGGCACTGAGAGCCATTCCCTGTGTCCTGTCCCTCCACCCCTTGTCCCCAGTCCCTCTGCAGCTCTCCTGGAGTCCCTTTGGGCACTGGCAGGGGCTCTGAGCTCTCTGTCAGGGTAACTGGCACTGATCCCTGGCACACTGGACAGGTATTACTGTATCATCCATGGAAGTCTGTGTCCACACAGCCCCTTGGAGAAGGAGCACGTGGCCAGGCAGCCATACCCTCTGCACAAGGAGCAGCAGCTGGAGGCCAGACAGACTGTCCTCTGAGGCCTACAGCAGCCCTGATCCACAGAACTTAGGTATGAAGCTCTCCCCAGACATCTCAGCTGCAGACAGCTCCTGTCAGGAGAGCTGATCCACATGGCAGGAGCCTGCCTACAGCAGCCAGTGAGTCCCAGAGCAGAACCCCTGAGCCATCCCTGGTCCCACTGGGATGCCCACACAATGCCAAGTGTCAACACTTGTCTCCCTCATGTCCCACAGCAGTCTACAAACACGGCCAGCCCAGCAGCAGGAGCAGGGTCTGGCAGCAGCTGATGAAGGCAGAAACTTGGGAGGCAGAGCTGCCTGGTGCTGTGCTGATCCAGCCACACCATTCCCAGCCAGGGCTCCCTGCCTCACTGTGCACTGAGACTGTGCTCCAAGGACCACCCCAGAACTTCAGCCCACAGCTTCCTGATGGGAGATAAATGCCTGCAGAGGCGTTCACATGGTCAGATTTTACTCATCTTCTACTTCTGTTCCATTCCAAACTCATTCCACTGCAACATGTTTGCTTACACGAAGACAAAGCCGACCAAAATCAATTTTCAGCACAAGGACATTCAAGGATGTTCTTTACAAGAGGATACAAGAGTTTGCTGAAGAACTCAGAAGTAATCCCAAGTTCAGTGCAGGACCCAATTCCAGCAGATTTCTATTAGTTAAACTAATGGGCAGCAATTCTCTATTTTCCCCAACTCTTCACAGCTCCCAAAATGCCAGTGGAAAGAAGGAAGATGCACAAAGATAGCACAGGAGGACAAACCCTTGGCTGATGCAATCAGAAGGCTCCTGAAGCCAGGAGAGGTGAGCTAATTTACATGCTGGTGCCTAACTCTGGATGATTAAGTGCAGAGATGCTCTGCTGGGAAAGGGCAATCTCTCATTTGATCCCAAGGCTCATCAATCATGAGATGGCAGATAAGAAGCCAGTGGAGAACATGAAAATTTTCCCCAACCTGCAAAGCCCTCTGTCAGAGACTCTCTGTGACCACTCCTAAAGGCCAGCTCCAGCACTCACTGGGCAGGGAGAGCTGCTTCTCTTTTGGCAGATCCACACCCTTTCACCTCTCCCATGTCAACTAGACAAAAATAAACCTTTAATACTTTCATTCCTGGTTTTCCTGAAGAGCTCTAGGTCAGCAAGATAATGACCAATAAACCCAATTCCAGTTTTTATTTTTGGTAACCAAGCAATCAGAAGGATTCACTCCAGCTGAGGAGCAAAAATGTGCTCACCCACATTTCCAAAAGCATCTTGTGACTGTGGGTAATGGTTTTGAACTCAGAACTTCTTGAATATCAAATCCCCGTGCAGACAGCAATTTTCTGTGACACTCTAAATTGTTCCGGTGCATTTGGAAGATTTTGGCATTCCCACCCCAACCCAAGAGATGGAAAACATTATCTGTGGTGTCTGGATGGCAACAAGGTGTTCACATTCACACCCCACCAGGTCTGCTCCTCCCCATCCCACCTACACCTGACCCTGTCAGATAACACCTAACTCAGACTTCCACCCCAGCTTCTCCTCATTTTTTAGGACAAACTTCAGCCACCAGCTTGGCTTCCTGATTCACATGGAATACACAATGGTCATTTGTTTTAACCACTTCCTTCAGAAAATAAGGGAAAGTCCCCCTCATACGGAAAAAAGTGTCCAATTTTTATTAGTGCAGGCTTTACAGTGATGATTCTAACTACTGGCTTGACTTTGTTTTTCCCCAAACGGGGTGAAATATTAGCCAGTTTCTAAGCTAGGAGGTTTTAAAAATAGCATCAAAGAATACATTAAGAAAAGAATCTCCCAGGGCTTGGGATTTTTTTTTAAAAGTCTTTGGAAGCACATGATGGATAAAGTGATTCTTGCATTTTTCAGCAACTAATGCTGTTTCCACCACCTTCAGACACTCTCACTCCTGCTACCGAATTCTAATGAAATGCACATGCTGAGAGAGGTGTCTGGTGCTGTGCTGGCCATGGTCACATCCCCCAAAAGAAGGTCAGAGCATGAATCAGTGGGGCAACCATGAGGCACAAACAAAAAAGGCTCCTGTTTTCACAGACGACAGAATAAACAATGATCAGAAGGAAAGCGGAGGATGTGACACGAAAAAAAAATGTGGTTAAAGTTTGAAAAATACCAGCCTAGGCACACAAGTTCACTTCTAAGATCCAGAGTCAAGGCAAATACCTCGCAGATGCCTTTAGAATGACAGGGTGAGCAGCAGTCTGCAGTTGCTGTCTGGGTTAGATTCTTTTCAACAGAGGCGGGGAAAATTTTAGTAGCAATTTCCTACTCTCGTTAACTTATCCTGTAAAGAGCAGTTTCTGACCATTCAAGCTCACATGATTCCCAGCTAATTTGAATGGGAGGAGGATCAAGTGGCAAGTCTGGTGGTATTCAGAGATTTGCCATGTCACTGAACAAACCTCTGCATGTGAATTTGGGTTCAGATGGTGACTCAGGGTTTGGCTGGCCAGCCTTCAGGGTGGGATTAATTTTTTACTTATCTGAAACAACCTACCTGGTCTATCCTAATTCCCCCAATAACCATCAAAAAAGAGATCAGTACCTCCAGGGGATAATCCTTTCTAGCCCAGAGGGGTAACCAAAAAGGGATAGGAATCATTAGGTACCTGTGACTCACATGTAAAGAAAGTCTGGAGCAAGAGGGGAGAGGTGAAGACCATATTAGGCAAAAAATACACCCTTCAAACCTAAAATAGGTTAGTGATTTCAGACTCTTAATCTAAAACCACCCACAGGTAAACAAGCCTGGCTGGGACAGAGATTGGCTCTGTGTGTGTTACTCAGAGGTACCAACTCCAGAGAACAGAATTAAATTCCGGTACCAAACTGATCATGGAAAGCTTCTTCCTAAATGCTTCCTGTTTATGTTTACATCCCTCTGCTACTCTGTAGCCTCTGTGTGTTGTTACCCTGCACAGTAAATCCACTAAGGTTAGTGAATTTTGTGCCATCATTGATGATGCAATGATCCACGGCAGTGTATTCCCCTGTGCCTGGAGTATCTCAGAGCCACCAAAGCTTCCTCACCTCCTGACAAGCCCTTGAGCAAGGCATCCTGTTTGTCTCCTCCTTGACTCCTCTCTTCTTGCTACCTGCAAGAACCCAAACAGCAAAGCAAAATTAGCTGCAAAGTGCTTAATTTCAAAAAAAATAATCTGGAAGCCTGACTAAAGCACTGAGGCAGAAATCCCATGAAATTGTGTAAGCTTTGCTCTCAGACACTGCCAGCAGTGGCAGTTTATTCCTAGAAAGAGAAATTTCAGCATGAAGTGTCATCTGAATATCAGCTTGCAGCAGCTCTATCAATTAAAATCTCCCTTTTAACCTGGATCTAAGAAAACAAAACTTATGTCTAGACATGCCCTAAGTGTGATGGGTGGGGGAAAGGAGGGGAGATCTCTCCTGGTTAATATTTATTAACTTTTCAGACAGTTTCAATAAAATTTGAGGGGGTGTCCAAAGTGCCTCAGTGGCATGAGATGAGGCAACTGTTTAGAGAAGGAGGATCCTGTAAAAATCCCCAGAGCAACAAAAATGGCAGGATGAGTTAATTCCTTATTAGTCATCAGGGAATCTGCAGGAGAAAGACCTGCAAAGGTGATTTCACAGGCAAGGGAGCTGCTTTATCCTACTGCCTGGCAATCCCAGGAATGCTATTTACCATTTTGTCACTAGATGGTATTGTTCCACAGGCTATATCCCAGCCTCAAAGGTCAAACAGCATGGTATAGCACAGGCTGGGTTGATTAAAGGCACAGAAAAGGCTTTTTTCTCATGTATTTTAATGTATCTTTTCCCACATGGAAGTTATTAGCAAAAGTCAAACTGTAACAGCTAAAGGAAAAGAGTTTTGTTGAACATGGAGATAATGTAACTCAGTTTTGATGATCTGTGCATTTCCTCCATATCTCAAAAAAAACCTGCTGAGATAAAGAGGTACAAAGATACTGATACAAAATCAAATGTTTCTGTTAACAAACCAAGCATAATCAACCAGCCCTTTGTTACAGTTCAGTCTGACCCAACACAAACAGCCTGACAAACTTTGCTCATCCAAAACTTAAACCACAGAATTATGGGATGGGTTGGATGGGAAGGGACCTTAAAGCCCATCCAGTGCCACCCCAGCCATGGCAGGGACACCTCCCACTGTCCCAGGGTGTCCCAGTGCCATCCAGCCTGGCCTTGGGCACTGCCAGGGATCCAGGGGCAGCCACAGCTGCTCTGGGCACCCTGTGCCAGGGCCTGCCCACCCTGCCAGAGAACAATTTTTTTCTCTAATATCTCAAATAACCTACTGTTATTAACTGCACTGAAAGACCTAACCCAGGACATTGTGTGGAATACATTATGCTGGGACATAATCAGGAGCAGAAGCTCCTTCAGTTTTGAAACTGAGCATTTACCTTTCTCTTCAAGGCATAAAGAAGATGCTTCTGTTTTTCTACCTGGATGGGTGCCACTTATATCCCCTTCATGCTCATTTGAATCTGCTCTGACAGGGCAAGGGTGATTCTGTAAAACAAATGATGTTTTGTCTTAATAATATAACCTAAAAAATACACCCAGGTGGTAAATCCATAAGGAAAATGTTTCTTTTAAGGAGGTTTTTGCTAGATAAATTCTATTCTGGTGAGGATCAGATAGAGCTATTTCTGTACCTCTGTGCTCTCCTCCTCCTCCTCATCTTCCTCACAGTCCAGCCCTTGGTGGGAGATCTCAGTAGGGCTGTTCTTCTGGATCAGGTTGCTGTCAGCCTTCTTCACCCTCTTCTTCTCAGTTGTCACTCTGATTTTCATGAGGTGGAAATCAGTGGAGACTGAGCCCACTTTCAGGTTGATGGGATCCCCAGCAAACAAGAGGTCCCCAGGGCTGCCATCTTCCTTGAAGCCAGGGGGCTGGTAATCCTTGGGAGTGACTGCACAGGGAGAGGGAACCCCATGAGGTCAGGGACACTGAGTTCCATCTCTGCTCAGTCTGATTATTCGAGGTTTTTTTGGGTTTTTTTTAGGAGGAAGGGACAGAATGCAAAGGGTAAAATGAGCTGAGCAAATGCCATCAGGAAGTTCAAAGAAAAAATTACTTTAGGATGCTGAGATACCATTAAAGTGCTGGAGCAAAACCTGGCGTTGCTTGTTCCTTAGGGAAACAAACCAAAAAAAACTAAAAAAAACACAAAACAAAAAACCTCAAAACATCCAGGGAAGAAGGATTTTTCTCTTTCACACCACATAGCTGTACTTCTTATATGGATTTCAAACCTCTCCTAAAAACATCTGCCACCCCTGTGCATCACAAATATTTACTGTGTTACAACATTTCTCAGTGCTGTCAGCCATTTCTATGCTTTATTTTATTCACAGGGCTCACACTTACTACAGACACTGATGGAACTCTTCCCCAGGGCACACCCTGCTCTCCACCTACCATGGTTGTAGTAGAGGAGTTTCATGCTCAGGGTGATGTCATTGGGCAGGGGCCCCAGGTCCTGCATGAGCAGGTACAGGGTCCTGAGCAGGAGCCTGCTGGCATGTTTGACATCCTTGCTGCACAGCCCGGCCACAAACTCCCTGTGGTTGCTGCAATGGAAGAAGAAGAATGGATTTGTTGTGCTCAGTCATGAATATTCACCATCCAATTACACACACAGAGCACCCAGTGACTCGTCTGAAACCACCAGTGACAAACCTACAATGTCTTTATGTGATTTCCAGATAAACAGGGAAGTGAAGCAGGCTCCAGGGATGGAGTGGCATCTGCAGAACACCCTCCAAACTCAGAGGCCTGGCATTTCCATTTGAACAGACTTTGGAGCTGGGGCAGCCATTATACAAATGTCATGACTCACTTGTTTGAACATGATTAAATTGGATCAAAGGACCATAAAACAAGTGCCTTTCACCTAAGCAATTTCAGGAATGAGAGGAATGAGTTGAGGATCCCATCTAAAGCTGATTCATCACAGGGGCTATTTTCAAGTCCATTCTGCAGTTTTTGAAGAGAAGTGAATTGCATGTTCTCACTCAATTCCATGTAAGAAAAAGCAGCTCAGAGGCACATTTTTCAGCAGTGACAAAGGGGCATTCCTCTCACCTCCTTCACCCATCCAAATGTCAGCTGGCTGCTCCAAGCCAGCAGTCCAGACAGAGACCCATGGGTGACATGAGTGGGATGAATGGCACTGTAGAGGAGTTTGTTTCTCTTTGATTAAAACTGAGGTAGATGAGATGAGCAACTGAGAGCAGCCAGCCAACTTCAGATGAATCACTGTGTGACTAAGGGACCTGAACTTCCCTAACTTTCAATGAGAAGGGGTCATAAAGATGTGTAGCTCCTTCATTACGTCTTTGGAAGACCCCTGACACCATGTGTAGGCTGGAGGGTGTCCAACACAATCACCCCAAATTGCATCAAAAGCAGTAAAAAAGTAACCCAAGAATATCCCAGAGCAAAGCTGACTGACTGACCCTCAGAAAGGAACAAATTAAGATCAATTCCCCCTCCCAGCTGAACTTTTTTTGGGTCATGAAAATGGGGTGGCTGTGGAACAGCTTGACTCCCCAAGGTATGGAATCACAGCATCATTTAGGTTGGAAAAGACCTCTAAGACCATGAAGTCCAAACTCTGTGGTATTAGATGTGCACTGTGGTTCCTTGATTGAATCCTGCATGTTCAGAAATGTACAGTGAGAGGAAAATGCTGGAGTGCCTAAGGTGGAATATCCATCACCATTACAAACTGTGGGATTAGCAGATCAGAAATGGCAAAAGGAAAGTTCATAAGAAAAAAAAGAAATGAGATGTCCATAGGAATTAACAGCATTAATAGGTCAAGCACTGCTTCCATATGGGAATAACACTGAGAATTTGATGCAGGAGGGAGTCAAAAAGCAGAAGACAAGGAACAGAACCTTGGAAGGAGTGGGATCTGTGGCAAGGAAGTCCCCCAAAATCCATTTAAAATAAGGCAAGGACCATTTAGGAGAAAGCTTCCCCTTACCCCTTGGATGTGACGCTGCAGCCTCACAAAACCTCTCTCCCAGAGTGATTAACTCAGAGTTTGCACAGCACAGCTGCTGCAGGTGTAAAAGGCAGCATTCTCAGCTGAAGGAGCTGATAGCAAAGATGACACAATTCCCTGTCTGTGCCAGAACTCTGGATTATTAGAGACTGCAGGGACACGCATGAGCCTGCCACAGCCCTGCCAATCCCCACGAAACAGAGCCCAGGAATCCAGTGCCACAGGCTCTGGAGCCTCAGAGCACATTCAAGCATGACAGGAAGATGGCTTGGCCTCTCCCTGGATGACACAAAGGACACCCAAGCTCCATGTGGGGACTGTGCTTATTTCTAGGAATTAATGAGTAAGGCTGATTAAAACCCCAAAGTATTCAAGGACTATCTATTATCCTTCAAATCCCAGATCTCCTCTTCCCCTCAGTGTGAGGATACTGGACAGCAGAAATGGAGTGCACAGCCAAAAAGTCATTCCAGAGATAATTCAGATTTGCCCAAAAGAAAATAATTTTGCCTTATGGTTAAAGATTATTTGGATGTGTTTGGAGAAAGAGCAGCTAAGGGCACACTCCAGGAGGGCTGGGGAGGAGCTCCCTGAGGAGCACACAAGACAGCAGAGCTCTCTTGCTGTCCAGGCAGGTTCCAAGATCCATCTTTCACCAGTGCCAACTGCAGAACAAAGTAAAAACAGGTTAATTAATTTTCTTTGCTTTGGTTATAGCAAATGGCCTTTGATAGCATTTATTTGAAGCTCCACAGGATTATGGCCTACTAAACACAGCTTTAAATACCTAACAGAGAGTGCCAAAAAGAGGCAAAAAGCTGCTACTTCCTGCCACATATTCTGCACCATCAGCTCAGGCCTCCTAAGTGAAAGTTCTCTCAGGTCACCCACACAGGGCTGCTCAAGCAGAACACGTATGCAAATGCTCAAGGGAAAAAATCTAGGGCACAGGATCATGGTGAAAGGGCTCAAACTGAGCAAGTTTCATCTGAAAGCACAAGGCTGCCTGGTGGAAGTGCAAGAACACTTGTTGTTAGCTGAGACAGCAGCAAGCTCAACAACTGGGCTGGTTTCTGCTTGGCCTCCCTGATGAGGCACCACTTCTGTCAAATGTCCGTGGCTCAGGTGTGCTCTCAGGGTTCCTGGTGCTATCAAAGAGCACTTCAGCTCATCCTCCCAGCAGTTCAAAACCTGCAAGGTGAATGTCCTCAACTCTGATGGTATTTACAGCTGCTTAATGGCTTGGACCTGCTCAAACCACAGAATCACAGGATGGTTTGGGTTGGAATGACTTTAAAGCTCATGTTGCTCCCCACTCTGCCATCTGCACAGACACCCTACACTAAAGCAAGTTCTCCATCCCACCTTGCTTTGGACACTTTCTGGGATGAGGAGTCCACAATCTCTCTGGGCAATCATAAAGTGTAGTTTCTTAATGCTCCAAGAACACAGTTTTTAGTGTAACCCTGAGAAATGAACCCAAATCCTTACCTGCTGATGTCCATCTGGGGCACCTTGTTTTTGTACTTGAATTTGAATTGATACATTTCAGTGACTGTCTAGAGATGTAACAAGAGAGAGAAGCAGAAATGGATCACTTTGAGAAACAAGATGTGTCCTGAGCTTGGAGAGTCCTTTCACACTCCCTGCCAGAGCACAGAATTAATCCAGTGACATGCTGATAATTTTAACTCTATTATCGCTTGCACAAGCTTTGGTAAATTCTCTTAACAGCTACATCTTACCTAGCACTGAAAAAAATAAAAAAATTACAAACTTCCTGCCTCCTCCTTCCATTTCCTCTGTGGGCCTGACTCTCCTACTTCAGTCTCCAGCAAGGCTCCAGGGCTGGCCAGTCCTCCCAGTGTCCCTTGCTAAAGGAAAACTGGGAAGCTGCCCAGGTGACCAGTGCCACAAGGAAGCCTGGCCCCATTCTCTGAATGGGTACAAGGGCCTGGAGGACCCTTCCCACAGGGAAATCCAAACAATATTGCATGGAAAACAGCTGAACTTCACTGGTCTCGGGCTCTTTTTGAGGTAGACAAAAATAGTGGGTGATTTTCCATTTAAAAGAATTAAAGAATAAAACAATTAGGAAGAACAGACAGCTTCCCCCCAAGAGAAAGGGTCTATTGTACACCAATTCCATGCCTATAATTCACTTTTTCTGGAGACAATGAGGTCGATTAGCAGGAGCTCAGCTGAGGTCTTAACTCAGAGCTTTCCTTGCAAATCCAGCCTTGGCATGGCTCTGCTCCTGCTCTGTCCCCAGACTCTGAGGTGCCACACAGCAGAATGGAACCAGGTTCAGATGCAAAGGCTCTGAAGCTGTTCCCTGATCCCTAGAGTGGATGCAGACCCTCACTCCTGGATCACAACCCCAGGTGAAACCAAACAGAAACACAACAGGGAACACAGAGAGGCTGAGGACAGGCACCACCCAACACACCCATCCAGGTCTGAAGGGATTCCTGCCTTCTGTCCTACACCTCTCTGCATGACAAACCAGCTCTTTTCACCAGGGCTGTTAAAAAGGTGGTTTGCAAATGAGTAATGTTGAATTTCCCGTTTTTTTCTCTTTGGGAAAAGAAAACAAAACGGTGACCATGCCCATTAGTTGCCTGCTAACATCCCTGCCTGAGGCCCTGGTGGGCCCTCAGCCGGGTGTTTGATCACAGTGCAGCTCACTGAGCTGGCACTCCGGAGTGAGGCACAGGGACAGAAATGGGGTCACCAAGGAGCTCTGTCAGGGTAGGACTTAAGCCTCCACTCCACTCTGAATACGAATGTACTCACCCATGTCTTCAGCTGCCTCAAAGATTAATTAAGACTCTTTCTTACCTCGGGGTCGGTGTAAATCTGTTACAAGAAAGCACAGTGAGGACATTCTCCCTGGGACGACTTGAACAAGTGACTAACAAGGATTTTTCAGTTTACAGCAGAGACTGTGCTATCTTTAGTGTGGGATCAGAGAAAGGAATGGCTGGGAAAGAGCCTTCCTCTATCTGCAGTCAATACTTACCACTTCAAAGACAGGTGAAGACACTCATGTGTGCAATAGTGGAGGAATGAGGTTCATTCCCATTCCAGCCCTCACAGGCAGCTATTGATGCCTGGGATTTAACTGCTCAGATGATGCTCAGGGTGGATGGTGAGCAAAGCTCCTGGTGCTTTGCAGGGGGCTGAGGCCAACAGTGAGAACCACCAGTGTGTGGTTTCTCCAGGATCAGATTAATAAGGAGGACCCCTCTGCCATGTGCTCTCCATTTTGGAGAAACAGAAAAATGGAAATGGAGAAGCACATGGCAGCTTCCATGATAGGAATCACTCTCAGAGTTTAAGGAGACAAATAAGGCCACAGTCAGAAGTCTGACGTGCTGAGAAAAACATTTCCATGCAGCCTTGAACTCTACATTTACTGTATCTAAGAAAGGTCACAGCTCTATTAAAAATCACACACATTTTGGCTTCTCCTTAAAGAAGGCACAAATGGGTTGACACAACCTTGACTCTGTATCTCTTTCAAGCAGGGGAGGGGAGAGAAAACCACTTTGTATTCATTTACTTACTGCAAGGACAGCCACGTGTAGCTGAGGAGAGAAAACCAAAACAAAACACAAAATCAACTTCTAACCTTAGTGGGCAAGGAAAAGCAAGTCCTATCAAACCCCGACTGCCTACACAGGGAGAAGGAATAGATACACTCAACAAACCAGGAGTTAAAACCCTTCGTGCAGATTCTTCCCAGCACAGCATCAGCAACACCTAGTGGCCAGTTTGCCTGGCTTGACACAGTTTCCCAAAAAACAACTCCATGCTCAGTAATCCCCCCTGGGACTCCTTTCAAACAAATCCCCAAATGCTGGTTCAAAACTCTTCACAACAGCACCCATCCCTACTCAAGGTTAATATTTGCTTTCTGCTAGGAAACTCCCCAAAGGTATTTAATTTATGCTCTATCAAGGAATTGCACATGGGGCTGCCCTTAAAAACAATCTTATAACATGCATTAAATCCCTCAGTTTTTCCTTAATCCTTGTCAAACAATTAATTTATGTCTCTCATGAATAACAAAGGGCTAAATACCTCCTAGAGCTGTCAGCAAGCACTAAACTGCGTTCACAACACTGTTAATTGTGCACACTGACAGCTGTACTGATGTCTGAGGAACACTCAGATCATCAGTGCCAGAACAACCAGGGCTCCACCTGGTCTGGAGGAGCTGGGCTGGTGAACAGTGCAGACACAGAGCACAGCAACTGTGCTTTATCCTGTGCAGGGCAGTTTTTATGTGAAAATCAGCAAGGAATAAGAGCACTTGCTAGCTGGTTTTGTCCTGGAAGCAGTTACATATTTTATTTGGTGAATTAAGGGGGGGAAAAGGGGATAAATTCTGAGCCTGAGAGAAAAGCCAGGAGGGTTAGAGAACATGAGATGAAGGGGAAAGATTAGAGGAAAGGAGATGAAGGACAGCAGAGGCACAGAACCTCTCTCAAGAAAACAAAAACAGGCAGGAGTTCCAGATCTCAGATCTGCCTGGCAGGATCTCTATCAGATGTAAGAGAACACAAATGTAGAGCACGAAATTAAGGAAAATCCATTGCAGGCTGCAAATTGGTTCCCACACCATGGAGAGCCAGGAGAGCCCAGAGAAAGTGGACAGGATTTGAGCTCAAGGCACAAAATCCCAAATCTCCTACTCAGGGCAGGGTCTTTCCCCTGTCCCACAGCTGTAAAGGTTGTTGGGTGCATCAAAGATCACAACAGAAATACAGCAGGAATGGAAGGAAAGTTTTGTCCTTACTTTATGAAGAAATAGGACACTCTAATAAAAAGTGAAAAAAACACTTACATACTGCTTCTCCAAAGCATCAAAACAACCTTGAATCCTGCCAGGGAAAAAACCCAAAAACATGTTAGTACTAACCAGCAATATTTATCTCCTGATCTGTAAACACACTCATTAGATGTGGGTTAAAGGGCATTTTTTTCTGGAATTAGGTCAACACAACCAACAACATTTGGGACTCGTGAAGTCCTTTTCAGGTCAGTCCCAAAGGCAGCATTTTCCTTTCTGCATCTGCGTGCTGTTTACACTTCTGGGGCATTATCCTGTCAGCCCAGAGCCTGCTTGAATCCTGACAAAGACAAGGTTTGGAGGCCAGAGGCTGGCTCTGAGTGTGTCCCTGCTCTGTGCTCTGTTCCAGCTCCCCAGCCAGAGCTTTGATGGCTCTTTTCCCATCAGCCTTGTACAGGGCTCGGCTCAATCTGAACATGTCTGGTCTTGTAAATCTTTGTTATCTGATGCAGAGTTTACAGCAATGGATTTTCTCAAAGTAGTAAATATTATTTGAAGCATCAATGGCCAGATATTTACTCTTGGAGTCAAAGGATGTGCAGCAAGGTATCTCCCTAGCACATCAGGGACAGTTTTTCTGCTTGTTGGGAACGTGCCAACAGTGAAATGCATCTTGAAGAAAACTGTGGGGTTCTTAGAGAGACAAAATATTGTACATACTGAAAAACAAGTGCAAGAATCCCTATCAAAGTGAAACTAGAAAAAATTCAACCCAACAGAAAGGATCTCATGACAGTCTTTACCCTCTCTCTGCACCTCTGCTGCCACATGTGCTCTGGGGCCTGACCATGACCTCACTGCAGCCAACACTTGCACAGCCCTTGGACTCACATGATCTCAGTCACTAATTCTGTCCTGCTTACACAGGGGCCAAGCACCCCCAGCTGCAGTGGGAGCTCCCCTGGCACCAGGGCACGATGTTTTCCAGCTCAGGAAGAAGAAGAATGCAGGGGCAGATGTCTCCTACTCAGCACAATCTTGTCTTGGTTTCGCTGTTACTCACTTACCATTTGACTATCTGCAATGATCCCAGACAGCTTTTATCTTCTCGCAGAATTTTTAGACAGAGGTCTGCAAAACCAGATTTAGCACAGAGTTACAATCCTTATCACAGTTCTTGGGCAAACACTAAAACTAAGCCAGTCCATCCTCCCTTTTTTGGATAAAAGCTTTATCTGAAGGTCCTTCCTGAGCGGAAATGTTGGGTTTCTCTCAGGTGGGCTGACACAAGATTATTGCTGGGTTTGCAAATGTCAGAGCTTTCCTCAGAAGCCCTGGGCTCTCCCAGAAGAAAGGATGGAGTTACAGCTTTATTACACCTCTTTCTTACACCAGAAGCTTCATCCTCTCCTCCCTCCTCTTCCCCACTCCATCCTTGACCATTCCCTAACACCTTCCCTTCTGCATTCAGACTTCACCAAGACCCATGTGAAGCGATGCCCCAAGGACTGTGTTCACAATAAACTCTCTGTGAAGCTTTTCCACACAGCTCCTTCTACCTGTGCTTCCAGGCACTCAGAATGGCAAAAGGCACACCTGTCCTGCAGGTGAAAAGGAGCATTAATAACACCTTAGGGTTCAACCAAGGGGCCTTTGAAGATGTGAGCAGGCTAGATGTTAAATAACACCCCTCATCAAAGAGGCATAGACAGACTTGACATTTGACCAGTGGCTTTTCAGGGTTGGGGATCAAGAACCAATTTGGGATTTCTGTGCCCTCAACCAAATCTACAAAGTACATGTGAACATGTTTCAGGGCAATTAATGCCATAAGGCACAACACAGAAATGGACTGGAATGCAAGGGGACATTTCACACCTTGAATGATCATAAAGATGTTCATGAACCAAAGCATCACTAATTCTTGGAATTGTGTGACAAGAGTTTGGTTCTGAAAGTTCTTTTTCTTTCCCTAAAAAGTTCTGATTCCCAGAGCATGTATGAGATAGTTTTCATGAAAATAAACTCCAAATCCCAACAATGAAACTGTTCTACACTGAAGGAGGGATGATTTAGCTTAGACCTGAGTCAGGTTTTTATAATGAGGGTGGTAAAACACTGCCTCATGTTGCCCACAGAGAAGGTGGGTGCTCCATTCCTGGAAATATTCAAGGTCAGGTTGGATGGGGCTTGGAGCAACCTGGTCTACTGCAAAGTGTCCCTGCCCACGGCAGAGGGTTGGACTTGATGGTCTTTAAAAGGTTCCATCCAACACAAACCATTCCACAATTCTATGAAAATGGACAAATCTAATTTCAGCCTCCCAATGAAAACTAAAACTGTGAACCTCATGGGTTCAAAGATCCAAAAGAAAATAAAACATTCCAATAAGAGTACATTTTTAAAACTTTCTGTGTTTTAAGTCACTCTCCTGGCTCAGAAGCCTGATTCATGGGGCTGGCAATGCCAAGGAATGACCCTAGAGGAAAACCAACAGAGAAGCCAGAAGCTCAAGATTGTCTTCCATGCTCTCTGTCAGAAATTCTGTCTGCACCCAGACTTGAGAAGATTTGAGAATCTGTAGCCAACCCCCACCAAAGTGAAGTCACCCACGTGTGCAGCCAGAAGATAACACACAAGGCAGATTAGAGATAAAAGGCAGTGAGTAGAAGGAAGCCCTCAGCACAACGTGCAGGTGTTACCATCCAGATAGCGAGTGCCATAGGAGCTCTCAGGGAACAGCCCCCTCATGTAGGTAATGCAGGACACAGAGATGGCCAGGAGCCTCTTCACCAGCACCAGGGACTGCTGCTCTGTGGTGATGTTCTCAGGGAACAGCACTGCCTCCTGCAAAAGCAAGGCCAGGAATAGCACCTTCTTAAGTGTAACACAGATTATATTTAGAAACAAGTCTCAGCAGGTGGGAAGAGGGTAGCTTGGAAATAGAACATGAAATTTTAAGGTTTCTCTGGTGTTTAAGCTAGGCAGGGAAGACTCGTGTGTGAGGTGGGTGGATTAAATGATTTAAGGGCAGAGATCAATAGATCTGACATCATTACCCAGATGCAGAGTGCACTGGTTGGATGTGCCCTCCCCTTTATCACATTCCCACCCCCTCCACTGCACCAATGCTGGCACCTAACAGAGAGCCACCCCTCAAAAAGGTGTGCAGCTTTAACTGGGGAGTCACACAAGCCCAAAGGCTGCTGTGGTGCTCTGACAGCAGCCTGAGTTGCCAACAGAGTGATTTTAACTCCAAGCTGTAAAACAGCACCTGGAGCTAGAGTAAATACACACTGCGTGATGCCAACACGAACAATGCAGTGGACACTGCACTAAATTTAGTTCTTCTGTTACTTTATTGCTGTTCTTCCTGCTAATAAAGCTCTGTGCACACCTAATGAGCCTACATTTATTGAGTCAAATCATGTCAGAGCCCCACTCTGCCTCTCACTGAATTGGAATGAATCCAACTAAGAGCAGTGCAGACAACACAAAGGTTTCCTGCCTCCGCAGGTCCCAAAATGAGAGCTAAGATTGTCTGCACCACCATATTTTAATTTTTTACCTTAGAGGGCTTTTTCTTTTGCTTGACTAGCTGCTGAGCAGCCATCCTGTGTTTCAAAGACCTGCCTCCCACTTGTAACTAAACCCTGAAAAATAAAGAAGGCATGAGACACGTAGAGAGCACAGTTACTGCTATTTCTCACCTATGTTAAAGTAAGAATGAAATTCCTCAGAGTTTGAAAGCTAATTGCCAGGAAGGACAGGTAAAGCAATGCAAACCAAGGGTACTCCATGGCACTGAGCCTGCAGAGTGTGAAAACTCCTGCTCACTGGTAAACAATCAATAGTATTTGAAATTCAGGGCCACAAGTGGTGTCAGTGGGTGCCACTTCAGAATGCATTTCTCATATTCCAAACCACAAATGTTAATTCCTACAACCATTAGAAAGTGTGAAGGGGGAATGTGAAAGAACTGGAGGTCTGCCAATAGCAGTTAATAACTTAGCAAGGGTAAGCAGGAAACGTGCTAACATCGGTCTTGGCCAGAATAAGGGAATAATTCTTCTGGGACACCTTGAAAGGTAAAAACAAAAAGAAAAAAAAAGGGAGAGTCCCAATTGTTTCAGTTAGACAAGCCTGGACTGAAGAGGAAAATACTCATTTTACCAGAATGGAGAGCTGATTGGTACAGGCAATAACACTGGATATTCCATGTTTCTCACTTGAGTGAGGTGCTTGATTTAGCACCATCTGACAATCCTGATTAAAAACTTCCATTAGCTGGAATTAACAAGCCCTGCCTTAACTGGTTTGAAAAATGACTTGCTGGGAGATCTCCACATCTCATTGTAAATGGGGGATGTTAATGAAAGGAAACACCACCAACAGGTCCCAGAGGGACGGTGCTGTGTCCGCAGCTACTCAACTTCCCCAGTAACAATTAAAGTAATAGCACAAACACGGCAGGGTGATTTAACTCCTGACCTAATGCACCCTTTTATTAACTCAGCTGATCAAACCTTGTTCTGCATTTGCACCTTTTGTGCCTTCTCTTTTTTTCTCCTGTGGAAGCCTCGTTTCCATTTGTTGGCAGTCATTAAGACATGTTGATCGGAACACGGTGACAGCTTTTATGCTAAATTTAGCGCTTCATTTAGTAATGAGGACAGCTTACAGCTATAAAAGTATATTTAAACAAATACACACCTGCAAAAATTTTAACGTGTTAAATATTTTAGCAAAGTAGCTTTTTTTTTTTTTTTTTTTTTTTTTTTTTTTTTTTTTTTTTTTACCTAGGCACTGTGAGCAGGGCTGGAATGCAATCAAAGCAGACAAAGGTGTTGTAATTACAACGTGAGGTTATTAACTAAATAAAGGTGATTTAGGTGAGACAAAGATGTGAGAAAACATGTTTTATGAACCATACAATATTTATATTTATTTTCTGAGGAGGAAACATCACCCAGACCATGCTGACCCATTACAACCCAGCTGTTTAGGTACAAGATACAAGATTTTGGCATCAGTGTCTCACCAGGACTGGAAGGACAGAACTTGCCCTGGAACTCCAATGCTCCCCCACTCTGCAGTCACCTTATCACTGAATATCAGCAAATTAGTACTGAAAGGGAAAAGACAAATTGCATCCTTAGGAACCCACGGCTCGGTGACACCCTCAGCCCTGCACCCCTCACTCTGCCCCTTGTGCCTGCTGTTGGAAAGGTGAGGAACCACAGCCCTTAAAAAAAGCAGCCATGACTCCGAAAATGGGTCTTAACTCATTTTTTTGAGAGGTTCCTGAGGGTTTTTATGAGCGGAAGCCCAGACCCGGCCGGGGTGCACACAGGGCTGGGTCCTGCCCCTCACACAGCAGCACCGTGAGGAACCCCTGAGACCCGAGAGGCGGCGGGGCTGAGGCGCGGGAGCCGTGAGGCGCTGAGGGAGCGGGGAAAGCCCCAGAGGCAGAGAGGGCTCCCGCGGGGAGCGGGAGCGGCTCCCTGAGGTGTTTGGGGTCCCTGAGGTGTTTGGGATCCCTGAGGTGCTTGGGGTCCCTGAGGTGCTTGCGGTCCCTGAGGTGCTTGCGGTCCCCCTGAGGTGCGCGGAGCTCCCTGAGGCGCTGGGAAGCGCTGTGAGGCAGGGGCAGACCTCAGGCACTGAGGGGTCCCTCAGGAGCTCCGGCCCCCTTGAGGCGCCCCGAAAGGAGCTCCCTGAGGAGCCCCTGAAGGACAGTGGGGGGCCCTCCTGGGGCACGGGAGCCCGGACAGTGCTGAGGGCTGCCCTAAAGCGCAGCCGTGTCCCGCCCCAGTCCGGCCGGGCGGTTCCCCTACCTGTACCGCCCTCCGCGGGCTCCTTCAGCCACGGCGCCGCCGGAGCCCCGGGCGTGGGCGGTGCTGAGGGCAGGAGGCGGCGGCCCAAGCCTTGAGGCGGAGGCTTGACCCGACCCGACCCTGCCCTGCACCTGCCCGCGGCTTGTCATCTGTCCTTGTTCGCATGGTTATGCCTGCCCTTACTCTGCCCCTCTGTCTGTCCCTATCTCCGTCCCTGTCCCTGCCCATGTCTCTGTCTTTGTCCTTGCTTCTGTATCTGCTCCTGTCCCTATCCCTGCTGCCCTGTCCCAGGAATTCGGGCAGGACAAAGTCCTGCAAAAGCACAGCCATGGCAGGGGCAGTGGTGTGGTATCTTACCTGTTTAAAATCACTTTAGAGTAAAATACTGGGTTTATTAGCAGCATATAACCCCAAAGGAGGTGCAGTTTGAAGTTGCTCAAATCCACATTCTTAGAATACTCTGGTATTTTTCTAGGGAAAGGGAGACTTGGTATCATCCCAACTCAAAGGCATCAGGGACTTCACAAAGAGCAGAGTGTTTTGGAGCCAGTGTCAAATCTAGGCAAGGAAGATGGGTTGTTTCACTTGTATCTTATTTACAGAATAATCTGCCTATACCGATTCTTCCCATCTCCAGGCAATTTGTTATCCTTCAGAAAAGGAAACCTATTTTTTTTCCTTTTCATTTCTACTCCAAGCAATTCAGGGGCATGCTCGTGAGAGCACACTCCTCCCTTGCCAGGTCCCCCAGCTCTGGAAATTCCAGCCTGTCCAGTTATGATGGTTTCCCCAGCTGACAGGACAACAAACACCCTTGTGTTTTTCCAGACCATTTTCTGATCTCTTTCCCAAGACCTTTTCAGCTGTTAACCTCAGTTAACAGTTGGAACAGTTGAAATAGCTGTTAACAACAGTTAACAGTTAACAACAGCTGCTGGAAAGCTCCTCCCTGAGGGAGGAGAGAAGACCTCATTGATTTTACAAGAATAATTTCACAACACACAAACAAACCAGGACTGTGCTGCTGCCGGGCGGGGAAAGGGTGTATGCAAGTGAGAGCTGTGTGCGTGACCCCCAGGGCTGTGCTGGATCATGTTTGCCTGTCGTTTGCCCTGGTGGAGATCCAGTGTCACCTGCAAGTCGTGGCAATCAGGTCACTTTGTGCCTTGGGGCAGCTGCCAAATGCTGACTGTTAAAGGAGTCAACACGACTGTGGGGCAGGAGCAACAGGCCGCCATGAAGGAAAAACAAATGTTAGAAGATTCGGAAATGCACCTCGCAAGGAGAGACGCAGAGGCCCTCTTCCAAGAGCAGCCTAAGACTGGGAACCAGTACCTGGAAGACACTTTGCTTCAGAGTTACTTGAAAACACACCTTCCTCTCAAGGTCAGTTTGTGTTCCTGTGTGTACCCTGCTGAGCCCCTGCCTCAGACTCTGAATTGAACATTTGTCTGAGCCTTTTTGTGCCTTTGAGTGTTTAACTGGAGGGAATTTATCAGCATTCCTTAAAACCGGTTGTGTTTGAGGGCAGGGGTGACAAACACTGCCAGGACACACACAGCAATGGCTCAGTGGGCTCCTGCGACTGGGCTGGGTGTTGCAGTGCTCTTTTGGGACTGTCAGTGTGGGCATTTGCTGTCTGGTCATGTAGAGGAAGGAATTTCTGAGAGAGGAATCAGACTAAGATTCTTGCAAACTCTGATTTGTTCTTCCACCTCTCTTTCTGGGGAAAGAGGGATTTTAAAGAAAATTCCTAAGGACTGGGCTGTTCTCAGCCAAATACTCAAGAAGGTGGAAAGGCTTCTCAGGGCTTGCTTGCTCCCAGCACAAGTTGGTGGCATTTCTGGGTTCATTTTTTCAGCCAGGAAAGGCTCTGTATGATGTCAGGGGTGCAGATGGGGGTGTGAGGCCCCAGGCTCTGGGTGTCTGTGCTGTGAGCTCCAGTCCTACAGGAACCCCTGGGAGGAGATGGCTCACCTCTCTGGCTGGCCTCTGCCATCACCCCAAGGGCCACAAGTGCTTCCCGCTTTTCATGGAGCAGAGTGTGACCTCTCTCCATGCTTTATTCCAGCAGAAGCAATTCCATGACTCCTAAAGCCACCAGATGATCAGAGGGGAGGGGACCTGGCTTTCAGTGAGGCTCCCCCTTCCCCTGCTTGCTCTCCAGGTCTGTGAGGCCTGGCAGACACAGTGTGGGAAGAGTGAGGTGGCAGAGCTGGGGGCTTGTCACAGCCATCCCAAAAGAGAGGAGTGAGGCCTCCCTAAGCACCACTGTGGCCTTCTTGGCAAAAAAGACAGGAATGGACAATGCCTTTGGGTAACCATGAAGGTCCTGCTCCTGATTTGCACCTTCAGAGGAAGCATGATTCAGGTCTCCCAGAGAATAAAAGGATCAGAACAACGAGGCTGCTTCCACTCCTTCCTCCAAAACCTCGCAGAGAACCGGGAGCAGATTTTCCTTTCGTTTCTCCACTCAGTCCCAGCGGGGCAGTGTTGCCTCACTGCTGGAAAGGAGAGCCCTGCAGCACTGAGCCTGCTCTCCATGGGAACACCTTCCTCCCCAGGACAGCAGCAACCCCTGAAGCTTTGGGTGTCCCACCGAACTCCTGTTGTGCTATTCCATGGCAAACACAGAAATTTTCTTGAAATGGCACAAAAATTTTCTTTCTCTGTTTGGAGGTGATTCAAGGAGAAGACTGAATTAAGCATCTGCTTTTTCTGGGTGTTGTTGTGAAGAGGGATCTGTCAGGCTTTGCTGCCTGAAAATACATCCTTTAATATAAAGGATATCTATTGGCACTCCTAATGTGCATTAATTTGCACATTTCCCATATCTTCATGCTTGGGACATCAAAGGACAGATTAGGGTGAATGAGATCACCCAGCAGCCTCAGCCCTGACCCAAATGATTTTGTCCTCTCCACATCCCAGTGTCCTTTCTTTGGAGCACCAAGGCTGCTGTGTGTGACATTCAGCAGTCACAAGTGTAGGAGTTTTGGTTTTGTTCCTTCACCTTGGAAATAAACACATTTTTTTGGGTAATTTGGTGGTTTGGCAGGCTCTGTGTGGTCAGGGCATGAGCTCCCAGTGAAGCAGTTGGGAGGTTTTAGGAACTATGGATGATGGTGAAGGGATTGTTGTATGAATTCCTTGCATGAACCCAGACCAAGAGATCTGCTTGGCAGAGTCATGTTCTTCTGCCTGCAAAAACCCACCAGGTCAACAGTTCAAAAAGTCTTGTGCTTCAGCAAAGCCCGTGAACTTTGGATTCCTGGGTTATGCCTCGGAAACAGCCTTCAAATTGTTGTCAGTGATAAAGATTAGAGGTTGCCCATGGTAAATAGGGGTGTGGCATGAACTGGAGCAGCTGACAGGCTCTCGTGCATGGTTTTGGCTTGTTTTGTGATTTTTAACACTGTTTTGTTGCTCTGCTGAAGGAAAACTGGCTGGTCTGAGGATGGAGACTTCCAGAGTGGCACCTGGAGAATGTGTGTTTGATCCTCATCACATACATGGACTGGCAGAGGGAGGAAGGAATCAATCACACAGGGTGTGGATTAATGGAAGGTCAATACAGGGACAGGCAGGGAAAGGAAAAAGCCATGTTTGTATTTGATCAACAGGAAATTAACAGGGCTTATAATTGCACGATTTTGGGTACAGCAATTATGGCATTCACCTCTTTTATTATTTTATTGAGGAGGGAATGAGCATCTCTTGAGAGGCAGAGAACAGCAAAAAATATTCCTCTCATGGAAGCAAATCAGGTGATTCTTTGACCCCCAACACAGTCTTGGATGTGTTTAGGCCAATGAGGGCTGGAGGCTGGGTCCTCCTTGCTTGATTTTAGTAATCTAATATTCAGGTTTTTAAATCTGAGTAACTTCACTTGGCTTTACTCCTAGACATGGAAGAGAGCTTGCAAAAGGCAATTCCTGTCACCCTTAAATAGGGATCTGAGGGGGTTGGAACCAATCACTCCTCTGTGAGTGCTGGTTTCCCTCCATTAACTACAAACATATTACTCCATGCAGGTCAGCCAAGCCCAGCAGAAACGAGGGCACGTGAATCCCTCAGGAGGGAATGAATCCTTCAGGAAGGATCCCTGGGTGCAGGGTGGGAATTTGAATCTAGACATGTTGTGTGCCAGGCTGAAGCTGAAAAGGCTGCTCCATCCCTCCTTTTCTGATCTGACAGGCAGGTAGCTGCTGAGCCCAGTGGAAGTTTTCCTGCACAGATGAAGGCATTCTGGTTTTGGCAGCCTTTCCCCTGGCATTCTTCTCCAGCAGTAAATCTTGGAGTGGCTGAGGGACCTCTGGAGACCGTCTTGCCCAACCCCCCTGCTCGTGTGCATCTGTGTCATTCTCAGCCTTGACACTAAAGTGCTTCTGTCTTTTGTGGAATCCAGACACGCTGCCAAAAGTAACTTGAAAAAGTGATTTTGAGGGAAAATAGAGAAAAAGTGACAGCGGAGCACAGCTGTGCCAGCAGAGGCTGAGGGAGCTGTTGTGCTGTGTTATGGAATGCATGGAAGGGCCAAGTGGCAGGAGACCACTGGCACTGCAGGGCAGCATGGTCAGTCCTCTGCCCTTCCCGCTGGGACTGAGGCTGGGATGTGCTGAAAGGCTCTCCTTGCTGCCCCACAGATCCTGGAGGAGGTGCATCAGAACCTGGAGAGGTTTGGAAAGCGGCTGCTGAACGAGATCCAGCCCCTGGGCTGGGAATGTGAGCTGAACCCGCCCGTGTTCCGGCAGTTCGACGCCTGGGGGCGGCGCGTGGATCACATCCACACCTGCTTGGCCTGGAGGAGGATGAAGGAGATTTCAGCAGAAGAAGGGCTGATTGCTGAGGCCTATGAGAAAAGATACTCCCACTGGAGGTAACTGGGGCAAATTGGGAATGACTCAGGGCCTTCCTGATTATTCTTAGCAAGTCTTGTTCAGCGTTTTGCAGGACTGAGCTGGTTGTGTAACCAGTAGCAGATGCTGCATGGACACCAGCACACCTCCTGCTGTCCCCAGCAGCTCTGTCTGTCCACTGCAATGTTCCACCTCACCAATGATAAGCCATAACTAATGGCCCACACTTGATCATAATATTCTTTGATGTCACCTTCCTGATTGTGGGGCCTGGCAGTTCCCTGCACCACTCCAGCTTTGTGAGTGTTAGTTGTAATGCAGCTGAAGATGTGGGATTTTACTTACAGGTGTTTTGTATTCCAGACCATGGAGACAGACCCACATTTCTTATTGTTAAAAACTGCACAAGCTGGCCTGGTGCTGGCTGTCCCACTGGGACTGAGAAACTCTGCTGCTCCTCTTCCCTCTTCCTGGCTGGAACAGTTTTTTGCCCTCTCAGAAATGAGTGGTCTGATCCTCACCGGTTCTGGCTGTAATTTTTCCTCTCTCCCCAGTCAAGGTATTTTATCCTCGTGCTGTTGCACTGCTGTGTAACCCATCTGTTTTCCCTCTGTCTCTCCCTCTCCCAGCCGCCTGTACCAGGCTGTCAAACTGTACTTGTTCTCAAGCTCCTCTGGAGGTTTCAGCTGTCCACTGGCCATGACTGATGGGGCAGCCAAAGTCATTGAGGTATGAGCTTGGCTGGTCCCTGAGGGCACAGCCCACGTCCTGGCACTGCAGGTTAGAGGCAGGAGCACCAGCCAAGGATGGAGGAGCACTGATCCATCTGGTTCTGGGCACTGCCCTTCCTTGCTCTGTGACTCAGCTCTGTCTCCCACTGCCTTTGTCCATGAGGTGCAAAGCCTCTGTGCCCATGCCAACTTTTATATTCACTGACAGCACTGTGCTCAATAAGGCCTGTGCTGCACATGGCACCTGTGGCACTGCAGGTAGCTGGAAAGGTGTCCCAGGTGGAAGTGTCCAAGGCCAGGTTGGACAGGGCTTGGAGCAACCTGGGATAGAAGGAGGTGTCTCTGCCCATGGCAGGGGGTGGGACTGGGTGAGCTTTAAGATCCCTTGCAACCCAAACCATTCTGTTTTTCTATGATCCTATGAATATATTTTTACTACAAGACAGTTTGTTTTCCCATATTTGTGTGGAGTGGCAGTTAAATATAATAGGCCAGATCCATACCTGATGTAAATTCACCAAACCACTGAGACATTACCAATTGGGATGTTTGGCTCTGGATCTCAGAGGCCCCCTTTGCATTACCTCAGTGGCTATGTAGGATTCAGAGGAAAATATCCCTTAGGTAGCCAACCCTGGGCATTTAAATTCACAATAACTTAAAGCAGCACAAGGCTGTTCCCTCTTCCCTGATCTCTCTGGGTGCTGGTGACATCCAGCATACATGAACCTGGCACATGGGCTGTTTGAGACCTCTCTCCCCAGAAATCCAAGGGGACAGGGATGCTCAGCACTTTGTGTTGTAACACAGGTCTGCACCTTCTGTCTGCACAGTGCTGCAGCAGCTGGTGGGAGCTGTGCTGGCTCCCAGGCTCTCAGCAGCACCTGCAGGTCCTCTGCAGTGCAGGACACCCACCTGGCTTCCCCACTGGCCTGGCTGAGCCCTCAGCACAGCAGTTAAGGCAACTGTGTAATGTCAACTATTGTGTTATGAGCATCTCAGTTTATTTTCTCTCCCCTCAAACAGTCACTGGGGATTCCTGCACCTCTGAAAAATGCCTTTGGCCGTCTGACATCCCGTGACCCGGAGGAGTTCTGGACCTCTGGCCAGTGGATGACGGAGCGAAGGGGTGGCTCCGATGTCGGTACGTGCTGTGTGGGGGGAGCAGGGGTGGCAGTGAGAACAGGACACAAAGGATGTGGGGAACCCAAAGGGCCAGGGAGCTTCAGGGAGCTTAAGGACTTCAGCAGAAAGCATCCAAATCCTCTGCACAGCTCTGCTTTTTAACCAACAAAAGACCCAATCTCTGTCCTCTTGTGCACACAAGAGCCCTTTGTGTTCTTGGCTGAGGTAACTCCTGAAGAACTGGATTATACACACTGGATTTCTTATCGAGGGTCAATGAAAGAGATTAACAGCTAACCCATGCTCCATCTTCATAGCAAGAAGTGCCTTAAAGGAGCTGCTGCTCATGCTGTAAAATCAGCATTGATTGACACAGAAGTTCCCATAAGACCAGGAAATTTTCTCCTCTTTTTCAGCAAATGGCACTGAGACCGTGGCCAGGAAGCAGCCGGATGGCACCTATCGTCTGTATGGGTTTAAATGGTTCACATCAGCAGCTGATTCTGACATGGCATTGACCCTGGCCAGGATAGCAGATGCTGAAGGACAGGTAAACCAGTTCTCTTGGCTGGGGAACCAGGGGAAGGAGCAGGGGCATTCTTTTTCTTCCTTGTTGCATTGTAATAGAATCCTCTCTGTGCCTTGCAGTGTACCCAGGGCTCCAGAGGCCTGTCCTTGTTCTTCCTGAGGGTTCGGGACGAGCAGGGGAAGCTGAACAACATCCAGGTGCAAAGGCTGAAGGACAAGCTGGGCACGAGGCAGATGGCAACAGCAGAGCTGTGGCTGCAAGGAGCCAGAGCAGAGCTGGTGTGTAAGAGTTCCTCTGCCCTGGGGACTGGGCTGCCCTGGGATGGCACTCGCTCCTGGGGCTTTCAGCAGAGATCTCAACTGAAAAACTTCCTATCTTCCACCTCTGTGGCTTGGCTGTCCACATCACAGAACAAATCACTGGTGGGGCTCTGTGTGAGGCAGAGCTGAGAAGAGTTCAGGAAAAGATGTGAGAGAAGACAACAAAAAAAATGTTATTTTAGGCTGGTCATTTCTCTAATCCTGGTTCCTGAGCCAGCAGAGGGACAGTCTGTGTAGTGTGCCGGCAGGAGCCAGCAGCAGGAACCAGAACTGATCATGCTGACACGGTCTCCAAAAGCCACTTCTCTGGTCACAGAAACAGAATCCCAGGATAGGATGGGTAGGAAGGGACCTTAAAGCTCATCTCATTCCAACCCTTGCCATGGGCAGGGACACCTTCCACCAGATCAGGTTTCTCCAAGTCCCATCCAGCCTGGTCTGGGACACTTCCAGGGATGGGGCAGCCACATCACACCACAGACTTGGCTAAAGAGAGGCAAATGTATTTTAAAGCAAGCAGGTGTCTGAGTGCCTGAGGGCAGACAGGGGCAGAGTGGACAGCCATGTCCGTGTGTCTGTTAACACCATTTCCATTCCCATGCCCATCCCTGTCCAAGGGAAAGGCTCATGTCAGCCCTTGTTCCTTGCAGATCTCTGCAGAGGGCCGGGGAGTGGCCGCCATCTCCAACATGCTGAACATCACTCGGATCCACAACGTCATTGGTGCAGTGGCTGCCATGAGAAGGTGAAGGAAGGCAGCACAGATCCCCCCAGGGCTGAAGGAGCAGGACAAGGGCACTTTGCAGTGCATGGCATTGAGCCAAGTGTCCCCTTTGTGGGACAGGCCTGGAGCCAGCAGTGCTGCAGGAGGGGGGTGACCTGTACAGGTGTGGGACCGCTGAGCAGGGCTCTTGTGGTGGAGGGGACTGGAGGGGAATGCTCAGAAGTGGAAAGCTGCTGGTGTAGCTGTTCCCCGTGTTGTTGCCACCCTCCAGGATGATCAGTCTGAGCAGGGACTACGCCTGCAAGCGCGTGGCCTTCGGGAAGCTGCTCAAGAACCATCCCCTGCACGTGCAGACAATGGCCCGGATGGAGGTGAGGCTTCTGGGAGCCAAGCTGGACCTGTTGGGAGGGAAAGAGGGCAGAGATCCTGTGCTGTTAGTGAGCACAGCCAGCCTGCCTGCACTCAGATTTAGGAGGCCATTCCTGCTACAGCAAAGTGGATGCAGCAAGGGAATGGTTTTACTCTAGTGGGATTTGATCTGATAACAGACCTAACTCCTCTGCTGGACTCCAGGTTATCCTAAACAATTACCTGGGAGTTTCCCTGAGAGAAAGGAGTGCCCTTACTATGATAAGCCATGACCTCTGGGGTTGGGTGTTGGCCTCAGAATCCAGGCCTGACACCACAGTCACCTGACTCTTGTCCAAGACTGGTATGGACTCATCCAGCATCCCTGGGAGCTCCTGCCCCAGGAGATGGGCTGTAAACAGTACTTAAAAGTTCTCTTGCAAGGTGGGGGAAGGTGGTCAACATCTGTCAAACATGACTTCAGGCTCCAGCATCTCATTGCCAGAACCCCCCCTCTGAATGGAAGGGCAGGTCCTACCTTGTCCCACAACACACAGCTCTGTACCCTGATGCTTCCCAAATCAAAACTTGCCAGGGAAGTAAGCTGCTCAGGAAGAAATCTGTCACAGACTTTGCAGCTCCAGGTGCTCAGAGGCTGACCATCATCTCACATCCCTTACCTTTTGAAAACATGTGGATTTGGGGCCTGGATGCCTTTTAGGATTTTTGTTAAGACTCAAGTAGGCCTGATGTAATGCACTCCCTCTTTACTGCATCACAGTGTCCAAGAGTGGCAGAGAACCTTTAATATTCCATCCTTTGTGCCTTGGCTGCTCAGAGTCCCTGAAGCTGTGGGTCTGAGCAGGCAGGGGTGGCATTTTCCCCTGGAGTCAGCAGAGTCCCAGACCCCTGCCAGTGATGTGTCCTCTGCTCACAGGTGCAGGTGAGAGGGGCGTTCCTGCTGCTCATGGACATCGTTCGCCTGCTGGGCCTGACTGAAACCAGCCTGGCCAGTGAGCAGGAGCAGCTGCTGCTGAGGCTGCTCATCCCAGTGGCCAAGCTGTACACAGGGAAGCAGGTATGGAACACATGGATTGGCCCAGAGTGTGGAATGTTGGCAAGCACAGAGCTGGGAAGAGGAGTGAGTGACACAGCAGGGAGAGCAGGGGACACCTGCAGGACCTGCAGCAGTTCCTGCTCCGGAGCCTGCTGCTCCTGCAGGTCCTCTCTCAGTGTCACTCAGGCTTCATTCCCTCTTGGAATAATTACCAATACAGCTGCACAGGAGGTGCCTGAGCTTGTCTGGCCCTTGGTGCTGAACCAACTGTGGTGTTTCACCCCACAGACACTTTGGGCTGGCTGGGTGTGTGGTGTTTCACCCCACAGACACTTTGGGCTGGCTGGGTGCTGCACTGGGCCCGTGGGGACAAGTCCAGGCCTGCAGGAGCTCTGGTGGTGCTGGGATGGAGCTTCCCCCCATAACAGGGGCTGCTTCTCAGGTTTCCCTCTGGCAGAGAAGCTTTAAGGCGATGGTGAAGGAAAGGAGTTGGTTCTGATGGAGGGTTTGGATGCAGAGCTTTATTCTGGCCCACAGGCCTCTGAATGCAGCACCAGCTCCAACAGAACTCCCTGAGCCCGTGGTTGCTGCTCCTTTAACCCCGGGGAGAGGGGCAGGGAAGGGGCAGGGAGCCACCAGCCAGGGACAGGAGGGGAGGGACAAAGGGACAAAGGACACCTGGATGGCCCAATGCCCCCCAGTAGTGAGAGGCATCTTTTGAATCTGCCAATCATTCCATGCCCTTCTGGAATGCCAGGACAGACAGACAGTGCTGGGAGGGGAAAGGAGAGGTGACTGACACACCCGGGAGGGAATTATCAGGGGAGGGACCCGAGGGTCTGGGGTAAACCCTGAAATTACAATGCAACAATTCCCATCTGCTCCTCCTGCAGGTAATGACCAACCTGCCTCAGGAGATGAGCAGGACCCAGTCAGCCCATCCAGCAGGAGCTGCTGTGTGCTGTGGGAGGCTGCACTTTCCCCTCAGGCACTGAGGATCACGCCAGCTCTCTGCATTTTGCAGGCTTCTGCCGTGGCTATTGAGGCAATGGAGAGTTTTGGGGGCCAGGGTTACATGGAGGACACAGGCTTGCCAGTCATACTCCGGGATGCTCTGGTAAGAGGGTGGCAGGAGAAGGTCCTGTGTGTCACCAAGTCCCCTGCACAGCACTCTGGTCCCTGCTAAAGACACACCCAAGGGAGAACAGAGCCCTCCCAGGCTCACTCCAGGTGTGCCAGCTCCTCCCTCACTGCCTCACTGCTGAGCCCAGGGAAGGACAGGAGGTGTTCCTGTGCTGAGGCTGTTCCTGGCACAGCAATGGGGCTGGGCTCACTGCTCCCTTCCACTTGTTGTGAGACCAGACACCTCTGGATGTGTCCCTGGGTCTGCCCTGTGTCTGTTCCCTCCCACTCCCCTTCTGTGCTGCAGTCACTGCAAAGGCTCCCTGCTGCTCTCCCACACAGGTGCTGTCCATATGGGAGGGAACAACCAACATCCTGTCCCTGGATGTGCTGCGGTCCCTGGCCAAGAGCCAAGGGCAGGTGATGACTGTGTTCCTGTCTGCAGTGAAGGTGAGCCACAGCTGCAGCTCTGCTCAGCCTCACCTTCCTTGGGGTTTGTGCTCCTGCCTGAGGCTGGCAGGGAATGGGCCCAAACTGAAGCTTTAGACAAGTATTCCAACAATTGGGATTGTGTCTTACAATTCTGCTCCTTAAATAGCTCTTCCAAAAGCAGGATGCTGGCAGTGCTAATCCTGGGATGCTTGTGTGCTTTCAGCTCAGCAGTGGGGAGCTTGGCACTGTCAGAGTTCCTCAAGACAGGTACCAAAATAAGTGTATTTTTAATGTGACTCACCTTCCTGAATCCAAAATAATTTTGTGGTTTTGTTTCTTAACTGGAAAATCACCACAGGACTGCTGAATATTGAACCTCACTAGGGCTATCTACTGCATTATGACTTTCTATTTTTATTCCCTGAAAAGATGGAAAGAGCCTAAGGAATTCCATTTCTGCCTCTTTGGATTTGCTGTTCTCTGGCTCTACTTTTAAAGAGTGACAGGAGTTCAAAGCAGCTCAGTTTCATGAAGGTGAAGGAGCATCTCCTGGCTTGGTGCATCCCAAAAAGGGAGACAGGAGGCAGGATCAGAGGGTGTTGTCTCAGAGGTGACATTATTAATCCAGACACAGCAACCCAGAGCTTGTTAGCCCAGGCACAGCAAGGGAACCCTGGGCATCTGGAGTGCTGGATTTGGTGTTGTGCAGCCTTCACATTCCCCATGAGAAGGGAAGAGTCTGGGACAGGGCTCTCCTCCAGCACTGGGGACTGGACAGAGCTGTCCAGAGCAGTTCTCACAGTGTCTGCAGCTGGCAGCTTGTGTCCCATCCCACCCCCAGCTGAGCTGAGCTCTGTGCACAGCACTCTGTGACCTCCAGGGTCCCCCTGCCACCCTCTCACACAACTTCTGAGAAGGGAGAAATACCTCAAATCATTTGAGCACCAAACAAGAAGCCAGACCTGCTCAGGAGCAGCACTGAGCACATCTGCTGGGGGCAAATCCAGCTGTTGGCAAACAGCTGCTTAGGCTGACGCTGCAGGTAATGGATGGGGAAGTAAAGGAGCTGTGGGTGGGCTCTAAAATAATTTGGAAAGAAGCAGCCTCCGCAGTCTTACACTGATTTAAACAAACAGCCCACAAAGGTGCTGTGCTGCACCCTGGAGCAGCTCCCTGGGGCAGCTGGGAGGGCCCCTCCAGCTGCTCAACATCTGGATAATCAGGGAGCATTGGGGAGCACAGCCGTGATGCAGAGCAGAAAGAGGAAGGCTGAGATTCATTAATTAACGAGTCCTCAGTGCTGCCATCAATCACGCTGGGGGTGAGGCTGCAGGGGAGGGGGAGTGCTGCCTTCAAGGTCTCCACATTGCAGTAATGCCACTGCCTTCACTGTCCCTGTCATGGCCAGGGAGAGGGGCTGGGCTGGGCTCAGCAGTGTGGGTGCTCCAGTTCTGGACAGAATCAGACCTGGCCAGTTTAAGCTGTTCCTTTATGCCTCGGGCAGCCTGGGAGGGGTTTCTGTCTGCAGGGTTCTGCAGGAACGTGCTTGAGTTTCTACACCAGAATCAGGTTTTCACTCACAGGTGATAAACAACATCTTTCTGAGCTCCAGGTGTCCAAATTCTTTCAGTCTGGGAGTCTGGTTCATTTTGAAACATCCCTCCCAATCCTGTCTACTGAGGAAATAATTCAACCCATCGTAAAGGGGTTTTTACTGCCCCAATCCATTTCCTTTTTATTGATGCACACAAACCGAGTACAATTTATTTTATGTTTGTCCATCAGGGTTCTCAGTGTGCAGGACTTGTGCCCATTGTCAGAGGCTTTGCAGAAAGCAACATTAGTACCTGTACAGCTCTTGGTTCTCTGAAAGTCATTTCAAGGGTAGCTCCAGGTTTTGCTTCTATTCTCTATCAGTTGTCTCTGCTGATGGTGAGATGCCCAGTGCTGCTGGGGCTGTGATCAGGAGCAGGAACCAAGGGTTGTAATTATCATCAGGAAAAGGGAAATACAGAGAACTTCCCCATCCTTGCACAGTGTGACTATGAGAAGATGAATTTTTAAGGGTTTTTAATACACAAGTGAGTTTGTGACAAACCACCTTGTCTAGAGGTTATGAGTCTGGAAATCCTGGGGAGAAGAGTGAGTGTGAGAGACAGGGATGGAATCATGGAATGGTTTGGGTTGGAAGGGACCTAAAAACACCTCTCATCCCACCCCTGCCACCTCCCACTGTCCCAGGCTGCTCCCAGTGTCCAGCCTGGCCTTGGGCACTGCCAGGGATCCAGGATGGGCACCCTGTGCCAGGGCCTGCCCACCCTGCCAGGGAACAATTCCCAATTCCCAATATCCCATCCATCCCTGCCCTCTGGCACTGGGAGCCATTCCCTGTGTCCTGTCCCTCCATCCCTTGTCCCCAGTCCCTCTCCAGCTCTCCTGGAGCCCCTTCAGGCCCTGCAAGGGGCTCTGAGCTCTGCCTGGAGCCTTCTCCTCTCCAGGTGAGCACCCCCAGCTCTCCCAGCCTGGCTCCAGCCCTTGCAGCATCTCTGGTGCCTCCTCTGGGCTCTCTCCAGCAGCTCCAGGTCCCTCCTGTGCTGGCCCAGGGCTGGGGCAACTCTGCTGTCTCACCTGGACAGGGCAGAGGGGCAGAATCCCCCCTCCCTGCTGCCCATGGTTTGGGATCAGTCCAGGACACATCCTGACTTCCAGCTCTGCTGTGGTGAGAATTCCAGGTGGATACTGCACAGGGCCAGTCAGCTCGTGCTGTACTAAAATTTTATTAGCTGGAATTTTGAGCCAGAGCCCTGGGTGTGCTTTCAAATTCAATTACAACCTGAAAAGTGCCTCTAAAATAGCTCAGGGCAGTTTGTTGATTGTTGCATTTCAGTCACTTCAGGTGAAATTTGGGCACATCCCAGGACAGGGTCTCAGCACCAGCCCTGCACGTGTCGTGCAAGGCTCAGAATCAACTCTTGCCTCAAGAATTTCTGTGTAGGGCTGTAATTCAGGCTGCAACTCAGGCTGTAAATCAGCCCTGCAATCTCAGACATATGACAGTGTTTTCAGGTCCTTTTCAGACCACAACCCCAGTTTTCAGGCAGCAGGAAACAAATGGAGGTTATTGATGTGGGGCCATGTGTTCGCTCCAAGCGCTGACAGAAAATTGTGCTTTTAGCCCTGGTTGGGATGTTCCTCCTGTCACTGTATTTTTAGATAGTCATGATTAATCTTGTAAGTAAAACCCACTCTGGCCACATGGCTTGGGAGCCAGTGAGAGCAAACAAACAAGCAAGCAGCATCTTAAAATTCCTCCATGAAAACAGAGGGAATCAGAACTATTGAGCTCTGAAGCTCCTTCGCTGATCCTTTCAGGCAGTGAGGGGTGGTGGGGCAGTGGTGCTGTGTGTGCCTCCTCCCAGAGCTGCAGCAGAGAACAGGAGCTGCTCCTGCCTTGAGCATTGCCCTGGAGCAGCTCCCAGCCTCTCCATCCCAACTGCAGAGAGAGCATGGAAAAACCCTTCCAGAAGATCCAGGACTTTTGGTTAGGAAAAGAATAAGTGCAATTGGGAAAAAAAATTATTATTGGCAAGCAAAGAAAATACAAGGTCTTTTTTATCCCTTAAGGACAAATGATGCTTTTCCATTCCTGATCCAGATTTCCAGGTGTTCATCCTGCAGCTGTGGCAGTGTGTCTGTCCCAGCCACAAGCAGCAGGGGTTTGTGTTTGTGTTGTCCCCATGCTTGGCTGGTGCTGTGCTGGCTCCCACCCAGACTGTGGGAGTTGGTGCCTCTGGGATCTGTGATCCTCATTAGCAACAACCCCTGGGCTACTTCAGAACACCTCACTGGTATTCCATGGCCTTGGAGGTTTATGGGATTTATGTTGGCACTGGAATTGTTGTGTTTGACCAGCACATGCTGGGGCTGTTTCTGCCCCTGGAGCCTGGAGCAGCAGCACTGGGAAGGGTGGAAGTGTGGGGTGTGAGCAGTGAGAACACAGAGCAAACGTGGGCTCAGCCCAGCCCAGATGGAAATTCTGGTCCAGTAAGAGGAGCTGCAGCACTGAAAGCCTCAGAAACATAAAAAATTCCTCCTGTGTAGCTGCTGCTCACAGGCTTCAGTCTCGTCTGCAGGTTATTGATGGAGCTGATTAATGAACAGCACCTCCCAGCACGCTGAGCTGCTCACATCCAGCCTGTGGGGATGCTCTCCAGGCTGATCCCTCAGTCCTGCTGCAGAGAGGGGTTGGAGTGAGGGAAGGTGGGACCACAGCCCCCAGCAGGGCCAGTCCCAATCCCATCCCTCCTAACAGGGAACAGCACAGGAGACACAGATGAGCAGTGTGGGAATGCCCAAAGGACAATTCCAGGCTCTCAGCAGGGTATCCCTGGTGCTCTTACAAGGGATTTGGGATGTGGCAGAAACTCAGCTCAACCAGGGGAGGGTTCAGGCAGTGCTGCTGGCACAGTTAAATTCCCAATCTCCATCAGAATCACAGAATCCTTTAGGTTGGAAAAGCCCTCTGAGATCAAATCCAGCCATTCCCCAGCACTGCCAAGGCCACCACTGCCCCATGTCCCCAAGGCCTTTACATCCCTCCAGGGATGGAGATCCACCACTGCCCTGGGCAGCTGTGCCACCCTGGCCACCCTTTCAGTGAGGAAATTTTCTCAAATATCCAACTTGAACCTCTCCCAGTGGAGCTTGAAGCCATTTCCTCTTGTCTTTGGGCCTTTCCCACTGACACAATTTGGAGAGAAAAGCTCCTTTAAATGGGAATTTTCCTGCCTGGACACAGCTGGATCATATTTGTGCAAGTTATTATATAATCCTGAAAGAATTAGCCCTGATACAGGTATGGAGTTAGAGAGAACTGGGGATGAGAGCTGGTTCCCATGTGCAGCTGGGAAGCCAGAATGGAACAGCAACGTGCTGGCTCTGCTCCCAGGGAATTCTCCCTCCCCAAGGCAAGGCTGGGAGCTTCCTTTGGGCACATCCCCTTCCCTGGCTGCTCCCCCTGTGCCCAGGGCCCCAGCAGCCCCTTCCCTGGCACAAGGCAGAGACACTGGAATTGTTCCTGTGCTTGTTCTCTCTGCAGAAAAAGCTGGAGCTGGCCTCAGGCATTAAGGAGCTGTCCCCAGCCACGCAGAGGGCACAGGAAGCCATCGGGAGCCTCCAGCAGTTCATGACAAACATGGGCATAGGGCGGGCACTGAGCATGGAGCTGGCAGCCAGAGACTTCTCCTACAGCCTGGCACGGATCTACACAGGCAGGGCAACACAGGAGCCACAGAGCCATGGCATGGGCGGGGTGGGAAGGGACCTCAGAGCTCATCCAGTGCCACCCCTGCCATGGCAGGGACACCTCCCACTGTCCCAGGGTGTCCCAGCCCCAGTGTCCAGCCTGGCCTTGGGCACTGCCAGGGATCCAGGATGGGCACCCTGTGCCAGGGCCTGCCCACCCTGCCAGGGAACAATTCCCAATTCCCAATATCCCATCCACCCCTGCCCTCTGGAACTGGGAGCCATTCCCTGTGTCCTGTCCCTCCATCCCTTGTCCCCAGTCCCTCTCCAGCTCTCCTGGAGCCCCTTCAGGCCCTGCAAGGGGCTCTGAGCTCTGCCTGGAGCCTTCTCCTCTCCAGGTGAGCACCCCCAGCTCTCTCAGCCTGGCTCCAGAGCAGAGGGGCTCCAGCCCTGGAGCATCCCCATGGTTTCCTCTGGGCTCTCTCCAGCAGCTCCAGGTTCATCCTGTGCTGATGGATTTCAGACGGGGAACGGGCTGGGGATCAGCCACAGGCCCCTGATTCACACCTGGGTCAAGGGTGGAGCTCTGAAGCTCAGTCCCCACCGTTCACCCTGAAGCAGCTCAGCCTTCAGGCACTGCTGGGCAGAAACCACCAGCCTTTATTCCTGAGCCTTGGGCAGGGACTGCTGACACCTCCTCCTCCTCCTCCTCCCCGCAGCTGCTCTCCTCATGGAACACGCGGCTCGGCCCGGCGCTTCCCCCGCAGACACCTTCACTGCCCTGAGGTAGGCACAGCCCCGAGCACCCCGAGCGTTCTGGATGGTTCCATGGGCACTGCCAGGCTTTGCTCCGCCTCCGGAGCGATCCGAGCCACGGCCGTGGACCCACGAGCACAGCTGGGAACGAGCGGGGCTGCTCTCAGCCCCGGGGCTTTCCCCGCTCGGCGTCTCCATTCCCTGATGGGCAGCATCCCCCTGGGCACGGCTCGGGTTGGCACCGGCCCCGTGCGGGTGGCAGGGCCGGCACAGCCCAGCGCTCTCTCCGTGCAGGTGGTGCCACCAGGAGCTGTGCCCGGTGGCCGCGGAGTCGGCGAGGGGCAGCTACGGGGACAAGGCAGTGCTGCAGGACAGCGCCCTGGTGTTCGGGAGCAGCCGGCTCTGAACAGCCCCCGCACGGACACCAGGTGGGATTAACCCAAACAACCCAAACAACCCAAACAATCCCAACAACCCAAACAACCCAAACAGTCCAGACAACCCAAACCATCCCCCAAATCCTCGGGTGCCTGCAGGTTCCGGGTGTGCTGGGATGTCCCCTTCCACAAGGGGCCACACCAAACCCTTTAGGAGTGACCCCCACCTGCCCCGGGCTGAAATTCATGGCTTTGAGGTTTCCTAGAGCAGACACAGCCCTGAGGGTCACTGCAAGGTGCTGGAAGGTTCTCACAGTGCTCTAGGCAAAGCAACAGTGATAAAATCCAGACAAGAGCTGGAAGCAGCAGCTCTTCAAGTGCCAACACTGTTCTTTTTTTAAGAAAACCAACCAAAATCAAACTGAAAGTTATCTGAAGCTGATTAAATGCAGAAATCCACCATTTTTCCCTGTTCACCTTCCTGCTTTGCAGTGCTGACCACAGACTTCCACCCCTGGGTGGGGTTTGCTCCAGGGGCAGCCCTTTCCACCCACTGTGGCTGGGAACATTGACCTCCTCAGGAACTGCAGCTTTCTGAAGATAAAAGGGATTTTTATTCTCTCTGGCCTCCAGAAAGTTGATTAATTCCCTATGCACATGTCCTAATGATGCTGCAATCCATCCTGACATAAATTCTACATAAGTTTTGGACTGAAATCCAGTAATTCTCCACCTAAGCACTGGCTGTGGGCTTCTCCTTCCCCTCAGCCCATCAGACGACCTGCTTGGTATTGCCCTGCTGGCTACAAGTTTTTAATTAAGAAGTTGCTAATAGAAGAAGAAAGGCACTAATAGACTGAAGACAGCTGGAATTTATGGCTGGGGAATGCTGCAGCAGCCAGACACTGAGTGGGAAGAGGGGGAAGGAGCTGTGTGCTGAGATTGGGGCTGTCCAGAGTTTCAGAGATGGCAGAGCCAGGAGGACACAAAGGGTGGCTCTGGGGAGGAGCAGAGTGGAGCAATCCCAACAGGACACAGCAAGGGAGGCTCCACGGGCTCCCTGTGTCCTGGCACAGGGATCACACCCTGAGCCAAGCACAGCTTCCCTGAAATCCCCCAAATGCCATGAACCAGCAGCAAAGGGCTCCTGTTGTCTGTGCATTGCAGGGAATAAAGAACATTTGGGTTTGGAAAATGTCCTACATCATGGAATCGTGGAATGGGTTGGGTGGGAAGGGACATTAAAGCCCATCCAGTGCCACCCCAGCCATGGCAGGGACACCTCCCACTGTCCCAGGCTGCTCCCAGCCCCAGTGTCCAGCCTGGCCTTGGGCACTGCCAGGGATCCAGGGGCAGCCACAGCTGCTCTGGGCACCCTGTGCCAGGGCCTGCCCACCCTGCCAGGGAACAATTCCCCATTCCCAATATCCCATCCATCCCTGCCCTCTGGCAGTGGGGGCCATTCCCTGTGTGCTGGCACCAGGACTCTGTCCCTGCACTTTGGTGTCAGAGATCCCACAGGGTCAGTGCCCAGGAGCTGCTGTGCCCCGTGGAGCTCAGGGAGCAGCAAAGGGAGGAGCAGGGCAGGCTCTGAGTGAGCACAGCAGAACATCCAGCCCCAGATGTGCCCCTGGCTCCAACAGCAGGAGCTGGATGTGGCCCAGGAGGGAAAGGCCACGGGCTGGGAGTGTTTGCAGGGCTGATCAGCACCTGGGATCCCCTGCTCTCCCTCAGGGCTCATGTCCAACTGCTCCCAATCCAGGCTTCCCCTTTTCCCAGCCTATTTTACATTTCTGAACACCAGGATTAATTTTTCCTCATACATGAGCTGTAATTTGCCTAAAAATAAGCCCCTCGAACTGGGAGCTCGGAGAACAAGGGACTGTGAACTCATCACTGTGTAGGAAAATGACAGATTTATTGAGATCTAAATATTCACTCTGAGGCTACAGAGGAATAAAGGCTGTTACACACATGAGAGTCTGACACTTCCAGTGCTGCTGAACAGCTCTGTCCTCAGAGCTTGGCATGGTTTCAAATACTTCATGTGCTTCAAGTAATTGAGACTTCAGATGTCATTTTAATATAAATCCCACCCAAAAAGAGGACAATCAAACCCATCACCTGCTGCCACTGCAAGGTCTGAAAATCATTTTGTGACAGCACTAAGGGAAATTAGTTTAAAACACAGATTTGTTAAATAATAAAGTTAAACTTTAGGGGCGTTTATAAAATGTCCAAGTGCAAAGAAGGGTGAGCTGAAATCCCAGCATGCAGCAATGGCAGCTGCTCTGTGGGAAGGGATGGGAGCTCTAGGCCTGGGGAACACCTGGGCCAGGCCGGCAGAGCTGCCCTTTGCTCAGGGCTGACTCCAAACCTCGTCCTGGGTAATTCCAGGACTCTGGACAGGCCCTGAACCTGCCCAGCTTCCTGAGGGGTTATTGATTTCCCTTTGCAGCCTCCCAAAGCCTCGGAACCCTTCCCAGGGTTCCTGCCACTCCTGCAGCCTTTCCCAGGTTGTGGAGCAGTTCCCGAACAGCTCCTTCCCTTCCCTTCCCTTCCCTTCCCTTCCCTTCCCTTCCCTTCCCTTCCCTTCCCTTCCCTTCCCTTCCCTTCCCTTCCCTTCCCTTCCCTTCCCTTCCCTTCCCTTCCCTTCCCTTCCCTTCCCTTCCCTTCCCTTCCCTTCCGAGCCCTCGGTTCCCACCCTGGCCGTGCCTCCACCCGCTCACGGTGCCCGCTCTGAGCGCGGAGCCCTCCCGGTGCCCCCAGTGCCGCCTCCCTCTGCCCTGGGGCGAGAAGGGGACCCTGCATGAGGGGCCCCTCAGCTCCCGGTGATTCCTGACCCTGCCTGAGATCCCGACCCAGGAGGTTGTTCCACAGCCCGGGGCCAGCACTGGAGCCGCCTATCGCGACAGCAGCGCCTATCGCGACAGCAGCGATGTCCCGACAGGCTCAGGGGCTGTGCGGGAGCTGGGACAAAGGAGAGAGGGAAGGAGGCTCCTCAGGAGGAATTGATGACGGGAAATGAGCTTTGACACCTCCCGCCGTGTCCTCCTCTGCACCGCGGGGAAGCTCAGAACTCCCCTGATCCCTCTGCGGGGCAGAGAGCCACACCCGGCATTTCCCAGAGCAGAAACTTCCCTGTGCCCGGGGCTCCCAACATCTGCAGGACAATGAGCTCCTGAGAGAGCCCTCAGGAGAAACTCAAGTGTGAGAGGAGCTCCAGGAAATCCCACTGTGAGTTGTAACTGAAACACTCCATCAAACGTGATTCCTGCTTCCTTTCCGCTCCAGACTCCATCAGCAGCTCTACCCCAACCTGGTTTATTTTGATTTAATGAACACCATCCAATCACAGAGGGATTGTGCTCAAGGTCCCTCCCAGCTGCTCAGACCCCCAGGAATTCAGAGCAAATCCTCAAATATGTAAGAGAAGAAATAAATTATGGTGGGGGACCTGATGGGACAGGACTGCGCACAGCTGGAATGAGCAGGCAGTGCTTGGAAAATGGAAATAACCCTTGTGCACGACCAACATCAGTTGAGTTCTTCACGTTCTGGGAAAAAAAACATCTTAAACCTGAGTGAGTTTGGTTTGTTCCCAGAGAGGCACAGCTCCACCATCCAGCATCAGGATAAGGCAGGTGCGGGTGGGAATGGAGCCTCCACTGCCAAACCCCACAGAAAGCAGGGGAATTCCCTGGAGATGAGGGCTGATCCCACATTTGTGTAACATCACCAGACTGAAATACCATGCTTGGTCAAGGGGAAAAAGAAAAACACACTATGGAGGAAACTGAGACTGGCACATTTCTCCATCCTGGGAAAACCGTGCTGATTGTGCCAACAGAACCTGGCAGGGTGTGTGCTGTGTGCTTCCCCCTTCCTGGGACTCCTGCACCAGGAAAACCAAGCCTAAGATTTAATTTTTTGTCTTGAGTTTAGGAGTGGCAGTTTGTAGTTCCTTGGAAAGACACAGCACAGAACAGAAAGCCAAGGGCAGCAGCTGCAGCCTCCTTTTCCAAGGCCTTGGTGTTCCTGCTGAGCCTCCAATACATCCCTCCGAGGGACAGGGAAGGAAAATAAAAAATTAGAAAGTGTGTTAGCAAATGCTCCCATGCAAAAGTCTAAACTTTATTCACTTTTATTTATATATTTAACAATTCTAAAGTATTTACTTCTCGCTTTTGACAAAAATGAAAAATATAGGAGCACTTTACTCTCTTGCGGAGAGAAGGGTTATTTCTGTACACAGCTACGGAGAGACGGCTTCCTCCTTTACATACAAAGAAAAAATAATATTAATAAAAAAAGTGCTTCATCGATCCAAAAAAGCCTAAAGAGCTGCAAGCTTTTATTCACACTGTACATCCCAGCCCGGCCCCTCTTGGCACGTGCGGAGGCTCCGGCTGATCTGCAACCCCAAAGCCACACCTGGGGGTTGGGGTGCCCCCACCCCAGCCCTGCCACCTGCCCCTGCCACCCTCGTGCTGCTCTGCACCAACAGCGATGCTGGGCCTCCCTTCCAGCCCCCACAGACCCTACACCTGCCTGGGCTGGAGACCCCACCCTTCACTCCACTTGCAGTGTCTCTTTCTCTGCACCTGTGCCAGGGAGATCCCAAGATGCTCCGTCCGTTCCCAGAGCCCGTTCCCACAAGGACGCAGCCTCCTCCTTCCTGGGCATTCACGGCAGTGCAGGGATCCTGGCAGGGTGGGAAGGGAACACTCCAACCACCTCAGTGTCTCCCCCAAGAGAGCTCTGAGCTCTGCCAGATGGTTTCTCCACGTGACCTTCCCTTTGGATGATGTGATTGTGACATTCCAGGGAAGGGAAATGCTCCTTTCCCAAGGTTTCTTGGATTTTGAGCTGTTGGATCTAGAACTCTCAAATACTCCAGCAGGATTCTTGGGAATACCATAGAGAATTTGGGATTGTGCCTAGGGAATGCACCGTGAGCAGGATCTACTCTTCCTCCTTGCTGGATTGCACTAAGCAGGATCTATGGGAAGGGAAAGGGATGAGCACCTACCAGTTGGTTACAAATGGATATTTGGGAGTTTCACCCTTCAGTGAGGTGAGTCTGACTGGGACAGAAGGAGGAAGGGGAATCCATAATGTATTTTGGATTGTTTTAAGCTCCTCAGGCAGCTTTTCCTATCTGGAGTTCACTGAACACAGCCTGGGAAAGGAGGAGCATCCCAGGAGGGTGCCCAGCACCAGCACAACCCTCACAGGCCGAGCCCCGGCCGCCTTCCGCCAGTTTGGATCGTCCAGTAAAGTGCGAGTGACCAGCCAGGACTGACCAGGGCAATGCTCTGCTCCCAGAGGGACTCTCACAGATGGGGCAGGGACAGGGCAGAGCTCTGCTCCTGTCCTGTTGGACTGAAGCAGGAATTGCATGGGCAGACGCCTGGCAAGGCCCGGTGTGACGCCTGGCTGGGCTCTCACCACAGCACGTGCATTCCTGAGCCAGCATTCCAGGTGTTCCTGCTGAGAGGGCTCCGACCTCACGGACTGTGTGTGCAGGTACAGAGCCTCCAGGGCAGGAACCTGACTGAGACCCCCTCGGGCAGCCACTGTGAGAACAGAGAGGGAAAAGGTCTCTGGGGAAGGAGATTCCCACCTCTTCTAGCAGCAACAGGTTCCCAAACAGCAGTTTTGGGTTTGGAATAACAGGAGTGATTGAAAGCACTGGAGGCTGCAGCTATTCAGGCTCTGCACTCCGGCCGGCCCGGCTTCCTCTGCTCCCTGCTCCCCAAAATCCTCGTTCTGCAGCAGTTCTGCAGTGGGACAGATAAATACCCCGGGATCCTGGCTCTCAGCAGCTCCCTCCCCACCTCCAGGACCCTCCCGCAAACAAACAGATATATTATTATATACACACACACGCACGCGCGGGGACACGGACACACAGACAGGACAGGCAGGAAAGGGGGAGGAGCTGGGCAAGGAGAATCCCACAGGATCCCGTCCTCGAGCTCTGCCCACGGCCCCAGCTCCAGCTCCAGCGCAGCCTCCCGGCCCCGGATCCGGCTCCGCGTGTCCTGGGCGGGGCTCGGCCCGGCTGCGCCCCCGCCGCTCCCAGGCCAGCAATTCAGTTGGACGTGGCAGTGATGGGCTTGTCCAGTTCGAGGTCCAGGCTGGAGCTGCCGGGGTGGAGGCTGCTGTAGCAGGATTTGCAGACTCTGCTGGGCTCGAAGAGCTGCTGGCTGGGAACGGGCACCTTCTGGTTACAGCAACTGGAGCAGAACACGTTGCCGCAATTCCTTGCATCAGGAACAGAGGAGAAATGGAAAAGAAAAGATCAGAAGGAGTTTGACAAAGTTACATGAGGTGTAAAATGAGATACTCCCAGTGCTGGGATGGGGGAGATACCTCCCCACAGGCAGGGCATGGACAGGGACAGCTCCAACATCTGTGCTCCTCCCTCCTCTGGATGGAGTAGAGGTCCAGGGAATGGGCACAGGAAGGAGCATGGAGCCAGGGCCAGTGTGGAATTGCAGCCTCTGTTCAGCACTGCCCTGAGCCAGGCTGGACAGGTTGTGCCCTCTGTCACACAGAGGGCTCTCTGCCATTCACCATGGAATGGGTTGGGTGAGAAGGGACCTTAAAGCTCACCCAGTGCCATGGCAGGGACACCTTCCACTGTGCCAGGCTGCTCCAAGCCCCGTCCAGCCTGGCCTTGGGCACTTCAGGCTGGATGTGCTGCAAAGGGGCTACAGCAGAATGGGGCACAGGGCTGAGGGGCTGAAGCAGAACCACCACAGGCCCTTCTGAGCCAGGCCAGGGGAATGTGGGGAGCACTGGGAATGGGGGGTCAGGCCCTGCTCACGCAGCTGATCCAGCCCTGGCTCACAGGAGGGATGGGGCAGTGCTGGGAGCAGGCCGGACCCTGCTCAGAGCTGGAAAGGTTTAAACATGGAAATGTCAAAGCCCTCGGTCGCTGCCATCCTCCCACTGCCCCCACAGCCACTCGAGAAGTGCCACACTCCTGCACCCAGGAAACTGAGGCGAGGAGGAACATGCAAAGCCCGGGCTGGGCAGGCAGGTGCTCCATGCACAGGTGGGCACACGCAGCATTCCCGGCACCGGCGGAGCCGCACCGGCACATGCACCTCGTTACTGCTCAGTCATTAATTACCTTCTGCAAACCCCCCAAAACCTGGGAGCCCTGTGCACCCTGACCTCCTCAATTCCTACATGGAGCTGGGAGCAGCACTCCAGGGACCTGGGGTTTGCCCTCTCCATTAACTCTCTGGCATCAGGATTTGGTGCTGTTGCTGTTCTGCACTGGAGATTTGCTGCTGCCAAGAGGCTGCCAGGGAATTCTGCTGACACCTAGCAGCTTTGATTAATCCTTCCTTGCCAAGAAAGGAGATTTCCAGCTGCTGGTCACTGATGGGGAGAGAAACAGCAGAGAAATCCCATTTCCCACTTCAGTGGGCTCATTTCCTCAGTTCCACACAGCGCTCCGGGTCTCGGAGCTGGAACCCCAGCACGGGAAGGCTGACAGGGACCAACCTCTGCAGAGGCTCTGGAGACTGGAGGGCCCTGCTGGAAACCCCTGCCAGAAGCACCTGCAGGAGTGGGAACAGCCCTGGGAGGTGCCACACAGCTCCCACAGCCCCATCTCCCTGCTCAGGGAATCATTATCCCAGAGTAGCTCACTGATGGATGAGGGGAAAACCAACCAGAGGGATTAGAACAAGGATCTCTTTGTTGGAGCTCACCATTCCTAACATATGCTGGGGTTTTTGTTGTTTTATCCTAGACAATGGTGCTCTGACACTGCTTTGGAAAGCTCTGGACAGCTCATCCTTCTATCCTGGTGGTCCCTGCTTTGCTTCAGAGATTAAAAGGAGACATTAAAAACAGGCTGGAAAAGGGATGCTGCTCAGTTGAGGAAGGGGGGCTGAAAGCCACACTACCCACTCTTCTCCTCATCCCAAATCTCAGATATTCATTGGGTTTTGGTTATCCTGACCCTCCACCAGCTCTGTGGCACCTGTTCCAGTCATGGGATTTTCAGTCCTTTTAAAACAAGTGCCAGGTTTTTGCCAACACCCTGCACAGCAATACTGGAATTGTTTGGTAACACATGGCCCTCTCCCAAAAACATGGAGAAAAAAGGGAAATGATCAAAAATAAATGCATGAAACTTGCAGGACAGTCTCCTGTCAGTGAGCAGTACACACATGGACTGACAGTGAGTGTTAGTCTGAGCCACATCCCAGTTAAGCTCCCAAAAGCCAAGTCCTAAAAGCCTTTCTGTGAGGAGAGAGGGCTGTTCACACAGATCCAACCCCAGCAGCTCGTGCTGGCCACCCCCAGCTTAGTTCTGGTGATTTCCAGGCAAGTGAGAAACAAAGAGGGAGAAGAGCTGAGTTAGTTGGGAGAAGTCACCCAGGAAAGGCTGACAGACAACAGGCAGAGGCTGCTGGAAATGCTCACCAGAGCTGATCAACTCGGTCAGTGTCCCTGCAGGGAGGAGAGAGAGCTCAGGGCCACAGGCAGAGGGAGCAAACATTGGCAACCAAGGAAGCTGGAAGGTTTTCCTCTGCTCAAGGCCTTACACTGTGGGGTTCAACTCATTTCCACTCCCAGGGAGGAGTGTAAATGTTTACTACAGAGATACTCGTGGTGTTGGTCTCACCAACAGCTGGGTCACTGCACATATGGAGGCTGAAGGAGCAAAGAACCTACAGGGAGATTTGAGCCAGACCTGAAACCCTGAGTCCATTTTGACCTGTGTGTATCCAGCTCTGGGAGTTGTCCCAAGCTCAGGTTTAGGGAACTGAGCCCTGGGGTACAAATTTGCACAAACATAGTGGGCATGGTAAAAAAAAATAAATTCAGATTCTTCTCCTTCTTCCCTGGGTTTGGTTAACTTTATAAGACTAAGTGGAGCAAAAGATAAACCAGACACAAACTCAAAACTATGTTCATAACTCTTTGCAACTTCAAAAAGCAGGAGAGCTTCGAAATGTGGTAACTGAGATTTATTTAAATGATGGTTCCTGTAATAGTTTTTGCATGTGCAGAAACCAGGAATAGGAATTTATTTGAAACAGAACTGGAAACTGGAGATTCTCTGGCTTTAACTCCAGCATTTTGAGCCATGTGGTCTCTGCCTCTGGCTCTTCATCAAGCCCCTGCTGCTGCCTGAGATGCTGCAGCCTCTGTGGCAACAGGTCTAGCAAAGAATAATCCAGAAAACCTTGACCTCACTCAGGTGTTCCATTCAGATTCTGTAGGAGCAAGTTAATAAAAGGGGAGAAAGGTTAGAGAAGGAAAGGAGCAGGTTTCCAACCAGCAATGGGAAGAAGATGCTATTCCTGTATTTCATGTAACTCATATATGACTTTCTGAATGCTAAGAGGACAAAGCTCTATTTTGCATAAATTTAAACTGCCTGCAAATCCAGTCTGAGGAAAGAAAGGTGGGATCTCTTTTGGCTGGAGTGGAGCAGACACCAAACGTGGCTTTTGCACGGGCTGAGCTGAGCAGCAGGAGCTGCCCTGTTCCCTCAGCACCCTGGCAGGGCTGTGCCCGTGCTGGTGCCAGGGGCAGGGCAGTCCAGTCCCAGTCCCAGTCCCAGTCCCAGTCCCAGCCCCAGTCCCAGTCCCAGTCCCAGTCCCAGCCCCAGTCCCAGCCCCCCCAGTCACCTGCAGTGGTGTTTCCGACTGGCGAGCCAGAAGGCGCTGTCGCAGCCGTAGCAGTGCGCGGCCAGGTGGTCCGGGAGCCACCGCGTCACCTGTGGGGACAGCCAGTGACATCAGGGACAGGGCAGTGCCAGCACTCCTGAGCTGAGCCCCTCCCCAGTCCCAGAGCTTGTGCAGCAGAGGGCTCATAGGCACAGGTACTGGTATGTCAGCTGTGAGACCAGCGGAACGCAAGGAAAAGAGTTCCCAAGAAGTGGCACACGACCAAAGGCCAGAGGATAATTTGAATTAGGATTATCCCAGAGTGAGCAATTTACAGGGATTTAGTCTGTACCTCTGTATCCTGTTTATCCACCTGCTCCCAGCTGGCTTCAGAGAAAATCTCTGTGCTGCAGCGAGACAAGCAGTTCTGATCCAGATTGCTTTCCGAGTCGGGAATAGACGTCTGTTGGCAAACAAACACAGCTGAACGGAGCCCCCCAGATCCCTGTTCACACAAATAACACCCAGAAACCCCAACAGGGCAGTCCTGGACCCTCTGCTGATGGGATGATGTGAGGCAGAGTGGATTTAGGATCCAGTTTCTGCTGCAGAGTTCTGGGAAGGCTTTGGGTAATTAACCAAAACCTGCTCCCTGTGGCTCCAATTCCAGGGTCCTGATTCCTTTCCAAGGGTGTTTCACTTTCAAAACTATAATTAGTAATACAGATATCCTTTTGCTGGCAAAGCTTCTGGAAAATACAAGCCAAATTGCATATGGGAAACTCAGAATTTGAGCCATGTATATTCTATGTATATGTTCTGGGAATAATGCTTCCTTAATACAGTCTATCCAGGTAGAGGTGGATTTAAACTCAATTAAAACTCAGCCAGCCCTTAAAATATATCAAAATAGCAAGAAACCTTGAGTTAATAGATCTTGATGCCTGAGGAATGGTCAATCCTGGAGTTCCAGAGGAAAACCTGTAACTCCCAAGCTGAGGCACAAAGAGAAGGTAGAGATCAGGTCCTTAAGAATGGGGAATTTTCTGGAGGCACTGCCAGCCCTACACTGCAGCTTCTGAAGGCCCTTAAAAAATGGGAGCAGAGTCCATTAAGGCAAAGCACCCAATTTCTCCAAGGAATTCAAGCTTTTAGCAGTGACACTGAGCCCAATGAGCACCTTGTGCTGCATCTCCAATGGGAAGAGCCAAAAAGGCTCCAAGGATTTTTCACAACAAACGTACCTGGGACTATCCAGCACCTCTGCTACTTCTAAACAGTGAATTCAACAAACAGAAGCTGGGAACCTCTTACAAATATTTTTTTTTTCAATTTTGCAGGCATATAAACCATGTAGGAAAAGGAAATTTCTGATGGGTGTTGCGACAGCCTCAGGAATTACAGGCAAGTGCTCAAAACCACAGGAAAGCACAATTCTCTACAGAAGTCTCTACTTTTACAAATTTAAACATTTCAAAATAAAAGTGCAAATGGTTTAGAAGCTCCCTTAAAATCCTAATGGAGAGAAAAACCCTTCTTGAAATACAGCTGTCACAAAAGCTCAGGTAATTTATTCCAGTTAATTTAGAATTCTAGAAATTAATTCCAGTCATTGAGCCTGGGGCACCTGAAAGGGATGGTGTGACCCTGATGGGTTTGAGCTCACAGAGCTTGCCAGTGCAGCTGGGATCTGCAGAGGACCAAGGGATCATCCTATGCTCCTGTGCCAAAAACAGCACAGGAAAATAACTCTGCCCAAGTGAAGACAGCAGTAAACCAGGGGTTTGTTTGGTTTTATTGATGTTTGGTAAACCAAGGGTTTGGTTGCTTTTAGTGAGGTTTGGTAAACCAAGGTTTGGTTGGTTTTACCAAGGCCAGGGAAGGTGTTTAGGTATGGCCAGGGGTGTATGAGCTGCTGTGCAACACCCATCTGGAAATAAACCTTTTGGCTTAATTTGCACTCTGGTGACAGTATCAGTCACAGGCATCTGCCACTATCAGGTACTTGGGCAGTGTGTGCCCTCCTCAGGATGACCTGGAGAGGTCGGTCAGAGCCCAAAGTCAGGCCCTGAGCTGTGAGCCAGGAGCTGAGGGCTGGGTGAGCTCAGCCCAGAGACGCTCACTCACCACTTCGTCGCCGTAGTCGCCGTTGAGCCGCAGGGAGCTGTTGAGGAGCTGGCTCTCCAGGCGGCTCTTCAGCTCCTGCACCTGCTTCTTGAGGGTCTCCACCTCCTGCTGATGGCCCGTCTCGATCTGGCGCAGGCGCTGCTGGATGACGTCGCTGTACACGGGCATGCCGTCATCGTCCAGGTGGCTGCGGGCCGGCTGGTCCGGGCTGCTGGCCGGCTGCTTCCCCAGCTGGCTGAACATCCATTTGTGGTGCAAGTTCCTCAGGTGGAGCTGGGCAGAGCTGCAGCTGGCCGTGGACACCTGCCGGCTCAGCGAGGCCTTGATGCGCCCGTCCTCGCCGTTGACGCAGTGTCCGTTGGTGGCGGGGAATTTCGGGGCCGCGAATCCCGCCGGCTTCTCCGCCAGTTTGTTCTCCAGCTCCAGCTCCCCATTATACACCAGCTCGTCTTTGCGGTCTGCTAGAGGCAAGGCACAAGGGGAAGGCATCGGGAGGTGTGTGGTGCTGCTACCAGAAGTCCTATGCACTCTTGATCCCAGTTTTTGGAGCTCTATCATGCACTCCCCCTCGGGCCTGTTGTGCAGAGTTCGGGACAGCTCGTCAGCGCTGTTGTCGAAGGGGTGACGTCGGTGGCACGGGGCCCTGGCCGTGAGCTCGGGCTTTGCTTCGGGCTCTGTTAAGGTTTCTGTGGAGCTTTCGATGTTGGATGTCCTTTCCTCCAGCAGGGCTGTCAGAGGGAAGGCAAGGCTGGCCTGGGCTGTGCTGCACGGGCTCTCTGCTTCTCCATCACCTTTCCCAAGACCTTCCTCCTCCGTGTTGTTTGGAGCATCTCTGTTTCCAGAGCCCTCAGAAGGAGCAGCCTGCAGTCCTCTCCCCTGAGGTGCCTTCTGGAGAGCGCAGCTGGGGTCGCTGTGCTCGTCCTGCTGTCCTTTGAGTTCTGCAGCACCATGTGAGGCTGGGTGTGGGTTGGCTGTGGGATTGTTCGTTACGGTACCTGTATCCACCTCGGCCTTTTCCCCACACAGATTGTCAGCTCTCTTCTCCTTATCCAGGCCAACCTCATCCCCTTTCCCTGCCGCCTCCAGGCCACCCCTCAAGTGCTCCTCCAGCCCAACATCATCTTTAGTGGCCTCCTGCAGAATGTTCTCCATCTGTCCCTCTGCCACCCCGGCTGCCACAGAGAGCTCTGCCCCCACGGGGGCCCTGCCCTGCCTGCCCAGCCCGTCCCCCTCGAAGGGGTCGTCCCCAGGGGGGCCCAGGCTGCTGAGCTCCAGGGAGCGCCGGTGCTCCTGCCACTTCTCGTTGAGGCTGGGGTCGCTGCTCCGGCGGTTGGTTGTAGGCACGCTGCTGTCACAGGCTGTCGTCAGATTGTCAAAGGATCTTGTCTTTGGTAGCCTGCAAAGGGACAAACAATCCCACCCCCAAGTCAGAGGATGTTTTTGTAACACTGAGCTGCTGTGGTTAAAAACCAGCCCCCCAGGTAGGACAGTAACCATCTGCCAGCTAATGGACTTGTGGGAAATATCATCCAGGAGCACATTCCGACCATCTGTAGTGCAGAGCTGCTTCAGTACTTTGTTTGCCACAAGGAAAATATGTTAAACCAGACTTCAAACATTCCCAGATTAATCCCTCTACCAGCAAGCCCCAATGCTTACAGCCTGGTCACACCTCCTAATTAACATGTGCTCAGAGTCACTGTACAACAAGCAAAGAAATGGTTATGCAACACTGAAAAAGAACTCAAATTCAAGATAACCAGTGAAAGCTTATATCCTACAAGGATAGAAGGAATTCTCTATGGCTATGTGACACCCAGAGTTGAACTCTATTTGCCCAGCTTCTCTCTGCCACGCTGTGTGACAGCTCCCAAACCCACCCCACAGACAGGCTCTGCTTGGCCAGCTCAGTCCCACAGTTCCACCAATACACCCAGGAGAAATCCTGCCCTCCCACCCAAACACTGTCCTTCCATATCCCCAATATTCTCAGTTGATCTTACTTTACAGGATGGGATTTCTGGGCTCTAGGCTCACCTGCCCAGAGGCTGCTCTTCGGGGCTAGAGCCTGGCACAGGGTAGGGGGCACAGGTGTCGTCGGCGGGCGTGGAGGGCGAGGAGCAGGGCAGGTAAACGGCGCTCCAGAGCATCAAGTTCCGCACATGGCACACGGGATACAGCACCTGCCAGGGGCACAGGGGAAGGGTCAGCTGCTGCCTCCCAGCAGGAGAAATTCAGCTCTGAGGGGGGCAGTTCACTGGGGTTCCCAGCCCCATCCAACCCAACCATGGACACCTTTTCATCAGCCACACTTGGGGCTTGGGGCTAGAATGACTTTTTCTGTCAGAGGTAGAAAAATGCCAGCCTTCAGCTCCTCCTGGATGAACTCCTGCAATGAGCTCTCTGTGAACCTACACCTTCACAACTCATGGAATCCAGTGGCTCAATGTGAGTGCTGATGTTCCCTTGTGTGTTGTGTTGCACTGTGCCAGAGGGAGCTGAACTCACTCCATGGACCCCAATGCACCACAGCCCAGCCTGGCTCCAGAGGAGGCACTCATGGGCACATACTCAGTGCATGGGTACCTATTCAGTTCTTTGAAGAGGCAGCTTGCTCTTAAAAGCGATTCCTTGATTGTGGAATATGCTTTCTGCTTCACTTTAAAAACACTTTCACTTTAAAAACAATTTTAGCAATTCCACTCTTTTCAAAGCAACTTTCCCATGGCAGTGGCAGAGGAACAGCTGGCTCCACCAGAGAGGCACTGCCCAGGCTCCCCAGGGAATGGGCACAGCCCCAAGGCTGCCAGAACTCCAGGAGCATTTGTCAATGCTCTCAGGGGTTGGATTGTATGATCCTGGTGGGTCCCTTCCTAAATGAGGATATTCTGTGATTCTCTGAACACTCTGCTTCCCTGGCACTGAGCAGGGGTGGCTGCTGCTCCTAAATAACTCTGGCTCTGCAAGAGATGCAGTTGCACCACAGGCACCTTTTACAGCCTGAAGCAAAACCACAAGAAAATGAACCCAAACCAGGAAATTACCCAAACTCCCACGTGCAGAAGGAGTGTCCTTGTGAGTATTTCCTGAGAACAGGGGTCAAGTGGGATAGAGCACAGAAGGGCAGCCCAAGGACAGACCTGTCCACACAGTCACTGTGAGAGCCCTCTCTATGCCCCTCCTGCCATTTCCATGGAAATCTAGAAGCATCCACAGCTTTAAGATCCCCCCAGGCTATGTCTGCTCTTCCTCACAAACTCTCCCCAGGGGGGTCAGGTGGGAAGGCTCCAGGGGCTCACTGCAGTGACAGCCCAGAGCCAGGGCACCCTCAGCCAAGGAGGGCTCAGGGGAGCAGAAAACTCATCTCTTTACAACCACTGTACTCCTCCCCGCTTAGTCAGGGTTGAGTTTTACTCTAAGAAACAACTGAAAGCCACATCCGTCATACACAAAGCCACTGCACAGTCCTTGCAGTTCAGTTTATGACATCTGATACTCTGAGAAATAAAAAGGGTTTAAATATTTATGCAAGTCCTTGCAGTCCTAACCATGATGTCATTTGGTGTTTGCTCTCTTGCCCATGCTCTGCACCCCTGAATCCCTCACTTGACCTTGTACCAAACACACAACTGAGCCCCTTCCCAGAGCCTTCAGTGAGCTCCTACATGGAGGAGCCAAACTGAAAACCTGAAGGGATCAAGAGAAACAAAGATACACTAAATAATCTGAGCCACTTTTTCTGTTCAGATTTAAAATTAATTTAGACACAGTGTCTAGGTTTGCAGGCAATTTTGTGTCACTGCTCTGACACAGCTCAGTTCTCCAGAGAGGTCTATTTATCAAACCCTGAAATGTTTTCCATTACAAACAATAAAACATTTAGTCACAGAAAGCACCTTTCCAGCACAGAGAAATTTCTGAGGTGGCATTTGACATTCCCCAAATATCAGCAAAATTAACCCAAGACTTCAAACATCAGCCTGAGCTGGGTGTTCCAAGGTGAATGTCAGAGGGAGCTGAGCTGGTCTGGAATCACCTCTCTGTCCGTGGTGACAGCTCAGAGAACCACACAAGGGTTTGGGCTGGAAGGGACCTCAAAGCCCACCCAGTGCCAGCCCTGCCATGGGCAGGGACACCTTCCACTACCCTGGGTTGCTCCCAGCCCCATCCAACCCAGCCATGGACACCTCCAGGGATGGGGCAGCCACCCCCTCAGCGGTGCTGGAACCCCAGGGCACCAGGTCCCACTGCTGGGCTGTTTCTCATCCCCCCATTTGCAGGATGCTGTTTGGGGCAGCTCTCCCCCAGGAGGGGATTGGGTACGTACAGATTCTGACTGGGAGGAGTAGAGCAGGTTTTTGAAGGCTTTGTTTGCTGCCCGCAGCAAAGACCAGACGGAGCAGGTCCGTTCCTGAGTGTGTTTCTCTCCTCTCTCTTTCGCATTGTTGCACAGGAATGTTCCAAAGAGGCAGGAGTAGGTGTGCTGCACCAACTTCACCTGCACAGAGCCACACACACACACGGGGTCAGCTGGACAAGGGCTCAGCCTCAGCTCCCTTCCCTCCCCGGAGCAAACCCCGCCCCAGGGCCGCTGCAGCAACCCCAGCATTTCTCACATACTTCCCTACAAACCAATTGCACAGGAATGACACGGGAGAGGAATCTTAAAATCAGAACTGAACAAATTCAGGAAAAAACATAACACAGAAAGACAAAATATTTGTTCCTAATCAAGTCATGTTGATACAAACTCACTGCCCTGCAGGCCAGGCAAAGCAGAATCATGATTCCTCTGCTACAAAACATTCCTGCAGCACAGAAATGCTGATCATTTATCACTCCATGCTGGGCCCAGCCTAACAAATGCCAGCTTAACTTCAGGCATATCAATGACTTCCTTGGGACTATTCAGATGTTTAAATGAAGACAAGTGGTTCAATATTGTAATAAATTAGGGGTTCACTCTACAAAGGCCAGCACACCATGAGTATGTTCTCTCTCAGCCCGTGGAGATTAGCAGTGTGCTGTGAAGCCAGTTACTACCTGTTGTATCTCATTTCACAACTGAGCTACTCCGGGACTGTACACGGGCTCAGTTACATGGCTGAGCTGGCAAGTGGTAATTCCAGTCAGCCACAATCACAGGAATGTGCCTTAAATCTCTTAGTGAATCAGACACTTCATAAAAGCTTCTACTCTTCAGACTACTGGTCCTGCAGTCCATGACTGCCACTTCCCCAGAGATCTGAGAAGTGACTGGGACCATCCTGGCTGAATTCCTAATAGGAATGCTGTCTGCTTCCAAAGAAGGTAAGCACAGCTCCTATATCCTACACATTTTCAGTGAAGAAACTGAAAAAAATGAATGGAGCAGGTTGTTTTTAGAGGAGGAGTATTCAAGTCAAAACAAGATCCAAGCAGGGGGGAGTTTGCATTGGAAGTAAGAAGGTTTTTTTCAGGCCGTGTGGATGTTCTCTCTTAGGTGAGACTATTCAATTAATATAATTTATTTCTTTAAAGTCTAAAAGAAGTCCTTGAGGATCTTGCTTTTGAGAGTGAACAGACCCAGTGGGTTACACAAGTGCTTTTGTCCCTTCTATCTGGGCAGCTTTCCTGCTCCCTTTATCACGTGAGATCGTATATATAACATATTCATATATAGAATATATTCATGTGTATATAAAATAATGGAATTATTTGGGTGGGAAGGGGCCTTAAAGTCCATCCAGTTCCACCCCCTGCCATGGGCAGTGTCACCTTCCACTATCCCAAGTTGTTTCAACTCCTGTTCAACCTGGCCTTGGACACAAAACATCACAAAAAGGTGGGAAAATCTGCCCCCAGGCTCTCCAGCAGTGCTCAGCAGCAGTGTATCACCCAGCAGGCTCCCAACTCACAAGGAATGCTTCGTTAAACTCGAAGGAGCAGGGGAACTGCCTCTGGAGCTGATGGACACAGTCCAGCCACTGCAGAAACACCGGGCAGCGCTCGTTGAGGTCGTCCGAATTCTCCCCGTGGCCGCAGCGATCTGCAAACTTGTGGCCAAAATCCAACCACTCAGTCTCCACCAGCACCTGGAAACCCTGCAGGGAGGAGAGGAGAGATGAAGGATTCCTATTTTCCTTTGGTTCAGTTTTCTGAGATGGTCTGAGACTTGTGGGAATTGCTGTGTCCTCTCTCCTATTTCCCCTCAGCACTGGGCTCATTACTTCTCTTTACTGCTTTCCCTAATGCCTCTGTGCTCTGAAATGGAATTAGGACAGATAAGGATTCCCAAACTACATGAAAAGGAAAGGGAATAAGGCAGGGTAAGCCCTCAGTGACTGGCAGGGACGATCCTGATATGAGCCCTATCTCATCCAGGCAGTGAAAAGTAGGAACTTCATGTTGCCAAAGCTTCTGGATCATGGTATCCAGTATTTGGACAAGTTATATAAAAACTTTTCTTGAAAATGATGGTCAGATCCACTTGTCAGGAAAGAAAACCATCCATCCACAACAGGACATCCAAGCTCAGGGGGAGCAGGTGCTTGTCTGTGTGTACAGCAGTCACAAGGTTGATTAAAGGTTCACTTGAGTGATTTTTCATGAAAAGGGCAAAGAACATTCCCAAGCAGTGCCTGGGCGAGCAGCTGAATGTCACATCTTGTCTCACAGGACCTGAAATCCATCACAGGGCAGGCAGGTTTTGGTTCTTAGTGGAAAGAAAAATTGTAGAGAATGTTTATGGAGTCGAAGGCTGTGATTAGAGCCAAAATAATGGCTGTGATTAGAGCCAAAATAATGGCTGGCAGCTGAAAAGCTTTAAATCTGACAGCACTGAAAACTCATTCTCCTCGATGTTTCTAATCCTGGTACAGACAGTTACAGTTTATGGTTTGCTCTGGGTGACAGAGAAGGCTCAGAGTGTGCACAGCACAACTCTGCTCCCCAAGCAGCAAGGACAGCACCCTTTGGAGGACCAGGAGCAGATCCTGTGCCCAGACCAGGGCAGCACATTTTGCCTGATGGATGCCAGCTTCTAGAATCCATGAGGAAAAGGATCCAGGAAGTTTTCACACTTCCATCCAAAAGGCAGCTCCAGCTCCTGGTCCAAGTGTGTGTGAGGCTGTAAGCAGCAGCTCCCAGCAGTGTTCAGACACAGAGTTCTGTCCTGGACAACAAAGGCATCTTGCCTGTGGGCTGGCAGATGGAAGCCAGCCAGCACACGACCCACAGTGCTGCAAAGTGATGGAACAGGGGAAAAGCAGGAGAAATATAACCGACAGAGGGGAATGGAAATGCAAAACTGGAAAACCATGCAGCTGGGAAATGCAGCAAAGAGAAAGGCTCTCTATCAGTGCTTGGCTGAGAACCTGCAGGGATGCAGCAGAAGCTGCAACTGCAGCACTTTGTACTCCATATTCCTAACCTAAATATGGGGAAGCACAGACCATGACTGTGCAGTTACAGCAGAGGGAACACGAGCTACTCCTGAGTAACACAGGCACCTACACCTGGCAGTCACTGCAGACTACAGGTGACAAACTCCTGCCAGCTTCAATGCCTTTGCCAGGGGAGAAACCTGCAGTAAGTCACAGCCAGACTCCCTGCAGAGACCCTGCTTTACCCACCTCTGTGGTCCTGTAGTAGGGGTCCAGCAGGAGCTTGGCCAGGGCCACGATCTGGGGCGTGCGGTCCCAGCCGTCGGAGCAGTGAACCAGCACGGGCCGCTGGTCGCGGTCCACGGCGTGCACCACCAGCAGCGCGGACTTCAGGAGCACTGACAGGTGCTGCAGCCACTTGGTGCTCTCCAGAGCTGACAGCCAACTAGAGGGAAAGCAGGCAAGACAGTTTTTGCTCTTTTAAAATGCTTGCAGGTTTGGATGTCTGAGTTTATCACAGCAAAGCTGCTGTTTTAATAAGCTGTGAGTGTCAGTCTGTAGCATTTTTCACTTGTGTCTTGTTAACGCTTTCCCAGAGGTGGAAGCAGCAAAGCCACCAAGCCAACCCAAGGAACTGCCAGAATCTGGGAAGGTTTGCATCTACTTTGAGACCATGGAAGGGTTTAGCAGCAAATTCCAAACAGGGGAGTGGGAGGGGAAACAGGACTGGGGTAACTACAGTGAGGACCCCCATGACAGGATAGTTACCCCACAGCACTGGAAGGTTATGAAATATTCTCCTGAAATGACATTATAAATGAGTGAAGTATATGGAACACCACCACAGTTTTCCAGATGTGAGGCAATAGTGAGGATTAATAAAAAGCTGGGAATAGCAGATCAGCCTAAGTGTGAGTGCTCAGAAGTCCACCAGAAGAAACAGCACTCTGGTATCAATATTCAAGGCTCCACTCTCATTTCAGAACTAATTTGCTATGTTCACTTCAATCAGAATAAACCAATGACTTCCATGAAAATGGAAAAACACAGCTTAGCACTATTACCAAGGGAAAATCCACTGAATTTCAATTAAAAAATCATCAGCAGAAGAATGTGGCTGCAGAAACATGGAACCAAGGGCCCAAACCCCCAAACTTCCACTTACTTTCCTGGATCTGGCATTTGTGTGCAGAGCAGACGCAGCGACTGGAAGCTCTTGCGGATGGAGTGGATGTTTGCCATCCCCATGAACACCACTTCACAGTTGGGGTAATATTCTGCAGGTAGAGGGCAAGACAGAGGGAAGAAAATAACAACCACCTTTCTAAAAGAGGATTTTTTTCATGAAAACAAACCCCTGTTGCTGTGGACAGATGAAATAATCTGTTTACAAAGATTCTGTAAGTCCTTGGAGCTCGCTGGGTATTCCAGACATGACAGGCCAGCAAAACAGGAAGCATTTAGCAAAGTCCTGCTGTATTTATTTCAAATGTTTCATTTCAGGTTACAAAAAGCAGAGTGCAAACCTCTGGGAATTCCTGCGCTCCAGGTTCCAGAATGTTTGTAAAAAGACTGAGAAACATCAAAAGATATGAAACATAAATAATATTTAATTAGTAATTTATGGATTTAAGTTAGATTTCAGATTCTTGTTCCTAAGCACTCAAAAAGGCTGAAAGGTTTCTTCATCCACTGCTTTCTTCTGAGGGGAATTGTATGAGGAAGCATCACACATGTGAAAAATATCAGGAGCTCAGGGAACCAAAATACATGGAATTACTTTGGATGTGCTCAAGCAACACTGGAGGCCTGAACAGACAGGGCCAGTGCTCAGGGGGCACCTAAAGAGAGCCAGAAAATACCAGTTCATAGTTTTCCCAAGATTTAGGCTTCCCTCTGCTGTGACGCTCCAGTCTGCACAAGAATGATCACACAGTGACTAAAATGACCATTTCTACAGGAGAAAAATAATCAGGATTCAGGATCTGGGATACTGAGAGCTTGCACAAGAAAATTCAGGAGTCTGTGATGTTTTGTATCATTTGATTTCCCAACTCTTTATCAGTCCAACAAATGCTGGGCCAAACACAATGAGGGACTGCAACTCCAGGAGCAGCCTCAGACAACTTCAGAGTTTTTTTGTATTTTTACTCAATTATATCTAAAGCACAGCACAGAAGAGCTATTTTTATACAGAGAATGAAGCAGACCTGGCAATACCTGCAGAAAAGTTAGCAGCAAAAAGCAAAACAGGTTTTACTGAAGGTGACAAGCTGTTTGAAAACCTTCTCTACAAAATTAAAAAGCCAATATACAGGAAGAAAATCAAACTTCCTGTATACTGTGCTTTTCTGTTTTGAAATTTTACTCTTTGATGAAGAATTATTTAGTGGTTTTGAGGTGTTAAATGGACACCTGTAATTTTTTTTAAACTGGTGGCTACGAATCAAAATGCAGCTATTGCAGCAAAGACCAAAATAAAAGGTCAAATGAGCTTTCGTTATCTTATCTCCAGTTTTTCTGTCTGGGATTTTTTTCTAGCCTCTCCACTCATGGAATTTTAACAGGCTGCATTAATACCCAACAGTGACCATAAATAATACCTTGTTTATAAAACCACCAGTTCACAAGTGCCAAAGAACACAGAATGTGGTGTTGCAACTGTATTACACATGCAAGGTGAGGCAGGATTGCAGTTGCTATGATACAAATACTGAAAAATGCTTCAGCTTTAGGGGAATTGCTGAGAAGTTGTATTTTGCACAGCCATTCTAGAATATTCTTCTCCTCTGCAGCCAGTGGGTTTTACATGCTCAGGGGTTTTAGACATGAGCACACTGGACACCTTTGTCTCTCTCTAGTTTATACATCTGACTCAGCAAGGGAAAGCTCTTCAGCAGATTCCACAGGGTTCAGCATTCACTGAGCACTGCTGCCAGCTGGGTTAATGACCTGAGAACAGACTAATTAACAGCTCAACCTGCCCTCTGAAGGGCTGCCTGGGGGCTGCCATGATCCAGAACCTTCAGACAGATGAGCAGTGTACAGACAGAGCTGAAGGGTGTCAGGGTAATCACACTGGAGCAAATCCCTTTGATTGTCTGGAAAGCTGAGGAGGAATGCTGCTCACCTGGGCACTCACATCCCCCCTCCTTGGCTCACCTGGGCACTCACAGCCACCTCCCCTGGCTCACCTGGGCACTCACAGCCACCCCCTGGCTCACCTGGGCACTCACAGCCACCTCCCCTGGCTCACCTGGGCACTCACACCCACCCCCTGGCTCACCTGGGCACTCACAGCCACCTCCCCTGGCTCACCTGGGCACTCACATCCTCCCTCCTTGGCTCACCTGGGCACTCACAGCCACCTCCCCTGGCTCACCTGGGCACTCACAGCCACCCTGGCTCACCTGGGCACTCACAGCCACCCTCCTTGGCTCACCTGGGCACTCACATCCCCCCTCCTCGGCTCACCTGGGCACTCACAGCCACCCCCTCTTGGCTCACCTGGGCACTCACAGCCACCCTGGCTCACCTGGGCACTCACAGCCACCCTCCTTGGCTCACCTGGGCACTCACAGCCACCCCCTGGCTCACCTGGGCACTCACAGCCACCCCCCTTGGCTCTGTTGGCCACGGCTGCTGCGTAAGATCGCGCGTCCAGGATCAAAAGCTTCTGAGGCTGGATTGCCAAACTCTCTGCTCCTGAGGCATTGGAGATGGAGGAGTCTGGGGGGGAGGAAACAGGTGATGAGCTCAGAGGATCCTTCTGACATTGGTTACAGCACAATTCCCTCACCCCCACAATGCACAGGCACTGCACAATGGGGTCTGAATACAGCAGATTCCCTCTGTTACGGCACCAGAGATTAAACTTTTACACAAAACTCTGCCCTCGGCAGAAAGCAACAGTGGCAGCCTTACCAAATTCCACATCAGAGAGGTCCCCTCCGTTGGGCAGATCTCTGGAACAATTCCCATTCATTAACTTGTTACTGTTGGACCTGGAGTCTGAGGCACAGGCTTTGGCCACGGACTGCACCAGGTGCTCGTCGTCGGCGTTCCTCCAGCCCCACCAGCTCACCTCGGGCTGCCCGCAGCGGGAGATCACTGCCCCATTGCTCTGGTGCCTGCAAACACAGCCAAGAGTCAACATGAAGGGCACAGAAAGTTCAGTGGAGTGCTGCACTAGCTTCATTCCCAGCAGGGACCATCATTCAGCAGTTGTCCCCAACCTGGGATCCAGCTTTCCTACAGAATGATGGCTGTGACCACAGTCACTGACAGGTGGAAGTCAAAGCAAGGTCACAAGAGAAAATAGAGCATCCTCTTGCTCAGTATTTTGGCCTGTTGGCCTGTGAAAGCTGGGGAGTCTTGTGGAACCGCAATTGAGACATGAGAGAGGAATTCAGCATGGATGGGGGATAACTGAGAATACCCTAACCTGGACATGGCTCTCATCTCCTGGGAGGTGACATTAAAAAAAAAAAAAATTTGTTTCACATATCAGAAGAGTTAGTAGTTATTTCCTTAAATCTGACCTGGCTTCTTGTACTATGCAAAAAGAACAGACCTGGAATAATTAAAGCTTACTGAACCATTGCAAACATGCTCTGAAAGAGATATGAAAACTCTCCCCTATAATCTATTATAAAAAGAGGACTGAAATGTATTATCACAGTAATTCCACTCACTGCCTTTGTGCTGGCACATCCCCCTGCTGCCACCAGCTCTGGACTCACCAGCCACTGAAGTGTTTGCAGCTGGAAGGAACAAACTTCCCCTGACCTTGCCCAGCAGCACCCTGAACTCAGGGAGCTCAGCCCTGGGGAAAGGAGGCCCAGCTGTGGGTGCAGAGAGGTGCAGGGGGAGTGGCCAGAGCAGCACACAACTTCTGGGGCACCTCAGAACCTCAAAACATTTAATCCCTGCCTCATGTCCCAGCTGGAATATCTCAGCACTCATCCACATGGCTCTTCTCTGTTTAAGGCAATGGATCACAGAACAGTTTCAGCTGTGAAGAGTCCTAAGGTTCATCCAGTGCCACCCCTGCCATGGCAGGGACACCTCCCACTGTCCCAGGCTGCTCCCAGCCCCAGTGTCCAGCCTGGCCTTGGGCACTGCCCAAGGGATCCAGGATGGGCACCCTGTGCCAGGGCCTGCCCACCCTGCCAGGGAACAATTCCCAATTCCCAATATCCCATCCATCCCTGCCCTCTGGCACTGGGAGCCATTCCCCGTGTCCTGTCCCTCCATCCCTTGTCCCCAGTCCCTCTCCAGCTCTCCTGGAGCCCCTTCAGGCCCTGCAAGGGGCTCTGAGCTCTCCCTGGAGCCTTCTCCTCTCCAGGTGAGCACCCCCAGCTCTCCCAGCCTGGCTCCAGCCCTTGCAGCATCTCTGGTGCCTCCTCTGGGCTCTCCCCTGCAGCTCCAGGTCCCTGCTGTGCTGGGCCCAGGGCTGGGGCAGCTCTGCAGGTGGGGTCTCACCTGAGCAGGGCAGAGCAGAATTCCCCCTTTCCCTACTGCCCACACTGTTGGATCAGCCCAGGGCAGGGGTGCATTTCTGGGAATCACAGCTTTTCAAGCAGAGGTGCCTCTGGGCAATGCTTTCCTCACCCAGGAGTCCCCCCAGAACCCTGGATATCCAGCGTGCACCTGCCAATTACAATTCCTGTATGTTATGATGCAGGAAAAGATTTTAGAACCTTCCTGCAAACCAACTGCCCACCTCAGCTCCAGGGCAGCCAGGAGCTGCTCACTTCCCTCTAAGCAGGGAGCCCAGAGTGCTGAGGGTCAGCTTAACCTTTAAGCAAATCTTAACAGCCCTGAACAGGAAACCAGCCCACCCAAAGCAACCAGTGTAGACTTTCTGGCTCTGAGCAGTGTGATGGATGTTTCTGGAGGTGTGACAGGCTGGTTTGTGCTGTGCTGTCAGAGCTGTCACCCCCGGGTGCTGCAGCACCTCCTCCGCAGCGTCCCCGCGGGCACCGCGTGGGCGCCGCCGCCTCCTGCTCCTCATCCAACAGCAACACAGGCACAGGCTCCGTGCTGCTCAGCCTCCAAGTGATCAAACGGGCTGGGATATGGGTTTGAAGTACTTCTCATAGCTCTTTTATAATTGTTTCATATAAAATCCCTTCAGTGAGAGGAAGCAGTGACACGCTGCGTTAAGCGAGGCAAAGGAAAAGCGATGCGGAGCCGCGGCTCTTACACCAGGTGCCAGCCGACTGCAGGCACAGGGAAATGGATTTCTGCTGGAATTAATGGCCTTCCACAAACAGCTCTACCCACAGCAAATTAGTTCAGGAAAAAATACGTGCCAATCACTGAAAGGCCACCCAGTTCCCCGCCACGCTTGCACAAATAAAAGAAAATAAAACATCATTATATGTGTAAGAAATCTATTTTGAACAGAGCAGCTCATTTATTTTTCCATATGTTCTCCCAGATTTCATTACTACCTGCTGCAGAATAATTTTCATAGGTTCATAAAGAGTTATATTTTCATCTCCAGGTCCTTGCCTCGCATTATACAAATAATGAAGAATCATTAGGCTGGGAGATGAGCTCGTTGGTGGCTGTGCAGTCCCAGCAGTGCCCTGCACAAATCTGCCATGTTCAGAGGTACCAGAAATCAGCACACAATTCTAGTTAGGGGCATGTTGGAGGGCTGAAGAATTCCACTCATTCCAGCTGGACTGGCCACAGGGATAAAGAGCAGCCAGTGTGATGCTAAGATCCCCAGGGACAGAGCTGGGATAAGAGGGCATCACTCAGAGCTCAGGAACAAAATGATTCAAAAAACTTAAAGCAAAACCTCCATGGGAAACTCCCTAGGGATAAAAAACCCTGCAGCCCCCTGCAGAAACCAGGAGTAAATCAGCATTAGGTAACTCTAAAGCCCTTTACAAGCTGTTGTACAGCTGCAGGACACATGTACATCTCTGCACAGGCTTCATCCTCCCCATGTCCAAACCATGCTGGAGTACAACAATAAATCCCCCAAGTCCTTTTAAGCACAGAGCAGTGAGGAGCAGGGAAAGGTGAACTGCTCCCTGTGCTGCATTTCTGAACCATCAGCAGCAGAATGGAAATCCCTTTATTGCAGTTCAGGGATGTTAATCACAGCAGGAACAGAATTTCTGTGTGCCCAGGATCCCTGGGCCTGTGTGCTCACCCTCAGCAGTGCAAGGCTAAAGGACACTTCCACACAGAGAACCTTCAGGGAGGCTCTCATGATGCTGTTTCTACAAGGTAGGAGGAAACCCTTGCTATTGTCTTCCCAAAAAATCCTAAGAGTATTCTCCATAACACTGAGTTTTTGGGACCAGATTTATCTACATAAATTATTGTTCCCAGAGAGGTTGAGGCTGTGGCTGCCCCTGGATCCCTGAAGTGTCCAAGGCCAGGTTGGACAGGGCATGGAACAACCTGGGATAGTGGAAGATGTCCCTGCCTATGGCAGAGGGTAGAATCAGATGAGCTTTAAGTTCCCTTCTAACCCCATCTGCCTTTCTGTGACTCTATGAAATGTGTGAATAGGCTGAAAAAATTGGAAACAGAAAGAAAAACTGCAGGGTCTGGTGTGAGATTTCTTTAGAAATCTGATCATAGAATGGAAGCAATGCTCCTGACAGTCCAATCCCCACGGAGCATTCCTGGAGCTTGTCTCCAAATCAGCCTGCTGGGCTTTTCAGCCTGGACTGCTGCACAGGGACAATGAATCTCCTGTTGCCAGGGAGTGTTTCTGGTCTCTGTCCCAGTGATCTGTAACTGAGACAAGTGATTGGACTTATTTTTAAAAAATTCAGATTACTTCTTTTTCCCATGAAGTAAAGCAAAAAGTTTTTTAGTAATGTGATCAAGACTGAAACTAAAATCATTAAGTCCCAAAATAATTTCTGTGGATAAAAAATGTTGAGTAAGCTCTTGCCCCTGAAAAAAGCTGGCTTTTTTTTTAATATATATATAAAAATAGTATATGGAATCCCAATCATAGAGTCATAAAATTATTTGGGTGGGAAAGAAAGGACCTTCAAACTCATCCTGTTCCACTCCCTGCCACAGGCAGGGACACCTTCCCCTAGACCAGGATGCTCCAAGCCCAGTCAAACTCAGAAATTCTCCTCCCCTCACTGCTGTGAGCTCTATTAGAGCCCAGAGTGATGAACTGGATGTCTTGAAAAATCTATTACCAAATGTCAAGATAAGGAAAAAAAAGAAATCAAAAAAGAGCAACACTTTTCTCTCGCTGATTTGAAGCTCAGCAATGAATCCCCATGTGTGGTTTACCACCCAGAGCCTCAGCAGAACTGATGAAAATTGAACATGGGGACAGAACAATTTCAGTCTCTGTGGTCTTTTGACTTTTCAATTGCTCTCCTATAAACCCCTGGAATGCAAGGTGTTCCCAGGAATGAGAACAAAGTGTTTTCCTTCTGTGCAGTGATGACAGCAGGGGGAATGCTGCCCTGGGGAAGTGTGTTTGCAGGTGAGGTGTCCCCTAATTATGTGACAACTGCAGAAAAGGACCAAAAGCTGAACCCAAGTCCACACATAAATCATATTATTCTCCTTTATACATATATATAATATATATACACACACATTTACTACTCTAATAATAAAACACACAGTTTTCAAAGTGTTAGCATATGCTGGAAAACATTTTCCCCTTCCGAGAGCTGAGCAGAGGAGAGAACAACCCCTTCACCATTCCAAAAGAGACCACACTAAACCCCTTTGTTGTTTGGGAGGAAAGACAGGAGGATTTAAAGGTAATGGTTTGCTGCCATGAGCCAATTTGTTCTGCCTTCACTGAACAAGAACCCTTAAGCTCAGCAAATAGAGTTTTGTAGCCTACAGCTCTCCTGCCCTTGGCTCCTCTGACACAAGCTCCAAGCACCTGCCAGCTTTCCTGCTCATGTTCATCAGGAATGGGTGCCCAGGCTTAGGGAATATCAGCATTCATTATCTTTTTAATCCCTTTGTCATCTGATGTTTTAAAGAGATTTTAAAGATTCATGGGAGGATAACCATGCAGGGAAGGGGCCATGGTATTAAGTGACAGGTTTATAGGATCATGGAATGGTTTGGGGGGGGGAACAGACCTTAAAGCTCATTCCATTCCATCCCCTGCCATGGGCAGGGACACCTTTCACTAGATGAGGTTGCTCCAAGCCCTGTCCAACCTGGCCTTGGACACTTCCAGGGATGGGGCAGCCACCAAGTATCCACAAAATTCAAAATATTTTGAAAAAACAAAAAATTCTTTAATAATTTAGAATTTAATAATTCTTTAATAATTCTTTAATAAAAAACAAATAATTCTTTAATAATGTGTTTCTTATTAAAGAAGCTGCCAAAACCCATTCTCTCAGACAAGCAGTTTTATTATGAAGAATTGCTGGACTCAGTCTAAGGAAGGGTCTGTGTAATTAAAACTATCTAAAATATGGAGATAGAGCTAAACTGCACATTAATTTTTAATGTGAGTTTTAGATCTCCTTCAAGTAATTTTGGTGTTTGTCCTTGTTTATACTGCAGTCTGAGACTCAGCCAGATGAGTCAGGGAAAAGCCAAAGGAGTACCCAGCCAGGGAGGCCATTTATCAGCTCTCCTCTGATGTCTTCATTTCCCATTTTTTCATTTTCACATTAAGAAAAGTTAAAAATCAATCTTAACTGGGGTGACTGCCCCAGGAATGATTTGCAGGAGATGCAAATGCTGAGTGCTCCTCCAGCGTGTGCTTGGAATTCTAAATACAGCCCATTATTCCCACTCAGAGTGCACATGGAGCATCTGCCTTACCCAGAGCAGCCTGAGCACCTCCAGAATTCCCAGTTGTGGGTTACTGCAGCTTTTCCTTGCCAGCACTGCCTGTTTGCAGCCTGGGGAGGGCTGCCCAGCTCTGCTCACCTGTACACCACGGCGGGGATGCGTTTCCAGGAGCGGAAGCTGGCCACGCTCTCCAGCTCCTTGTCCGTGATCCAGGCAGGGACGATGATCTCCTGGGGGTAGCTGCCACACAGCCTGGGGAAAGGGAGCACAGTCAGGCCCAGGGAGCAGCTCCAGGCTCCCAGAGTGCACAGGCAGCACTGGAGGAGCCTCACAGCCCTTTGCTAATTCCTGCTTCCCTGGATGTTATTAAACTCCCTTTGGCCAGCATTAAATATGGAGGGAGGGATTTTTCTCCTTGCAGAGGCCAAAGCAGAGATTGCTCCTGCAGGGACAGCAGCCCCCAGCTGGGAGTCATTATCCTGCACAGGCAGAGCACTCCAACTGCTCCACCACACAGTGTTCCAGCTGGGTTTGCTCTGAGCTGGAGCAGGGCTCAGCCAGAACAGCCTGTCCCCCCAGCTGGGGATCACAGAGCACCCTCCTCTGCTCCAGAGCCTAAAGAGCCTTTTGTCTGCACTCTAAAGTGTTTCCCCTAACTTATTCATCTACAAATTTAACTCTTCCAAACCTGCTTGGGTTTTTTAAATTTTTAAACACGTATCTTTGTAATAAGTTAGATAATAAGAAATAAAAAAAATGTCTTCAAAAGTTCAGACTCCACTCTTTGCTCACTTAAGCTCTCCCTTAGAATGTTTATTCTCTAATAAGCCACATCAAAACCTGGTATTTCCAAGCTTAAAAAACTGTAGCAGTTAATAAAACATTAAATAATTTAAAGCACACTTTTTCTATAAACCAACCAAAAAAAATCATAATTCTGATTGTCCCTTCTTGGGAACTGCAGAAGTTGAAAGAAGTTTCAGTAACTGAGTGTTCTGAGATGCAGTTTGGCTGTGGAGCAGCAGCCCCAGCACTCACTTGTACTTCTCATTGATGTTGGAAATCCTCCAGGCATTGTTCATATCAAACCCCATCCGCTCCACCTCGTTCTTAAACCTGGAAGTGACATGTTCTCCTGGGGACCAAGAGCACAAGGGAAATGAATGGAAATAAGGAATGAGGACTCCTGCTTTGCAGAACAGAGAAAACCAGCACATCCCTCAGCCCAAAGCTGCATTTCACAGCCTCATTCTGACATTGGCACTGACATCTGTCCCTGGCCAACTCCCCAGAAATGCTCCAACAAGGAGTTTTACCCTGGAATTACCAACTTCTGGAAATCCATATAAAAAAACAATGCTGCAGACCAGAACCAAGGACATCAGCAAAGGAACTGAGCTCCATCAGCAATCCAAGTGGGATGCTCAGAAGTTCAGAACAATTTTCTGTCAATGAGAAGAATGTGAGGCTCTGGTGAAAAAGGGTAAGACCTGGAATGTGCCCTGGAACGTGGGCAATGCTTTGAATATGCATTTCCAGCCCCAGGTTTCCTGTATGGCTGGAGGCAAGTGCTGTCATTTATCCTGCAGCTCAGTTCTCCATCATAAATTGGACATTATTCTTCTGTGAGTCAGGTGGAGATAGAGAGGTAAAACACATAAATGATTGTTTGACACAAATATCAGTCACAAGAGCCTCACAAACTCCTGGATTAATACATTAAAGGAAGTGGAATGAGCCCCATTTATTTCCTAGACACTTTTGTTTTAAAGTTTCAAAATACAATTGAAAAATATACAATGGCAATAAAGAATAAGAAGACAGAAAGTCTGGATAATGAGACAAAATTTCCAGGTTTCCAGGGCTAAGAGAAGTGCTAAATTTAATGAGCATGTGAGCAGCACTAGATAAGTGATTCTGAAAGTCCATCCATTGCTTGTCTCTTTAAATTACTGGAGCATTAAATCCTGAGGCAGAGCAGCACCCAAGGGGGGAAAATCTGCTGAAAAATTAATGCTTTAAGTATTACATCTTTCCATTAAATATTTCAGAAAATCCTTAAAGTCTTTCAATCCCCCAGATATCTGGAGATACATGTTTAAACCCCAAGTTGTAAATGCACATGTCTGAAATGATTTTTAATGCCATGTTACAGAACAGTTAGAAATAAATATAAATAGGTAAATTAAGAATATAGACAGCAGCCTAATTACAGGACTTAATTAACTACAGTGTTATAAAGATCCTTTGTCAAGAGCAGAGGTGGAACTGGACAACACATTCCAGCCAGGCAATAACCTCTGCCAGATTTGTCCTAGCAGTGACTTTTTAAATTTAAAAATCCCACAAATTCTTTCACTGGAGAAGCCCACAAGAATGGGCTTCCCCATCACTGCTCCTCAAAACTTGTGCTACATCCTTAAGGATTTTTTTGGATAGCAAATGAGAACATTGGAAATATCCCAATCAATGCTGCTCAGCCTGGTGGGTTTTAAGACAAACACATAAAGCTACATGAAAATCTTATATTCTGCTTGATTTTTCCCCTCTTAATTTTTAGCTACTGTGCAGCCACAGGTTTTTCTCCTGGAAACAAACCCCTAATCTTAATATTTAGTCCATTTCTCCTGAATGGCTGGCATTTTAAGAGGCACTTTGAGCCAACATTGATAATGTTGAGAAGCATCCCAAGCCACTCTCAAAATCCCAGGAAAAGCAAGCTGGGTATTTTGTGGGCTTGCGCTTCCTATTAAAGCTGACCCTGTGAGCCACAGCCTGGATCTCTACTACAGACACTGCTAACATATTTTTCCCAGAAAATGTGTTCTGTTGACACTTGGATGGATTTTGAAGCACTTTAGTACTTTTGTCTGTATCTACCAAATAATGGGCTCCTTGGATATAGAAGAGAAATGGCAATGTCTTTGGATTGACTTCTTCAGCCACATTCACACTCATTTATTCCAGCTATAATTCAGCTCTTTGAAGGAGAACATCTACCCCCAGCCACAGGCAGCTACAGGGAGATAAAGTTATATTAAAGAAAATTATTTGATAGAAAAGCAAAGCTGCAAGAAAAAAAAAAAAAGATTGATAAAAATTAATAAAATGGTAAATGTTGCTTCTTGTCCCTGGAAATGTCCAAGGCCAGGTTGGAACAACCTGGTCTAGGGGAAGGTGTCCCTGCCCATGGCAAAGGGTGGGAGGGGCTTTAAGGTCCCTTCCAACCCAAACCATTCCATGATTCCATGATTATCCTAAGCTAGCATCAGGCTGAAGTCTCTCTGCTTCAGTGAGGAAGAGGAGACTCAGCAAGACTTCCACAGGTCTGCCAGCTCCCATTTCCCAAATTTAGTAAAGAGGGAAAAGCCCTGGGTGTGAAACTCTGCTCTGAGGAGATTTTTGGCATTTTCCAGAAGCTGCTAATGAAGTGTGTGAAGGGGAACAGGGCCAGGGAGCCCCTCCTGCCACTGAGTGATCCCTGCTCCTCCCCAGACACCACAGACACGAGAGCCTGTGCCAGGCTCCAGAGCAGCTTCAGAGCAAGGACAGAATCCCAGGCACATCTCTCAGCCTGGTAACTGGGACACTTCCCTGAGGCAGTGAATTGTGACTGACAGGAGATCACAGAGTGCCTGAAATCAGATTTCTTATACTCAACCAAGTGCTACAACCACCAGCATGCCAAGCTTGAGCTTTTATTTACTTATGGGCTTCAAAACCCCTGCAGCAAGGATGGTATTCCACAGAAGAAGATCACTGCCTGTGGCTGTGAATGAACCCAGGAGTAGAGCAAATATATGTACTGTAAATATATATATGGCAGTGATCTCTGTATTGTATTGTTATTGTAAATGGGCTGCAGCTGTGATGTCCTGGCTTGGGCAGTGCTGTAGCCCGGGGAGGGAGCTGGGATAAAAGGGGGTGTGGCATTCAGAGAGGGCTGGAGAGGAGCCCCGGATAAGAAGTGACAACAACACTGCTGTGAAGATTACAACAGCTCAGGGGCTCCCTTCTCCTCCCCACATCCATCCTGGAGATCAGTGTGCCAGACAAAAAATGTGGCAACCAACCCACAATGGTTTAGACTGAAATCTGCTGCCGTGGTGAGTGAAATGCTGTCGGTTCCACACCTGACTGACTGGATCAAACCCACTCCAGTAATTCCCTGGGGTATCAAGTGCTGCTCTGGTGATCCCAAGGCTGTTCCCACATACCTGGCCGACACAGGTCCCCGTGCTGCTCCTTCTCACTGGCATAAACCTCCATGCACCAGGCGTGGTAGGCGAAGGAGAACAGGTCCTCTATCTTGGACGGGGGGCGGATGGCGTTGTTGAGCCTCTTCAGCCAGTCCTGACACTGCTCAAAGGTGGAGAACTGACACCTGGCCCAGAGACAAACATCCCATGGGTGACTTTCAGTAGGAGAAGGCACTCTAGAAGGTGACAGGCTGAGCATGAAAAGCTCTGTGAGAGCACAAAGTGAGGATAAACACCTTATTGACAACTTAGTTCTGCTTCCATGTGCACTCTAATGAGAAGTAAAATGAAACCTGTGGAATGAGTAAAGAAACACTTAAGGAGTCAGGATTGACTGAGCAGCAACATCCTGTGACTGGGAATAAGCAGGGTGTGCCCTGCCAGGAATAAGGGGGACAATTTTCCATATGTTACCTATAAAACCAAGGGAAGATCATTCAGGTCAAAGCCAGGAATGTGTTACAGCCCCTTCTGGGTTGGGGGAAACTCAGCAAACTGCCCCACACATTATCATCTACATAACAGTCCTGTAAACAAGAACAGGCTGGGAGAGCTGGGGGTGCTCACCTGGAGAGGAGAAGGCTCCAGGGAGAGCTCAGAGCCCCTGGCAGGGCCTGAAGGGGCTCCAGGAGAGCTGGAGAGGGACTGGGGACAAGGGATGGAGGGACAGGACACAGGGAATGGCTCCCAGTGCCAGAGGGCAGGGATGGATGGGATATTGGGAATTGGGAATTGTTCCCTGGCAGGGTGGGCAGGCCCTGGCACAGGGTGCCCACCCTGGATCCCTGGCAGTGCCCAAGGCCAGGCTGGACAGGGATTGGAACAATGATGGTGCCCATGGTGGAATGAGATGGGATTGAAGGTCCTTTGAAAACCCTTCTCTTTCTGCCTTTGTTGGGAAGCACTGACTGAGCTTTGCCCAATGTTACAGACTAACAACAAACAGAGAAAATATTCCCTGCACAGGAGAAACCAATCTTCAAAGCAGTGCATTAAAATTACATTAGCTTTTCTTTTCAAAGAGGATTCCTGGACTCTTTAGAGTAAAAGGGTGGAAATAAACCATGATTTATTTTGCTCTGACGTTTTTCTTTAAGATTTTATAGTTATTAAATATTGCCCAAGTATTTCCATTCTGCTCAGTCCTGGTTAATGATGGCATCTGCATTCCCTGGGGGCAGATTTATCTCCCCTACCTGCAAATAGCTCAGAGCCAGAGCGTGGAAGGGAAAAGCCATGTCCAACATCTCCCAGGAGCTGTGAGCAACTGCAGCCTGAGGTGTTTATTTATTTCCCATCACTGACTGTAAAGCAAGCCCAGACTACTCACTGAGACAGGATAATTCTCTATTAAACATCCACACTCATCAGACAAGATACATCTCACCCTAAATTCCTTGTAAATTCTTTTGAAGTTAGTGGTGTAAATAACAAGTATTATCTCCACTTGAATTCTAGTCTCAAAATACAAAGTTTGCTCATGAAAAAGAACAAGAATACATTCTAACTCTTCTGTCTCAGTCCCAGACTTCATCATCTCCCAACCATCACCAAGCCCTCAGTCTTGAAAGAAAGAAAATTGATAAGGATGGCAAAAATACAAATAATTTGTATTCATTCTACAATTGAAGGGAAAAAACAAATTAATGTAGGGAAGAAGGGTGACTTTCTTAAATGTCAAGAGCTACAAGTGAAGAGGAAGTTAAACATTGAATTCAAATTAAACTAAATATTACCTCTAAAGTAAAATCAGTCCTGGTGACAAAACAGCCTTTCAGGAAGCAGCTGACCTGTTAAACATTCTGAGTGCTCAGAGATGGCTGGGGCTCCTTTCATTACACAAAAGGTACAGCCAGCAAACATTTAATCAAAAAGAAATGTTCCTTTCTTCTTAATTAAAGTTCATAGATCAAAATTAATTTCTGCAGCAGAAAAGCTTTTTTTAAAAAAACCCATCAATGAGCAGCTCAGGCTGGGCACTCAGAGAGCCCTGGAGCTGGGGAAGGACAGGCAGGAGTCACTGCACACCTGGATTCACCACCTCCCTTCACTTTCTGTTCCCTCATTTTCTTCTCCAGGAGGTTACCATGCCTCAAGGATAGTGAGTGTACTCTCAAATGTGTTGAGAATGCAGTGTGCATGAAGCCTCAAACCCCAAATCTTGATAAAACTCATTTGCAATGTGTGCATCAGTGCCTTTATCTACTTCTGCACCTATTGATATGGAAATACTGATATAACTAGAATACATTGAAGCAATGTATTCTAACTGATTGCAAAGCAGGGACAACACAGTGAGACTGAAATTAATTGCAGAACAAAGCCAAGATCAGCCATGTGGGCTCAGAGCAAGGTTTGCTGCTGTGCTGAATCACAACAATGAGATTTATACACAGCCCTCCTTGTATAAAAATCAGACAAAATAAAAAGCTTCTGAGGGAAATCAAGGAACCCCATTTCCTTGAACCATCCCAGCTGCCCATGGCACATGGAAAGTGAATTCCCCCCTTTAACTCTGAGCCTCTCCTACCTGATAACCTTGCAGTCCTTGCAAGTCAAATGAAGCTGGAATATATCCCGGCACTCCACACTCTCAATGAGCTGCAATGGAACCTGCAATTAAACACACCAGATTATTGCATTTCTGCAGCACTAACAGCAACTTCTTTGCATATCTAACAAGGATTTATTGTTAGTCTGAAGAGAGGAAAACAAATGAGTCCATGAGGAATTACTTCAGCAGTTCTAAGGTTTGGTACCAGGTATTCACATTCCAGCTCTGGTCCTGTGGGATCCCATGGGAGCACCTGAGAAGGCTGCAGGAAAGGCAGCAGAAACTCCAGCTCCTCTCTCATGGAAGCAGTTTCCCCCTTATAGGTCTAAATTTAGGAATCTTAATATATTTTTAGCTGATGGTGCTCAAAAAGAACTGCTAAGCAAGATCCCCTTAACAGATTGCTGCAGTCTGGATGTTTTTCTATGGCAATATCCATTATTTCCTCCTCAGGGAAAAACCCTTTGGCCTGTTTAGAGCAACACTTGTAATGGAAGCAGCCAAATTTAGAGTGATAATGCTGAATCTCTCCCAGTTAAAGTGCAGTTATAGACACTTCTGTTTCCTGGCATGTGTAACCAGCAGCAAGTTGGTCAGGCAACACATGAGTGCAAGTACCTTTAAAGATGAGAAAAGCCACAAGATGAAAATATCAATTTTCAGTATTACTTTTGGAACTTTACCCAAGATGGGTAAATGTTCATTATTGCCTTAAATGAACAGAAGTCATAAATAATTGTCTGAATTCAGCTAATACCTGTAATTAATGTGAAGCACAAAGCTGTTTGAATTGTTTAGTAGATTATATGGACATGGCACAAGGCAATAAAAGCTCTGCTATCCTTCAGTAACATTCCAAGACTGATTTTTGCCATCACAGCACTAAGATGCAGCAGTTTAAGGTCTGGCTGGGGGCCCACAAGATGTGGCTGGAAGAGCCAGGGCTTCTTCATATGCTTGGACAAACCCTTGAAGGTCACCTCCAATCAAAGCTTAAGGATAAGGAATCCAGACAGCATCTTCTCAGGCACCACAAGGCTCAAAAAATCCCTCATTTAGGTGGAATGAAAAAAAGGAAATTAACTAAAAACCAGCAGGCAAGCAAAAGAGGTATCTCAAAAATACAAAGCAAGGGAAAAGCTCCCCTGAGCAGGGAGGTGATCAGGGCAGATGCTGAGCCCAGGAGAGGGGTGAGAGCTCTGCTGGCTCTGGGGGGCAGGCACAGCTCAGGGCAGCACCCAGACATAGCCCAGAGTGTTCCCAAATCACTGCCCAGAGCTCACAGCCCCCTGCTGTCGGGATCTTTAGCTTGGCAGAGTGACCCCAAGAAAAGTCAGAAAGTCTCTTTTCCCAGCCCAGCACTTGAAGAGGGAGTCAGGGCTCTTCATTTCTCAAGATTGTTCATTGTTTCTTATCTATAAAAAATTTTCTCCTGCCCTGCTGAGGTCCATCTAGCAGGACAGTTCCAGGCACTCTGCCTCCCCCAGGGCAGTGTTATGTCTTTATACTAAAAACTACATGTACAATGTTTACAATTACTTCCCAATACCCATCACCTATGTTAGACAGTGAGCTTCTACTCTAAACCAATCTGTGAGTGCCAACATCACAGCAGAAGATGGAGGCCAAGAAGAAGAAGAAGGAGAAAGGCTGGACACACCCAGTTCCCTCCATCTTGCCTCCTGAACCCCCATACCAAAACCCTAAAATCTACTTTTCCACCCCATGATAACTTCACTATTATTCTACCTAAACTGTTGTGGCTTGCTGATCTTCATACAGGGTTGGTAATTTCCTCCACGGGTCACAATCAAACCCACAGGTGTTCTGGGCTCTGTGCCAGGGTCTCTGAGCCCCCTGGCAGGGGTCCTGGCCATCCTGGACAGCCAGAGGGATGTTCTGGGTTCCCACACCCAGCTACAAGAGGCAGGGATTTGTTAATGCTCAGCCTTTCCCTTGCCCATGTCAGACAGAGCCAGAGGCAGCTCTGGAGGCACCAACCCTGCCCTGCTGTGCCCAGCCAGGCTGGGACAGAGCAGTGACTCTGCTCCTTCTGCTCTAACTGGACATCAAATGACAGAAAACCCATGGACAGACTTGGCAAGAGGATGTCTGACTCCACAGCCCAGTAGTTTGTGTTTTCAAATCTGGATTATAAATAAAGCTGGAGCTTTAATTTCTGTCCATGTTTTCAGCACTGTCACTGTCACTGGTTGAGATCTGTGACAGAACCAGTGACATGAAGGGGCCAGGAAATGAGGAATCCCTCCTGTGAGAGCCCCTCTGTGCCCTCCCCAAGCTCAGCCTGACTGGGTGACTCCCCCAGAGCAGCAGGACTGGAGTGCAGCACAGACCACAGCAATGCTCAGTTCCACAGCCCATCCCTGCATTTCACTGCTCATTCCTCCCAAGCCTCCTCCTGACTGACCCCAGCCTGCCAGGCAGGTGAATTGTCAGAGTTTTGTGTGATCAATGGACAGGAATGGAGCTCAGAGAATGTTCCAGCCTGTCTTCATGACTGGACAGCCCCACACAGACCTACTAACAATTCCCAGCAAGAATTCCTGCATGGAAAGGGGGGTCAGGCCTTGGCAGGGGATGCCCAGGGAGGTTTGGAGTGCCCATGCCTGGAGGTGCCCAAGGAAGTGCTGGATGTGGCACTCAGTGCTCTGGGCTGGGGACAAAGTGGGCATTGGGCACAGGATGGACTGGATAGCCTGGGAGGGCTTTTCCAACCTAAATGGTTCTAAAATAACTTATTTAAATCTACCACTGAGTTAAATGGCACCAACATGGAAGGTAAAGCATCTTTCCCAGCTGAGTCAAGATTTCAGTCTTGCTTTTTGAGTCCAGTGCTGCTTTGTCTGTTATCTTTTTATTCCCCAAGCCCTGTTATATTCTGGTTTTTCTCACGTCCATCTTCATTTAAGCAGTTCTCCACCTTTTCTCTCCTTCTGGCATTCTGCTTGTGGCTCCTCTTCCTTCTGTCTGCACCCTAATGACAAACTAATTCTAATGACAAACTAATTCTAATGACAAACTAATTCTTCTCTATCTGCATTATTTTTAATTTCCTTTTCCCAAATTCACTCCCTGTCCCCTGCCCTTTCCCTGTGCCCTCTGCTCCCCAGCATCCATTCCCCTCCACCAGCCCAGCTGTGATTCCCTCATAATCTGCAGCTTTTTCTTCAGGACAACCTTCCCATAAATCTTTTTAATTTTCCTTCCCAGTCATAAAAATCTGTCCTGTGGTCCTCTTGTGTTTTCAATCTCCTTCCTGGCCATTATTCTTCCCCCAGCAAAGCTCAGTGGAATTATCTGCTGTCACTGCCTCCCTGATAACCTTCCCTTCCCCCTGCTCATCCTCCAGGCTGTGCCAGTCCAACACCCAGAGCCCATTCCTGGAAGAGCCATCAATTCTGTCTGCAGGCACTTCCCTCTCATAATGGCATGGAAAGCAGGCAGGGAAAGCAATCATTTCTGCTTTTATAAGAATAAACATGCATTGTTATCTGAGGCAAATTACATCCCATTATAGGGAGTACAGGAGCATCCTGCTCTTGCAGTATCTCCCCACTGTCTCTTATTTAAAATTATCTCATTTTAAGTAACAGCAACATTCTACAACTCCCAACTTTTTATTTTTGAGGAGTTTTTAAAATTATTTTGATGACTGGAGCTGTCTGTTATCTAAGAGCAGTACAAGATATATTTAGAGAATTACAGCCCTGTAGTTAGAAAAAGCACAAATTACATTTTCTGTGCTGTACCAACCCCCCCAGAGCCCAATCTGTGCCCACAATTCCCAGTGGGGTGCAGTGGGTGACAGCCAGGCTGCTGCCAGCACAGGGACCCTGACACAGACCCTGCTGGGCCCAAACCTCCCCAGGACCTCCCGTGGCACCTGGGAGCAGGAACTGGGATTTCCTCCTGGTTTTCCCAGCTCAGAGCTGGAACAATGTCAGGGTTATGGCAAGGCCAAGGCTGGGTGTGCTGGAGTGTGGGAGGAGGTGGCACAGGGGGGCACTGAGGGTGCAAGGACAGCTCTGAGGGCTCCAGCCTGGAGGGAGCTGAATCCTCTCCAGTTCATGGAACCCTCAAGGAGTGTCTGAAGTAAGTTTTGCTTTTAATTACAGCTGATGACACTTTGGATTTGTGTTGAAGGCCACCTCTGAGCCCTGTCTTGTCTCACAATTGTGCTCTGAGTGTGAAGAATTTGGGCAGCAGGGCCTGAGGACAAGACAAGGATTATGCCACTCCCCAGCATGGATGGACATGAGGAATATCCCAATCCAACCACTCTTCCAAGCAAGGGGAAGCTCACACTAAAACTCAACTCCTCATCAGATTTCCCCCCCATCATGACTTTCCTTTGGTACTGTGTCCAAAATCCACCACTGGGAAGAGATTACATGCAATCCATGCTTCCACAAACTCCACCAAAATGTTCATTCTCCCATCAATGCAATTAGCTTCCAGGGAGGAAAGTGATTACACAGAAACACTCAGCAGCTGCAAAGTCTGACATTTTCTTAAGGAATCAATAGAGCTGGGCCTGGGAACCAAACCTCCCTCATGCACCAAGAGATCCCTGTTGAGTCTGCACTTTTATCCCATGGATAAATGTAAGTCAACACCCCTGAATGTCCTAATCCCTCAATTTATGCATGGTCTGAGGGACCTTTTGTTTTTGCATTTGAAACACCATGTTCCTATTAGCAGGGAGATCTAGGAAATGATCCATGGGAAAGATCTCCACACACAGCCCCTTTCTGCACTGTTGCAATGGGAATATTAACAACTTTGAATGGATTTCTGGCCCAGCCCAGGTGATCTGGAGCTCTGTGCTGCTCACTGAGGTGTCACAGCACCATTTTCACAGCCAGGGAATTGGAACCAAACAAAAGGCAAAAGCCACAGCCCAGGAATGAAGAATCTCTTGCAGGTATTTGCAGAACAGCTGTGATGACATAAAAACAGCAGGAAAGAATCAAGATGAACTCAATCAAAAATTACTCAGTGAAAATTTGAGTTAGAAAATCACCATCTGAATGAGAATTTTGGTCAACAATAACCAAGATAATTACTACTGCCAAAATTAATGATTTAAATATGGTTCTTAATTACTGAAGAATGTTTTATCTTTAAAGACATCCCAAGCCCTCCCTGCCCTGGATTTCAGCAGAGCTCATAGGAAGTTATTAGTGACAGTCATATATGGCTACAAAGAATTATTTATATTCTGCTCTACCTCATAGTCTGGTTATTTCTGGTTAATGATGCTGATGATAATGAGATATCACACAGAATGAGAGGGCAGAACACTGCATGTCAAAGTCAGGGAAGAAAAATCAACATGGGAATATTCACAAGCTTCTGTGGACTCTTCCCTGAACACAATCAAGGAACGTGATTTGAAAAAACATCAGTTCCTGCTATGCTCAAAAATACTGAGCTGAAAATCCCTGTAAAGCAATATCTCTAATTGTCCTAAGGACAGGAAGTACAGCTCATGGCTTCTGTAATAAAGCAACTCCATCATTCCCTGGCATTCCTCAGGACTCTTGATTTGCACCCTGGAAGTGTCCCCAGCTGGTGGGACTGGTCTGTGTGAGCATCAGGCACTGCCCAGGACTGGCCAACACCATTTACCTGTGTCTGCTGCCAGGGGAGGTGCAGATGGAACCATTTCCAGGAATGGACACAGCAATAAAACTCCCTCAAGAAATGCAATGAAGGTGAGGTCCCACTCCTGACCTGTCACATCAAACTCTGCACTCAAACCACTCAGCATCTGGCACAGAACCTCAGCAGCAGGACCCACTCCCATCTTCTGAAGCTCCAAGCAAGCACCAATCAGGTTTAGGTGCTCCAAAAGCCCCTTGCAAGACTGACTGTTTCTCCCCACTGAGCTTGGGGACAACAGGTGGCTGACACAGCCAGCTGTGAAGGTTGAGGGATGTGACATTTCCTTATGACATCTGATTTTCAGAGCTGCTGAGTCCCCCTTTGGTGCCTAAATGCTGAAAAATCAATTTGAACATCAGAAGAAGATTTTTCATTCTTAAAAGAGAGGGATCACTGTACTCTTATCCCAATTTCTGTTATTTCCATTGAGATCAGAACACTTACATTGACAACAGATTCCTTGAATTTGATGTGGAGCCTGTAGTTGGAGAGGGCAATGATGGCATCCTCTGCTCGTCCCACGTACTCCGTGCTCTCCCCGTGCAGCTCAATGAAGGGCACCTGCACAAAGGCAGCAAAAATCTCATCTCAGACCCCATTTCCCAAAAACCTGCCCCTCCTGCAGCACAAGAAATCAAACAAAGCCTGCTGAGAATTCAGCCCTGTTATTGCTGCTAAGGAGGAACATCAGGTAAGGTTGGCTCTGAGGTTAATTGCAGCCTTTTTCTTAAATGATCCCTTATTTTATGTTACTTTTCCTGAGTGGTAAGTGCCTGGTCAGGGAAAGCAATGAATTTTTATGAAAAATATCCTCACATTTTGGCAAGCAGGCTGACAAAGCCCTTGATTTATGCTCTCTCTCCTTACTTAATGGAGAGTGGCATTTCCATAATGTTATTAAATTCATCCTAAAGTAGGCACAACATCCAGGATGAATAATGTTTCCTGCTATTTCCCCACTGTTCACCCAGCAAGCTCAGGTAACCAGCCCAGGCTGGATCCCTAAATGCTACAAAGCTGAGCTTGGACAAACCAAGCTTTTTGCTCCCTATTTCTCACAGTAAATATGAAAATGCACAAGAAGCTGCTGCTTTATAAAGTCAGAAACCTGCAGTTCATTACATCACACATGGAAATTGTCACTGGATAATTAAAATGTGACTTAAGTCCAGTTTAGCTGAGCTGGTGGGAAGTGAAAATACCCAACTTGAAAGTGATCTGGTTTAGAGCAAATTAGCTTGAATTAACCAAAAATTCTTTGTATTACAGTGAAACTCTTCAGATGATGCAAGAGTGTCTGCATGGACAGCCAGGCTGGGAGAGCTGGGGGTGCTCACCTGGTGAGGAGAAGGCTCCAGGCAGAGCTCAGAGCCCCTGGCAGGGCCTGAAGGGGCTCCAGGAGAGCTGGAGAGGGACTGGGGACAAGGGATGGAGGGACAGGACACAGGGAATGGCTCCCAGTGCCAGAGGGCAGGGATGGATGGGATATTGGGAATGGGGAATTGTTCCCTGGCAGGGTGGGCAGGCCCTGGCACAGGGTGCCCAGAGCAGCTGTGGCTGCCCCTGGATCCCTGGCAGTGCCCAAGGCCAGGCTGGATGGCACTGGGACACCCTGGGACAGTGGGAGGTGTCCCTGCCCATGGCAGGGGTGGCACTGGATGGGCTTTAATGTCCTTTTCAACCCAAACTATACCATGAATCTATGGTAAATAATTTTAACTAAACTGATTTCAAAAGGAAATTTGGAAAATAAAGAACTTTTAAAATATCTCTTTTTGTGCAACAGAAGATTTTTGGCTTCATAACAACCAGGTGCCAAGGCAGTGTTCAATCAGCTTAGTGCTGCTTTTTCAAAACAAGAGAGTTCTAAACTATAAAACCCTGCCCTTGGAATTAGTGCACAAGTAGCAGTGATATTTTTCAGACACTTGAAGGGATTTCTCATAATAAAATGCCCAAGTTCTCTGTCCTACCAACAGAGAAAATGAATTTCTGTGCTAACTGTGAATTAAAATTCTAGAGGAGAGGCCAGAGAATCCACAACCAAGTGGAGGCAGTGAGATTTGAACAGGAGCAGTGTGGTGATTACCTGAAGGTTCTCATCCTCTCGGATCAGCTGCTTCCTGGGAAAAATCTGATTAGCCTGGATGCATTCAAGGCTGTGCTGAGTCTCTTCATCCTGAGGAACAAAGTGTGACAGTCACCCTCAGCACTGGCACCTGCTGCCACCTTCCCCAGCCAAGGAAAAGCTCCCACAGGGTGAAGTGTCCAGAGAATTCCAGGAGCACCAACTCACTAAAGTTTCCAAACTCTCCAACATGGGCCCTCAGACAACAATGTGGTATTAGCAACCAGTTTCCTTCCCACAGCCTGATTAATAAAGTCATTAAATGCTGCAAAATTTATAGCAGCATTAGGAAAAGAGCATTAGCACTATGCCTAAAACTCAACAACCCCACATGTAAACATGAATTCCCTCATGTTTTTCCCATTTTAAAGTCTCCTGCTCTGTCACAGACCCTACAAAGCCCCTTTGCTTACCATGACAGGCCCTGGGCAGGAGGAGCAATCCTCGTCTTTACTTGCAATTCTTTGAGCTCTTCACTTACTAAAACCTAGAAAATAAGGGAAGTATAATGATGAAATAAGATTCATTTTCTTTTAGCAAATAAATAGAAATTAACTTTTAAAGACTGTGAATGTAGCTGTTAGAAAACTGAGAGCAAACAGTAATTATGAAAAGATGAAATCCATAGAAGCTCCCTCTCCTGAGAGCCAAAATTGTTTCAAAATGTGTCTGGTTCCTTCTGTTCCTCCTGAAAAATTACCTTTGGATGTGCTGCTGGGAGAACACCTGTCTGAAGGCAGCAATTAGACCAGTGTTTATATAATTTAAATGAAAACATGTTCATTTTTCTGGATACCCTGGAATTTTCTCCCAAGTTGCCTGCAGATGGTGAATCAGAAATCCGTGGGATACAAATCCAAAGGGATTGCTGGGGCTGATCTGGGTTTGGATCCTCCTGGAACAAGCTTGTTTCAGCTATGGCACATGAACTGGAGTTCTTATCAGGATAAAAATCCTCATTTTACACTTATGGCTGGTTTTGGATATCCATGGATGTACCAAAATATCCATTTCCTGCACTGACATTTCCAAGAGTTCCAGATCACTACAGTGGGACTTGCCCTCTCCACTGCCCAACAATCCCCCCAGCTTTCATCATCTGCAAATTTTCTGGGAATATTAGCACAGTCCTGAGGTTTTACAAATCACCCAGTTAAAAACTTAATGACTGAAGTGAATACAGGAGTTACAATTTGAGTTTGAGATTGATTTTACACTCAGCTTTTTCTAATCCAGGTAAGCTCCTCCCTGTTCTACTCAACCAGGATTCACTCAGGTATTTATGGGGTTTGCAGCCTGTGGCACACAAAACTTACAAATGAAAATACATCACAAGAGTGCAGCCAGCTCTCAGCTCACACCCAAAGCTCATATCTCACTTTACTTATAAATGTATTTCAAATTTTCAGTATTTGACAGAGAAAACCACTTCAATCCATCAGCTCCCAGCACTGCAGGGAGCCCTGGGCACATCCTGAGCTTGGTATGGAACATTGACAGAGGGCAAGGGAGCAGCAGCTGCACATCAAAGATCCTCACACAGGTGTGTTTGTAAATATATTCACATAACAGGGGAATGATGAGGAGAATCGAGCTCCAGCTGCCAGGGATTCACTAAAAATTAATGCAAAAAGCAGATTTAAAATCCTGGGAGAGCTGGCAGGGACTGGGGACAAGGGATGGAGGGACAGGACACAGGGAATGGCTCCCACTGCCAGAGGGCAGGGATGGATGGGATATTGGGAATTGGGAATTGTTCCCTGGCAGGGTGGGCAGGCCCTGGCACAGGGTGCCCATCCTGGATCCCTGGCAGTGCCCAAGGCCAGGCTGGACATTGGGGCTGGGAGCAGCCTGGGCTGGCAGAAGGTGTCCCTGCCTAAAACTCATGGGATGAGTTTTAAGGTCCCTTCCCATCCAAACCATTCCAGGATATCATGATATAAAAAATACCTTGTTATTTCAAGGAATTCCTTCAGCTTCACACACAATTATCAAAGAAACACCAACTTGATTTTAACAATCTGCTTTATTACAAATTTGAAGTTTGCTTAGTATCTTTCAAGGAAAAGTTTTAATTTAATAGGCACTATGCTGGAAAAATTCTTTCATACTTCAGTTTGATTAGATATATGTAATTTATAAGTTTATTATATAACCATCTACATATTAATAAAAGCAGTATTAGCTTAGAAAATTGAGTCTTTTTAAATATCTTACAGCTGTGCTCCTAAAATCCAGCACAAACCTCCAGCAGAGGCTGCCCAAAATCCCAAGTTTCAGTGTAACTCCTGAAATCAGTGCAGAACAGCTTCTACTGTGACAGTGTGGCTTTTTCCATGTGAGAATCCTCCTTTTTAAGGTGAATTTTGGGAAAGCTGTGTGGAAAATAAATCTGCCTGTTTCAGTTTGGATCAGGACTATCAGATGCAAAGGGTGATGCTGCCAAGATAAATGGTACAAGGAGTTATAGGACTGGTTCTAAAGCAAACACTTTGCTCTGGCTGCTGCTGGGCATCAGTGAAACGCTTCAGCAACTTCCCTGCCACCAAAGGAATGCTGAAAATTGCTGACAGAAATAGCAAAAAGGCTGAATTGTTCCAGTGAGGCTCTCTGAGCTGCTGGACAGGGAATATTTGGTGAGAAATCTTTCCTTTCCCATCAGATCCACGAGCTGAGCTGCTCCCTGCAGCAGCTCAAGGTCCCTGGGCTGAGCAAAAGGAAAAAGGAACAGCTCTGGGAGCAGCACACACTGCTCAGGACAGCCCAAAGCACACCTGAACCCACACTTCTTCCTATCCCAGAGCTTTCTAACCCATCCCCAGCTCACCAAACTGTCCCCATGGGAACAGGAGGAGGTTCCCAGGGACTGCTGCCACCTCATGAGGGCATTTCTGGCTTTAGAATCCTTGGAAGAAAGAATGTTCCTCATATCATCAACCAAGCACTCCTGAACCCTCCATCATTCCCCACCCTGCTGCTCCAAGGGACAGCTGGGGACAAAGCCAGCCCAGCAGCAAGTCCTGCACAAACCCAAGCTCAGGCTCATCCACACTGCTGGAATCTATAAAATTAGAGGGTTTTGAGAAAGCTGTGAAAAAGACAGGCTCTAAAAGACAGCAAGGACAGTGAAATGCAAATACCGAGGGAAAAGGAGCAGCAGTATTAGTACTGCACAAATTAGTGAAATACTAATTTGTGTTAGGACTGCAGAATGGAAGGAGAATTCTCATTTTGACAGTAAAACCCATTTTGCAGAAGTGAAATGGAAAGGTACAAACCCAGCTCAGTTAAAAACCTGGCCAGGAAAGCAGCCTTAACTCAGGCTCCTCCTTATCAACAGGATCACATAAAAACAGCAGCCAGCTTATACACAGAGCCCTGAAATAAAACTTGGTTTTACTGGTACAAATATTTGGTTTGGTCAGGACTGAGGCCAAAAAAAAGGTGATGTTATCAATTTACTGTCTGCCCTTTTACCTGCAATTCCATGTGTGTTAAATTATTCCAAAAAGACAATGGTCTTGTTAATTCTCCATCCTTCTGTTCTGCTTGAAAGGATAAATGATGAGCAAAGGTTGCAACCTCAGCCTCTATGGGAACATCTTAATTACCTTTTGTTTCAGATGCACCTTCTGCTTTAAATTATGTGCATAATTAAGAGTAGCAATAACCATCTGTTTGCCAGTGAATCTAAACAAAAAGGATTAGCTAAATAAAGGATCATTTAGATTCACATATATTTAAATATAGTTGGACTTTCAGCAAGAAAAACCGGAGGGAAAAAAGGAAAAATCCAAGCATTTATTCCCTTACCTTCCCCATCCAGATTGAATTCCATGTATTTTAATATCAAAATCAGACTGAGCTGACCCCTGAGCTGTTTACATACAGTGACACAGCTGCCCTCTGAGTCTGGAATGCAAATTTTTTGGCAAAGGAACATTAAAAAATTTGAGAATTGAATATTCAGGAATGTGCTGTACCTTGAGCAAAAGATGCTTCTGTAGCAGGCTGAAAAGACTTCTCCCCCTTTGGCAGTGGAAGGAAATTTCTGAGATAAGGACAAATACTCAGTTTCCCTTTTCTCAGTGCCTGACAGGGAGGTTTCTCCTCTTTCCTGACACCACAGGACTGAGCAACTCTCCCCAGGATTTACTGGGAGAGCAGCTGACAACACAGATTGGTCAGGAACAGGAGCAGGACAAAGAATTGTCTTGGAAGTTTGGGCACAACTAAGAGTCAGGAACCTTCCTTTTCAATAATTAAAGGCTGCAAACTCCAACTCAGTGAAATATTAATTTTCATCTAGGATCTTGGAAAACATTTGATTTAATTAAGAGAATAATCAATGATGAGCACAGAACCCACAAACAAGCAGCTGATCTTACCAAAGAATGAGAGAATAAACTCCTCTCTTGTCCCAGAAAGTTCCAACTCTTCTCTTCTGATACTTCACATTGGCAGCTGCAAACACAAAGACAACCCTTTAAAACATGAACTTCCCTTGAAAAAAACACTTTTGAACCTTTATTCTAGACAAGGCACTCCACTCTGGGGGGAGTTTGGATTAATTCAAGGGGAAAAAGAGAAAGTTTGAGTGCCTTGGAGTTGTAACAAGAGCTTAACATGCCCAGAGAGGGAATTCCAGGACTGGATTCTGATGGATATCTGAGGGTAAGGCCTCTCTTCTGGCAAGGAGCACTTCTGAAATTGTGGCCACAAAGTAATTCAGAGTTTTCATAAATGAGTAAACAAAGCCTAAATTACTTCACAATACCAGCTACAGGAGGGAGTTTTATAGAAGATCCCACTGGATTTATATTGATCTTCAAAGTGGGTTTAATTTTACACTGCACTGGAATTTCTGGCCCCAAGAAAGCCAGTGCAGACCCCCAAACAGGGGTTGCTGCCCATGTGCTTTGGTGCAGAGGTGCAAAAATCCAGGGATCAGCAATGCTCACCAGGCCACTCCTGCCAAGCCCTTTCCTTTGCATTTTCAAGTGCTCCACAAAACACTTATTGCATCAAAAATGAGGCAGATGTGTGCCAGAAACACACATTTATCAAAAATGAGATGGAGAAAATATCTGATCTGCTCATTCCTGCAGTCACTCCAACAGGACCAACAGATATCTCCTGTGGCATCAGAAGGACATAAAGCTTAATGCTAAAATACCAAACACTAAAATTCAAAGTTCCAGACTAATTCCCATTGCTCCTAAAGCACACAAGCAGCCAGACTGATGGGACACCACCCCTTGTGCCCAAAGTTTTGCTCCTCACAGGAGCCTGGACACTCTCCCAGCAGCACACTGCACCTGGATATGCCTGGAAAGTCCAACTTCTCCACCACACAATCCTGCTGCTGGGAATAGTTTCCCTGTACTTTGATGTGCCACAACTACTGATAATTTTCACATTCTGGTAAATGAAATAAAATACTTTTGTATTTTGTATTCATTGTGTCCTTTAGTTTATGGCTTATGACAAGGAAAAGAAGTAATAGAGAAAAAGGAGATGTAATTTTAGGACTGAGAGAGTGGAAAGGAAGAGTTTAAGAAGTTGTGCATCAAAAATTGTGCATTTCAGGGAGCTGTGCCCAGCTGGGTGAGGGAGGGGACTGGCCAGCTCTGCTCTGGGGTGGCCTCTCCTCTGGTGCTGGGGACAGTTCCACCACAATGTCAGCAGGATCTAAAGCTGCTGGAGATGGACCAAAGGAGGGGCACGAGGAGGGGGAAGGGTCTGGAGGGGCTGAGGGCACTTGGAATGTTCAGCTGGAGCTGAGGAGACCGAGGGGAGACTCCTCAGGGGCTGCAGCTCCATCCCTGCTCTGGGACAGGGACAGCACCCAGGGCACGGCTGGGGCTGGGCCAGGGCAGCTCAGGCTGAGCTCAGGGCAAGGCTCTGCCCCCAGAGGGTGCTGGCACTGCCCAGGCTGCCCAGGGAATGGGCACGGCCCCGAGGCTGCCAGAGCTCCAGGAGCCTTTGGGCAGGCTGGGATTGCTGAGGGTCTGGGCAGGGACAGGAGCTGGATTAATGATCCCTGTGGGTCCCTCCCCATGCAGGGTTTGCATGATTCTAAGATTCTAATACAAATTGATATGCACCAGAAGGAATTCTACCATCTCACATGATGGACACTTCAGGGAATCTCATGGAATCTCAGGATTTAAACAAACAGGGAGCTGAGGATGTGCTCTAACAGAAAGCTCCTGTGTCAATGCCAGCTGTCCAAAACCTCAGCTAAACTTTGATTTACCATTTCATAAAACAGTTTTCTAAAAGCAACATTTCATTACCTGCAACAGAGGTCAACTTTGTTTTTATTTTAAAAAAATTTCTCTCAGCCAACAAGTCAAACACCAATCCCAATAATTTTATGGGTTGATAATCAATCCCAGCACCCAGGTGGGAATGGGCACAGCTGGACTGTGAGGTACCAGCCTGAGCATGCAACAAGTTCAAATTCACAGCTGCCTGTTGATACAAAGTCACCTTTGAGAGGAATATGGAGCAAGTTTATTAAACACACACAAAAAGCTCTGAAGGCAGACTATACAACTCTAGAATGACTCCTCAGGGACACTGTTCTGGCCACGTATTTGCTTTGCAAAAAGCAAGACACATTTCGGGTGCAGGAGCTGGACTGACTTTGTGTGGTTTCAGTCCAAACAAGAGGAAAAAAAAAAAAACCTTCATAAAATCTGCAACAAGCTTTTTATTGATTTTAATGAGGCTTGGAAGAAGCCACCAAATCTCAAGAGTTTTGTCAAGAAGTTTAAAAACAGGACAGAAACGTTCCAATATAAGCATTAACAATTCCGCTTGCTCGCTGCCAGAGCTGAGCCAGCCCCCCTGAACACTCATCAGCATTCCTGCTGCAGGGCTGCTGGGCTCTGATAAGAACCTCCTCTGTTATCACTTCCTAAGTCAACAACTCCTGCCAAAATAAGGGGAAAAGCTGCCTGCAAGAAGAAATGTTGCTGTGAGTTCTGCTGGTCCAAAGCAGCAATTCCTGCTGTGGGGAGCAGCTGTTGAATGAACACATCCCAGGGAGCTGTACCCAGGACAGGGGTGCAGCCCCAAATCCAGGGGCTCCCACCCCTTCCTCTGCAGCACCTCAGCTGTGTGAGCCACAGAAGGGATCAGCACCATCAGGAAAGACAAAGGGAGGAGGTGGAAAAGGGACAGGATCCTTTCACTGAATCCTGACTCAAGTGTGTCATTTAAAAATGGGCTTTGCAGCACCTTTGTTGGGCTGTCACACCCTCAGAGCTGGTTTGGTTTAGCAGAGAATGGTTTGGGTTGGAGGAGACCTTAAAGCTCATCCAGTGCCACCCCTGCCATGGCAGGGACACCTCCCACTGTCCCAGGCTGCTCCAGCCCCAGTGTCCAGCCTGGCCTTGGGCACTGCCAGGGATCCAGGGGCAGCCACAGCTGCTCTGGGCACCCTGTGCCAGGGCCTGCCCACCCTGCCAGGGAACAATTCCCAATTCCCAATATCCCATCCAGCCCTGCCCTCTGGCACTGGGAGCCATTCCCTGTGTCCTGTCCCTCCATCCCTTGTCCCCAGTCCCTCTCCAGCTCTCCTGGAGCCCCTTCAGGCCCTGCCAGGGGCTCTGAGCTCTCCCTGGAGCCTTCTCCTCTCCAGGTGAGCACCCCCAGCTCTCCCAGCCTGGCTCCAGCCCTTGCAGCATCTCTGGTGCCTCCTCTGGGCTCTCCCCAGCAGCTCCAGGTCCCTCCTGTGCTGGCCCCAGGGCTGGGGCAGCTCTGCAGGTGGGGTCTCCAATCCTGATCCCAGCACAGGTGCCCAAGGACATCCTGTCCCTGCCCAACTCAAACATGTCACCAGTGACTGCTCCAGGATGAAGGGGATGGGAACAAGAACTCTTCACTTTTCCTTCAAGTCATGCTCTCAGATCCTGCTCTGGTGCCTATTTTGGGATCCTGGGCATTGGGTGAACATTCAGCACAAAGGTCTCACCTCCAGTTTTTTTTCTTGGAAGACCTCATGGAGAAGTAGAGTATTTGCACTGTGTATCAATCACACAGTGAAACACAAGTAATAGCACAGCTGGAGGGGGAAATTCCAAATAATTGTTTCCAAACTGTAAAACTTTCATCCCCAACCCTGGGATTCCAAGGGCTACCCACTCCAACTTCAAAGCCAGCCCTACTCTGAACACTGATGGACTACAGGAACTCCAAAATCTAAATTATTTGAGCCTGTGACAGTGCTTTTCTTGACATTTATTTTAATAAAACATTGGCAAATTGCTAGGAAAAGCACTCTGGAGAAGTTTCAATCAACATGTTTGTTTAATTAGGTGACTGGAAAGTTGTCTTTACAGTTTCTTTGCTGAAAGGCTCTATCAGCCAAAGCAGGAGAGCCATGATTTGATAAGCATGGAAATGGCACAAGGGAAAAATAACTGGGGAGAAAAACAAATCCAGATTTTCTCTAGCTGCCAGTTATCCTCATAAAGATGTAAACAAACACAAGTAAATGAAGATTTTCTACTAATTGACTATTTTGAAGATGCATTTTCCCCTCCCCTTGCCAAAATATGGCATTTCCACACCGGTTGTGCCACACCATGTCCCAGCCTGGCATGATGCAAGTGTGGTTTTTGATGAGAAGTTCTGCATTCCTGTTTGCATTCTCAACTTCTCAAAAGCAGCTCAGCCCAGCTCTGCCATGAGGGGAACCTTCTCTTGCACAGCATTACCACACAGCCCCCATTCCTTTCATCACCTCTGCCTTTGGCTGCTCACTTAACTCGCAGGTTGTTCTTCTCTTCTCTCTCCTTTTTCTGCTCTTCCTGGTGGATTTGAGCTTCCTTTCCTGCTGTTTTTACACAACCCTTAGCGTGCTCAGAGCAGGAACACAGAGCTGCTATCAGCTGCCCAGCAGCTGGGGGATGTGGTCAGCTGGCAGCACAGAGGGATGGGAGCACTGGGACTCAGCCACTCCCAGGCTGGATGGGGCAAGGCTGATCCTTCACAGAAAGTTGGAAATGGTGCACATGGAGAAGAAGGAATGCTGATCCTCAGGGAGGCATTTTCTGGTTTTTAGTGCCATGTGTCACAGAACCTTTAAAGCTGACAAAGACCTTTGAGGCCACTGATTTGGCACCACTGTGTTCACCAAGCTGCTCCATGTCCCCAAGTGCCACATTCACAGTGCTGTTAAATCTCTCCAGGGATGGGAACACCAACATTGCCCTGAGCAGCTGTGCCAGGGCTGGACAACCATTTCCATGAGGAAACATTCCCTGAAATCCCCCCTGCCCCTGCCCTGGCCCAGCCTGAGGCCGTTCCCTCTGCTCCTGTCCCTGTTCCCTGGAGCACAGCCCGACCCCCCCGGCTGTCCCCTCCTGTCAGGAGCTGTGCAGAGCCACAAGGGCCCCCTGAGCCTCCTCTGCTCCAGCTGAACAACCCCAGCTCTCTCCATCTGGTCCATCATCCCCTCCCCTGAAGGAAATGCCACCATTCCAGCTGCATATGAAGGTGTGCACACAGCCACACTCAAATACCTGACAGGGAGAGCCACAGGGAACAGCCCACATTCCCACAGCACCCATGGAACTGCCCTGCATCAGAGCATTTTGCAAAGATCTCATTCCCCTTTCTGTTCTCTCTGCTTTTATGAGTGAAGAATAAAATTAATTAGAAGAGCCCAAAGCATCCAAAAAGTTTTGTCAACATCTGTCACTGCACTGACTCATGCACTCATGGCAGGTCGGCATTTGGGTTCCTTCATCTTCCCACTCGGAAGTTCCATTAATCTGCCTTTAAAGCAGTTTGATTAAGCTGATTATCTTTGCAGATTTGTTAAAGATCACTTCTTGCACTCTTCAGAAATTAAATGCAGAAGCAACAGTTCAAAGTTAAAGCAAAAAAAAAATCTTGAAAGGAAAGCAGAACTTGGAATGGCAGAGGAAGGAGAGAAACACTTCTAGGGGTCTGATAGCAACAGATATTACAGAAAAAATTGATTTTGCACTAAGAAAGATCCATTTTTTCCATACTTGATGTCTAGAATAAAAATCAATATTTATCTGGGATAACAGCATTAATTATTCCCAGAAAAGAGGCTTTTTAGGAAAGTGCTCACAAATAAAAGATGCTACATGAGTATTTTCCTTCACTGATCTCAAATCAACCCCGGTCAAAGGACCACAGCAAGCTTGAAACCAAAATCCACAACAAAATGGCACTTTTTCTTACAAAATTTCAGGCTCTCTTTTCTTTTAATTCCTTTTTAATTTGGATAAAACTCTGGGATCCAAAAGCTGCAATTATTCACACATAAGCCAGGATACAATTTACCCATCACAGATCTTCTGTACCATATCTATAATTTTCCTTTTATTTCAATTACTCCATACTCCTCCATTTTATGTTCATGACAGAGGAGGAACAGCTACCAAGGACCAACAGCCACACAGATCAGTCTGAATTGTGGAGAAACCTGGAAGGAAGGGAACTGAATGTGGATTTCTGGAAGCTGACAGGACACAGACCCAGAGGATTTGTGGAGGTTCTAGGCTGGAAAGGTGACCAGGTGTGCTGGGAAGGGGATTTATGCCAACAGGTAACCAAAGGGCCATGAAAATGCAGGGAAATATCAGACTGGAGTTATGAAACAAGCAGCAAGGTTAGAGCAGGCAGCAGAAGTTTCCATTTGAAGAGGCATAATGGAGAAAGAAGGAATCATTTGCTCCTCACAGTTCCCATTTTTCCATGAAGGCCCTCACAGCCCATTTGCCATGAGTCAGCCTCCCTCCCCTCTTCTGCCTGTCTAGAAGGAAGGCAGCACAAGGAGAAGTGGCTGCTAATCAAAGTCTCCAAGGTTTTACTCATCCTCCCCAAACACTGCTCCATCCCCTTCCCTCCTGCAGGCACATCCTGCTGGAAGGGCATCAGGAGCATCCCACACTGCCCAGGACAGCTCCTCACCTGCTGGCATTTCCCAACAGCAACACCACAGACACCGGCAAGGAATGAAAAACAGAGAGAAAGCTTTGAAAATAGGAAGAATCTGGGATTTGGAAGTTCCTCTGGAGTTTCAAGATACACTCCCATGAGACTTTTCTCCCAACCTGAACTTCCTCAGGACAGCACACACAGTCACAGCTCTCAGCTCCTCAGCTGACCTCATTTTCACCACACTTTTTCTGGCATAAAACTTTGAAAATCTATTTAACAAAACACCACTGGATGCTTTTGTTGTAAGACAATTTTTTGAAATAGCAAATACCTGTTATTAATAATCTATTCACGCTCTGAGAAATAAATGCCCAAGTTATTCCAAGGTGCTCCTAATGGGGACCTAACAAAGGCCCAGCAATCATGGAATGGTTTGGGTGGGAAGGGACATTAAGGACCATCCAGTGCCACCCCTGCCATGGCAGGGACACCTCCCACTGTCCCAGGCTGCTCCCAGCCCCAGTGTCCAGCCTGGCCTTGGGCACTGCCAGGGATCCAGGGGCAGCCCCAGCTGCTCTGGGCACCCTGTGCCAGGGCCTGCCCACCCTGCCAGGGAACAATTCCCAATTCCCAATATCCCATCCATCCCTGCCCTCTGCAGTGGGAGCCATTCCCTGTGTCCTGTCCCTCCACACTCTGACACAGCCCCTCTCCAGCCCTGCTGTGCTGCACAGCCTGGGGCAGGCAGCACACAAAAATCTCTTTGCTGTTAGCAACACTTACAACAAGACATCCCTTCTTGTGCCTGCACACCTTGCACAATGTAATTATGGGTAAAGCTTTAATCCATTAATTCTTCAGTGGCATTGAAAAGACCAGTGCTGTCAAGGAGGGCCTGGGAGATGCACACATCCACCCTCACCCTCCATCGAGGAACAGCAGCCATTGGGAGGCTCTGTGTTCCAGGCTCACACTGGATCACCTTACACCACTGCAAGTTAATATTTCAAACTAACCCAGCGCTTGGTAACATTTTGGCACACTCCAAAAGTGCCTTTTTTGATGTGGTATTAAGGTGGTTTTGCTTTAAAACAGGCTATGCAGCTATTCCCTGAGCATGGTGAGCCAGCAGAAAGGTACAGCTCCCATACTCCCCCCAAACAAAACACCCCCTTCCTCATTTCACACAACTCTGGCATTTCAGACCCATCATGGCATATTCCAGCTCCTCAACACAACACAGAACTAACCCAGAGAGCAGATCTTGGAACCACCACCCTGCGGTGCTGCAGATGTTGTTTGCTTCCAGAGCAGCACAGCCTGAAAAACTGCAAGACATTTCAGATTTCTAGAATTGGAGGCAGCTTAAGAATCCCTTCACCTCCTGCAGAAATGACATTTCTTCACAGAACTAATCAATTAGCTCGTTCACCTCTTAGCCTGCTCATTTTGTGAAATATTCAAGCAGTTTCAGTTTGAATGGCAGAGTCTGCAGTTCAGACACCAAGCACCCTCCCAAAGCCCTGATCCACTTCAGAGCTGTCAAGCACACGACTGCACTCTGCACTGAAGGGAACTGAAGGGGCTGTTAGGAGTAATTGATGTATTTCTGCCACAGTCTGGGAACCTGAGGATGAAGAGCCCTTCCCTTCAATCACCATGGCAGGGGACAAGTATGTTTGATCACAGCATTATTTACAGTATAAAACAGTAATTAATTCAAACCAAGAAAAGGCTTGAGTTCAGGTATTCCCTTATTAGCCCATGCAAAGAAACCCTGAACAGAATAAAATAACCACATTGAAAGAGCTGACCCAAGTTGAGAGACAGCTTTATTCAGCTACCAGCAACTCCTTTTGATGAAGTGACCCCTAAATTGCACATTTCAGGAACTAATCAAGGATCAGAGTAGCTTTTCTAGGCTCACAAAAAGCTGTTTCCTAGAGAGCAGTCCATCACCCACGAGGCTGCCAAGCCACCCAGAGCACTCACCATTCACCAGAGGCTCCGTGTGTGCAAATACTGCAGCAGGCAAGTGTGGAGGAGATAAAGCCAAGTGTGCCTGTCCATGATAAGGGGACAGCAAGGGCTGTGTCAGGAAAGCCCAGCAGCTCCAGGGGCTGCACAGAACTTTCTGCTGGGTCCTGTTTACCCAGCAGGTTCCAGGCACACCCAGGATTTACCAGAACAGGGTCCTGCCCTCCCTACACTTGGGCAGCTCCTTCCAGGGAGAACCACCAGGCATTTCCATCATCCCCTGCCAGTCCCAGCTTCTCCAAACTTTTTGCAGTTCCCAGTCAAGTTACCCACAAAGGGAGAAGATTCCCAGTGGCACTGCCTCAGCCAGGCACAGCAGGGAAGAGCTCAGGCTCCCTACAGGAATTCAGACACACTCAGGGCTCTGATGCCTTCTCCTGTTAATTCCTGCACTGAGATCACAAGGGACAGACTGGTTTGGATAATGAACAGCCTTTCCCTGCTTCCTGGCCTTTCCCTGCTCAGCTGATCCACAGAACCATTGAGTGCTTTGGGTTGGAAGGGCCCTTAAAGCCCATCCAGTGCCACCCTGTGCCATGGGCAGGGACACCTTCCACTGTCCCAGGGTGCTCCAAGCCTGGCCTTAGAACTCATCAGTTCACTAAAGCAAAAATAAAAAGGAGGAAAAGCAAATACTTTCCCTCCTGTAGTTAAATCCCCTCATCACTATCTTCCAAGTATTAAGACAGTTGTTTATTCCTATCTTTTTCCACTTGTGGAAAGTCACAGTTAATTTCAGAAGCAGGAAATGTAACAGTAAAATATTACTTTCCATTCACAGGCTGCACTTAAATAAGAGCTGGAGACAGACCTCAACTCAAACAAACAGCAGGCAAAGAAAAAGAATCTCCAAAGGGTGCTGTGCATGAAGGCACATGGGAAGGGACACGGAGCTGTGTGAGGATCCAGTGAATCTGCATCTCACCAAGAGCCTCGGCAGAGCAGCCAGCAGGGACTGAGGCAGCAGAGCCCTTTGATGTGGGAGGCAGGAGCCCATGGAGGAGCCTTGCAGCTCCTGAGATGCCTCAAGGAATGTTTTAATGGGCTTCAATTCCCGTGGCTGGTTTGGAAGATCAATTACACACATTAGCAGTATCTGCTGTGAAGTACTGAGGTCTTTAATAGAGCAGTTAATTTTGTAACACTGCACTATGCATTCCTCCAGAGACACAACAGGGCTGCCTCAGAACCAGTTGACTTTAACACATATTTTTGTACTTTTATGGATCTTTAGGCCCAATAGCCTTCCATCAACTAAATCAAGTTAGATGCTCTGCAATGTTCAAATCTTGAACGTGTCAAAGGCAAGAACAATTACAATTTCTAAACTCATGTCTCCAGGCTGCCCAGGGAGGCTGAGTTCAGGACAAGACCCCAAAATATTTTCTCCACAACAACCTCCATAGTATTGAAACTACACAGCCTTGTTCCCTTACTGAAGCTGCACAGCCCTTCAGTGCCAGGAAGGAATTTACTTGGATTAACAGAATATGCTTATTCTAAAAACTAAACAGCACAAAGTCAAAGTTAAATATATTTAGGCATTGCAGAGACACCAAAGAAGGGTTTGTGGTTGCTTGAGGCACGGATGTGTATCAAAACACAGAGTTTCAGCTGGAATTGAAATGGAGTTCTGCAGCTCTGACAGTGAAACAAGGTTTGCCAGAGCTCCTGTTAACAGCCACAGTCTTACCCTTCTCCTATTTAAAGTTAAAATCCATTGGAGTCCAAGATCCTATAGAAGGGTACCAGCAGATGTGGAAAAGGGAATTAATTCTATAGGGTACCTGTATCTCCTTTGGTCAATCCTGCCACCCAAACAATGATTCCAACAGGAATGAGCTTCTCTGGGGAACAGGAAGATTTCCCTTCCTACCTGCTCACTTAAATCAGACCACACCAAGTTCTCTGTAGCAGATCAGTTTTTATCTAAAAGAGATATTCCTCCAGTATCCTATTTTATACTAAAAGACCTTTTCAAAAGCACAACAAATCAGTATATACAGACACTTCTTTAAAACCTCTCTCAATTATTTTCCCTACAGAAACTCATTCCTTTTGGTAGATACAACAAACCCTGAGAAGGAAGAATAATAGTACAAAGAATGTAAGTAGTCATTTAAATGTTTTATCCTTTAGAGAACATTCACTCCTTCCCTGTGTGACTCAAAACAAACCTAATTTACTAAGAAAGACTTGGTTGCAATTAAGAGATAAATCATCATTTTAAAGAAACAAAGGTTTGGGCTCTTCATCACATTACCCAAACACAACACATCCACATCTCTCCCACAGGCATTGCAGAAGTCAGAGCAGTTCACAGCTCACTCTGTTATTGATGCACCAGGGAAGGTAATTTTCATTTAATTCCAGATTCTAAAAAATATGTATGCCATATATGCAAGACTGCAGCTATCCACTTCAATTTTTGCATTTAAATCATTACCAGCCAGCAGGACTTATCCTTTCTTTAAAGAATATACAGATTTATAACCATCCTTACAGTAAGTTTACCATGTCCCCTTTAAATTGCATGTTAGAAAAACACACAAGAGCACGTGTGCATTAATGTCTGCATTAAAAACACACAAGAGCATGTGTGCATTAATGCATGCATTAAAAACACACAAGAGCATGTGTGCATTAATGTGTGCATTAAAAACACACAAGAGCATGTGTGCATTAATGTGTGCATTAAAAACACACAAGAGCATGTGTGCATTAATGCATGCATTAAAAACACACAAGAGCATGTGTGCATTAATGCATGCATTAAAAACACACAAGAGCATGTGTGCATTAATGTGTGCATTAAAAACACACAAGAGCATGTGTGCATTAATGTGTGCATTAAAAACACACAAGAGCATGTGTGCATTAATGCATGCATTAAAAACACACAAGAGCATGTGTGCATTAATGTGTGCATTAAAAACACACAAGAGCATGTCTGCATTAAAAACACACAAGAGCACGTGTGCATTAATGTGTGCATTAAAAACACACAAGAGCATGTGTGTATTAATGTCTGCATTAATCCACAAGCTTTCCTAAAGAAGTGAAAATAGCACAAGGCACATTTGTAACACTGCAGTTCTTGCCTGTGACTTGCAGATCTCAAGTTTCAATTAAATACACACAAGTGGCACTCCACAGGAAAATTAAGATCAGCTAAATCAAACTATTTTTGGTCTCTATCATTCCATTTGAAGCACCCTCTGATAACCACCTGAGTATCAAAACCAAGTCTGTACTTACTAAACATGAACTCTGAGAGATCTGCATTAAACCCATGAGAATAAAATATTCAAGGTGCATTTGCTTGGAGTGAAAAAGTGAATCTGGCAAATTTTGGTTTTAGAAAGTAGTTATAACATAAATAAGGAGCAATAAACGTTGGGGTTTGGGTCCTGCCTCACTGCCTTTCCTCTGATGAAATGAAAGCAAAAGCCCCTCCTGACCTGAGCTGACACCTGGGTCGTGCTGCACACACAGGATGGAGCTGCTGAAAATGAACAAACACAATTCTGAGCCTCTGTTTGCTCAGGTACTCAAGGACCTCCTTAAACATCTTATGAGGTGCAATGTCTGGTCAAAATCCAAACCAAGAGAGGGCAGGAATTCCTCCCCTTCCCGTAACTCTCCAGGCTGCCTGCAGAACACTTGCCATCAGAGCCAGGGGGATGAACTTCCCAGAAAGCTTTCCTTCAGAGACACCAACTCCTCACCAGATTCATGTCACAGAAACAAGGTCGAATATCCAATTACAGAACAACAGAAGTTACTTCTGCCCCTTTGAGTGCAAATGGGAATGTACAAAGAACCAAGATCAATATGCAAAAAAAAACCCCAGAACAATTGGAAGGAGTGGAGAGCAGCACACCAGGAGTGCAAGCCCCCCCTGGCACAGTCCCATTACATCCAGTTGTTCCTTGGACTCATCCAGATGAGGCTTGAGGATCACCAGGCACATCCTTTCCTGACAATCAATTCCAATATTAAAGCTGGAATCTGAGACCAAATTCAGAGAAATACTCAAAGGCAAAGGAAACCTTCATGCTCTGAGCAAAAACAACAAGGGCAAGAACAATGCTCAGAATACTTAAGTGTGCCTTGCTTTTACTGTAAGCCTTTATTTCAGAAGGTTATGCAGCTGATGTAACACAAATCTACATGTGAAGACAAATCTAGAAGCAAATGCTCAGAGCTGAGATGAAAAAGCATCTGTAATTTAGATAAATAACAGCTCGCTGCAGGAACAACCTCAGCATTCAGGTCTTGTATTTCAGAGCCTGCACAATTTTGCTCATTTAGATTCAAATGCCAAAAAATAGCCCAACTCCTCTCCTGGATGGAAGATCACATCTTTATGCAGGAAAGCTTAGCTGGAAGCTCAGATGAGTCTGTCAAGGAAGAACAAGGATCCATGGTCTGTATGTTTATTAAAGTACCACTTGTGTGTCATTGCTTGGAGATGTGACATCTGTGCATCAGCTCCAGCTGACAGAACTGCTCCACAGGAATTCCCTCATGGGAGAGGCCTCCAAAAATCAAAATGCCACCATGAACCAGCACCTACAGCCAAACTTCCATGTTCAGCCTGAACAACTTGAGGCTTGAACTAAAGATTTCTCTTCTCCAGTTCCTACTGAGTTGGGTGCTGAAAATCAGATCCTGCAAGAACAGGTAGGACAGAGTGGCCTGGTCTGGTATTTTATTATTTCACATATTTCAGAAGTCAGAGCACTGGTGTGGAAGTGCTGCTGTAAGGGAAGGGACCCTTGACAGGCTGACAGGCTCAGTGCTGCATTTCTGGCCTAAGCTGTTACATGGAATTGCACAGTGAGTAAATAAATAAGGGAGGCAAAGCTGAGAGCCCAAGCCCTGCATTAATGACCCAGCAGGTATTTTCACTGCTCACACACAACATGGAAATCAGCTTGCAATTGCAGCCTAAAGCAGCCCTACATAAAAACCATGCAGTGAAGGGTTGCACATTAGGAAATGCAAGCACTGTGATCACCTGTGAAGCTTCTGCTCAACTTCCTTTGGAAAATGTATGATTCTTAATTCCCTTCCCTAATTCTCCATCCTCTTCTTCCCATAAACCCTCACCCAGTGATCTAGAGGGGACAAAACTCCCTGAACCCAGAACTTTTCACAGAGTCCTCTTCCTAAACCCTGCAGTCAGCGTGGAGCCCTGGAGCAGGTCAGTCCTTGCACTGCTCCTTTATGGCACCTCTCCTGCTAAGGACCCACAGCACCCACCAGAGCTCCCACACTGCTCTGTGTGTCCATGGACTTTCAAAAGGCTGGAAAACAAAGGAGTTCAAGCCATCAGAAGGATCTTCTGTGCCCCAGAGTTCAGGTTTTTGAATACTCACAGGTTTTATAGTATTTCTGCTCCATGTTTGGGAAATACAACTCCACTACCAGGGGTCTGAGCAGCAGAGCTGGGCACTCAGGCCTGGAGTTGTGTACTCAGCACCCAAACCATCACTCTGCACCCACCTGGGAAGGTTCTCAGCAACTTCCTAGCCAGGACCACAGCCCACAGCCAGGCAGGGACACACCTGCCTCCCCAGGATGGCACCAGCCTGACTCACCAGACCATCACCTACAACTTCTTCCCAGATAAAGCCACCTCACCCAGTGCTTCTACAAATACCAGGTAATTTAAAATCTTATTGGGCCACCTGGAAATTCTGCATTTTTTCAGGTGTCCCATCCTACTGCAGCCTCTGTTTAGGATTACCTCAGTTATTACCTGTGGGGATGAACTACTGATGTCAGCACACTCACAAGATCAGACAGATTGTTAGACACCTGAATATCCAATCATCATTCCTCCCACAAACAGCCTAATCTTTATTTATATTAGTTTACTGGCTCAATTGCACAGCCCAGACAAACCCCTGGCAAGCCTTCAGAACAGACCAGCACTCCCAGCTGGCATGGGAGCTCCATCAGCAGCCACAGCCATTGGCAGCAGGAAGCCCAGCTCTGGGCACCAGTTATTGCTGCAGCAACTTTAGAGCAGGCTCTTTTCTTGAAACCATTGACAAAAAAGCCACTAAATTAGCTCACAAGTCAGTTTGTGTAACACAGCACAGGCCACCTGCCTCACTGAGGCCCCAGTGCCACACTCTGCCTGCCACAGCTTTAACTCTTACTTAACTTATCAAAAGGATGGCACAAGTCTTATGCAAGTTCACCTCTAACGTACTCGTTATCCTCTCAGGAGCCACTGAATGAAATGGGAGTTAATGAATAACACAGCAGGAATTATTTCATTATCCCCATGGTGAGAGAGAGCCATCTCATTCTTGGATGTGATGTCAGACTTGAGAAACAGCCAGTGGTACTCACTCAGGCTTCCAGTGCTCACTCAACTGCTACAGCAGGGCTGTTCCCAGAGCTGCAGAGCTGCGCCAGGAGAGATCAGGAATTCAAGCAGCAGCAGAGAGGAGCTGAGGCTGTCCAGGAGAAATCAGGAATCCAAGCAGCAGCAGAGAGGAGCTGAGGCTGTCACTGCTCCCACAGAAGGGAGAGGTTTCCAGCAGCTCACATTTAATGCACAGGTATGGCAATCAGGGCAGTAAGAGCATGTCAGCTCTTCACATCTCCTCTTTGACAGTGTCAACCCCACTGCAAGTCACCATTTGTCTCTGCTACTAAGTCAACCTGTCTATTAAACTCCATCAAACCCCAGGACCTACTGAAAGGGAAGTCTGAATTAAGGTATAGATCCTTCATCAGTCACTGGCAATGCTATCTTTTGGCATTCCAGGCTGCCTCAGTCTCACTTTTAGTTCAAATAACACTTTCCACTATAGAACTTGATGCATTGTGGCTACAAGTAAATGTTCAGTGCTCTGTGGAAAACACAAATCTCCTGCTAGTGCAGCTAGCACTAGGGAGGAGAACAACTCCAACAAAGAGCAAAGTGTCCTTCAGGTCTCCATTTGTCTGCAATAACAAACCAGCCCTAGACTGCCTGAAGAGTTTGCATGTTTAAAGGACCAGGCAGCTTCAGAAGGTGTTCAGAGCTGGTATTTCATTAATTTCCTCAGTGCTGTCAGGGCAGCTGTGCCTGGCAGTGCCCTGTGGATAGTTTGGCTCTCAGAACACACATTCCTTCCTGTCCAGAACACCCCCATACTTCCTTCACACTAGGAGGAGCAGTCAGGAGTGAGGAAGCAGCAGACATTTGAACAGCTCACACCAATTCATTACAGAGCCTACAAGTATTATTTACCAGGTGTTCCCCTCTAACAACCTGCCCAATGAGGAAACAACTCAATAAACAACTACACAAGCTAGGTAAAAAACTAAGCAAGAAGAAAAACTGGAAAACCTGGGAGACCAAAGCTAGAAGATAAATTTCTCATGCAGATGGAAAACCAGAACTATCTCCCTGACATCTCACAGCCAGTGAAAGGTCCAACAGAAGCAGATTTCTCTGCATGGACTGCAGAAATTCTCATTCCAGGGAAAGATTTTCCCACACCCTGCTGCTCACACTCACTCCTGGACAGCCCCAGAGCACAGAGTGTGTGTAACACTCAGAAGCAAAGGACAATCCTGCCACACCCCTTATCAAATGGAAAGAAACACTATCTTCAAGCCTAGCACGTGCTGTCCTGTCATTCTCACATGAGTGTGCACAGGGAGGATGCATTCATAGTCCAGGCCTGGCATCACAATCACTGGCAGGAGTGCAATGCTGCAGTATATTTAGAAGGCTCTGTTAATACTATAGTTCAATTCCATGGTACTGTGAATACATCCCAGCCTGCAAACCCTCTGTTGTTCCACAAACATTCAACTTCAATTCTTCAATAACTGCTCAAAACACCAATACTTAAGATACAAATCTCATGGCAGTATCTGTAAAACCCATAGAAAATTCAGAAACTATGAAAAGCTGACTTTGGAGCAACTTTCTGTCATGTGAGAAACTTCTGAGCTGGTGTGGAGCAGCGTGGCCCTGTGAGGAGCCTCTGTGTGCAGGAATGGCCTCTGGGCCAGCCTGAGGTGCTCACCCAGCAGCAGTGCCCACTCAGCCCTCAGCAGAGCACCCAACAATCAGTGCACAGCAGCACAGAAGGAGGCAGGAGAATAATTAGCCTGCCATGGCCTGTGTGACACTTGGAAATGTCTGTACCACTACCTAAAGACTCATCACCAACTCTCCTTTATTTCCAATTAAAATAAACACGTATTAAGTAAATATTCAGTGTCAGGTTCTAAATGTGAATTACTGCTGTGTGCTGTTTGTCAGGCCTTGTTCTGGGATGTGTTGCTTATGATCTGCCCGGGTGTTTGTTACATTTTCCCCTGTAAGGGTGTTCGGATATTTCATCAATCATGCATGCAAGTTCCTTTGTCGTCTTTTGAAGGAGTGATGTGGTTTCATTTATAAAAACCATGTTGAGAACATGCTTCCTTTTAAAAAGTGAAACCTCTTCTTAGCAGCGCTTCATCTGGAAGTGGAGCCACGTTTCTGAGCTGTGCTGCCACCTCAGAGGGCAATGGGATTGGGCTGGAGCTCTCATTCTGCCTCGTACACTGATACTGCTGGAGTTAACCACGTGCCTGCATTCCCCACTGAGTCAGAGCTGTCCTTACACAACACATCCACGTTCCCCAGGGCTGCTCAGGCCCTTCAGAGGCTGCAGCTGTGCTCCTCCTCCAGCTGGGCTGGTTATCCAGCCTCTCCTGCCACGCACAGCCAGGAGAGACTGGTGTCCCCTGGAAGCACCCTCAGTGCATGTCCACAGCAGCTGCACACACAAACTGCCCCTGGGACCTTGAGGCAGATTCTCCTCACCAACAGGCACATTTTGTGTCAGATATTGCCTCTTTTCAGCAGTCCCACCTTCTATCCCTCAGTGAGCAGCTCTCACCTATTTTCACCACACACTTGATTCAGCTGCATGGTCTGGTGGGAGAACAGGGCAGCAATATCCAAGTGCCTTTAACTCCACAGCTTCCAGCTTAAAAACACTCAAGACTCACTAGAAGAGATAAGCAATGTCATGCAGACTGTCTGGGGAAGCATCAGTCATTTAAAAAGATAACTGCACACACTGCAAGGGGTTCAAATGTGAGCAAGAGCTCAGACATTAAAACCCACCACAGCTCTCCCTCACATCCCAAGCTTGTTCCTAGCATTAAGCAGCTGCCTAAGTGAAAGTCAGTTATAAAGTCATTTTATCACAACCACTATTTTCTCAAAGCTTAAAAATTAAATCAAGTACTCTGCTACTGGAATTTTCATGACCAGGAAGTTGCAATAATGCTTATTGCATTATGGTTACTGGTTTGTTATTCCAATATGATAACTGCATCAGTTCAATGCTTTGAGTTAATTATTATTGTTTAACTGAAGTAAATGCAAACAGAAACCTAAACAGCATGGAATAAATAGCAGGAAACCAAGCTCAACTAAGTAAAGAAAAACCAAATACTTCATGATCACCTGCAAGTATTAGGCAAATTCTCACACAGCTCTCATACATATGAAAAATTAAAAGCCCTGCAATCACAGCTTCAGAAAATGGCCACAGGAAAACTACACAGTGAGGTAAAGACTCAGGCTTTTGTCCTGTATCTTGACACTTGGAATAAGCACTCAATAAAGGTTTATTATAATATTTTTTAAACCACTAGATCATAGATAGCAATATTTCCAGAATATTCTGACAGATGATCCGAGCAATAAAGCATAACTAAGCATAAATGATTCTCTGGAGAGACCACCACACCTCCAGAGACCCTCTGGAGCTTCTTCAGCACTGATGAACAAGCACCTGCAGTGACAGTGTGCTCCCACTGGAGCGAGGGGCAGGAGCTGCAGCAGCCAGGGGGGTGTGAGGGCAGCAGGGAGCCCTGGCACAGACTGGCTGTGCTCAAGGGGCACCAGCTGCCATGGGAGTCTCCTGAGGCTGAGCTGGAGCTGCCCAGACAAGTGGCTCATGTGAAGCTGCTGCTCGGAGATGCTCAGGAAAGCTGTGAACTGCCCGGAGGAGTGACTGGGACACAGCAATGTGCTCACTGCAGAGCAGTGCTCCAGCACCACTGAATGGACAATGCAAAGAGCCATTCAAGTGTCAGTCCTCCAGAGCAGGCAGCACAAAGTGCTTTTTGTTTGTGTCTTTGAGATCCTGACAAATCAAAACGAGATTAAGTGTGCTGGCAGAGTGGCCTCACCTCGCAGGCAGATCTGTAATCCCAGGGCAGGGGAGAGGGCTCTGCAGCAGCTCCAGGCAGCACAGGCAGCCCTCCTGGAAATCACTGCTCACAGACCCCAGCCAGCACAGGCAGCCCTCCTGGAAATCACTGCTCACAGACAGCACAGGCAGCACAGGCAGCCCTGCTCTGCCCTCCTGGGACACTCTGGGGACAATCACACCTTGGAGCTGATGGGAGCTCACAGCAATCACTGCTCACAGCCCAGCTCCAGTGGAAGTCAGAGATAAGAACTGCAAGTCCTGATTCCACAGGGGAAGAGGAGTCTGTGCCTGAGCACAGTAAGCACCGAAGGCTTTACTATCTCTAGCAAATAGATACATTTGTGTTTTGTATAATTTCCATTTAACCTTGCTAATTTCCTCAGCGTTATTTTTTGCAGCTCAGGGACAAACACCGTTACTAAGTAACTCTCCAGGATGAAGTTTCAGTGCATTAGTTCTCACTGCTGAATTAAACACATAAGCATCTTAAATCCACAAATCCAACAGCCCACCACTCCAAAAACCACAAGGAGTAAGCACAATCTGTGCAAAAACACATGAACGTTTATCAAACAACACATCAAATAAAACCCAGCAATTCAACTACGCCAGTTAACAATTAATACAAGCTCTGAGGAAAAGGAATGCATCTGCTTCCTACATAAATCTCAAGTACATCTGAAGCAATATCTCAGATACACAACAATTTCAGGGCTGCATTTTTGAAGGATAAGTTGAAATCCTTCACAGCTCTGTGCCAAGGGAAGGCTGTGCCAAGCCAGCACCATCAGCACAGGTACCCTTTTACCACAGAAACACAGCAAAGAACTGCAAAAATACTTGTGAAATGCTTCACTTGCAGCAAGCCTGGTTAAGGGTTAAAACCCCTTCAGAGTATCAGGGTAGCCATGCTGAGCACAGCACTGAGAGTGCTGGGTAAACTCTGAACAGGCAACAGGCTGGCACAACACAGGTGGAGCTGCACATTTCCACCTGGAATGTCCCTGCACAGAGCACTGGCACTCGTGGCAAGGAGTTAAAGCCCTGGAAAGAAGAGAAAGAACAACACTGGAATTGTGATGAACTAAACACCCCTCCAGCAGCTCAGTTAGAGCAGCAGTTCTGTGAAAGGTTTGCACGAAACTGCCTCAAAGTATTAAAAAAAGGATATCATTCAAGCCTACTGTGTAACACCAAACTAATCTGCTACTTCTCCACTTGAAAATTCAGTGAGGCTTCAAAGCAGGGCACACCTACCTAGACAAAGTAAAAGATTCATTCCTTGCCTCAGAGTTGAAGCCTTCAGACCTTCCATCCAACCTACTTCATTTTTAAGATATTCCAGCAGATACCCAGCCTATTTTGTGGAGATGAGACATTAGTAAGGACTTTTCCCCATTCCTCCCCAAAAAGCCCACCTGTAGAATTGCCATCAGATACAATGTAAAATATATCACTTCAAGATAAGTGATAGACACTAATTTGAAATATTTCAAGAAATTTCCAGGATTTCACAAAAACTCACCAGCAGACCAACTCCTAAATCCTGATTTAGCAGTTCCATAAGCAAAACTGAAGGAATGAGAAAGGTGCAGCAAGACAGGCACAGCTGCCTGCTCAGCCCAGGTCTCATTTACTTTTCTGGTAAAGAAGAACTCACTGGGTAGGTAGGTTTTGAGTGACACACACCTTGGTATTTAAATAACTGAGATCTAGAGATGTAGGACAGAGGTGAACAAGCAGGAGTTAACTCTTCAAACAAATGCAGGTTTTAACAGGATAAATTCTTATCCTATACCTGGAGTTTAAAGGTTACAAAAAGCTCAGAGTTGGAGGAACAGAACCAGGCAACAAGCTTTTTATAACATGGCAAAGATGCTCTGAATTCTGTGTAGAGGCTGAGCTGTCACTCACCCAGCATGATCCACGGATTCCCAGCTCCACAGGAAGGCTCACACTTTCTCTTTCACATTCTTATAAGCAATAAACTCCCAGTTTGTTGTTTAATCTCTGAACTCTGGTTAAAATGCTATTAAAAAAAAATCAAAGTAACCAAGTCATGATTTTTAGGGGTAACGGCCCTTTGGGAGCGACCTAACAAGCAACAGATTCTTCAGACAAGTTTCAAGCCATCAAATTTGTTTCAACTTGTACAAACTCTGCTAAGTCAAGTCTTTCAACAACACTCACCAAAGGGTGACCCAGGGGAGAACACAATGGCACAACCTGACTAATTGCTACTCAGCCAAGGTGCTGGTTGTGTTTTCTTTTGAAGGCATGATGGATGCATGGGGTTCTCCTACCAAGTTATCTTTGCACAAACCCTCTCTGAACTGACCCCAGGGTATTCCTTCACCTTCCACATTTTAATTATTTACAAATAGTTAAGCAGATCTTAAGAACAGCAACTCCACACAGGGACCTGAGTTCTTCCTCCTAAGTTTTCCAGAGTCAAACAGGAATTTTGAAGCTCTAGAAAACAGTTTAAAGTTTACTGTTAATCAATCCATGGAAGCTTAAAAGTTGACCTTTCACAAGCAGCAAAACACCAGCTGGCTACACCTGCAAGTGCACCACAAATGTGCTCCACAGTCCCATCTCCAGACTCCTGAAAATCAAACCTGGCAGCAGTGAAACCACCAAGACTCATCAGCCTACCTGATCAGACTGGAGCATTCTCTGCACCTGCAGAAGTGGCTAAAGCCTTCCAAACCCAGCCTGGAAATTCAGATCAGCTCGAGGAATTCTTTAATTGTCTTGGCAAGAAGCAGCACAAAAATTGTGGAATTGAAGCACATAGATCAGGTTTTGGCATTAGGCCTCTCTTTAAGCTGTAAGCTAAAGCAGATTCTCCCTAGCCCCTCTCTGCTCACTTCTTGCATCAAAACATTCAGTCCTTTCTTGTCCTTTTCAGATCTGAGTCAGCTCAGACCAATTTCTCTGGACAAGGCATGTTTTAATGGACCACTCCCTGCCTTCATGAAGCCACTTTAACTCAATATACATTACTAGACCTATAGCATATTTACAGAAAAATAATTTCTTAACTACTACACAACTTGATCTGCTGGGATTGACACATGGCAGTAAGGATCAACAATGAGACTAAAAGCTGAATTTTGTTGGAAGAACCAGAAAAAAAATGTGACAGTAGTTAGAAATACTTAGAAATTGAAAGGAGACAAAGTAGATTAAGCCATATTGCAATCCTGAGATCCTGAAATATGTTTAAATACATGAGGCTTAGTCCTACTAGGTCTCTGCTTTGAATAGCAAATAATTTGGGTCTAGGAGAGAGAAGCATGCTGGAAGCAGGAAAGGATCTGCACCCAGCAAGGGCTGCTCAGGTAATCAGTCCCTGCCTCTGTGAGCAGTGCTCCAGCCTCAGGCACTGGTACAGTTTAGAAAGTTGGACAATAACTTGAAAGTCTCATGTTTAGAAAAATGAGCTACAGGGCACAGCAGCTTGTAAGTTACTCTTTAGGGAGCTGCCAAGAGCTTCCTCCCCGACCCAGGCAAACCCAGGTGCCTTATGCAAGAGGAAAAGTCTCATACCTGAGTGCTGAATGGGGCACGGCGGGCGGGGACATGACGCAACAGCGCCATTGGTGTTAATGGGGCTGCTCTCTGGGCGGGACCCCCCAAGGAGGGGAGCACAACCACAACCGGGCCGTGCACTAACAGCTCACTCAAAATCTCCACAGAGAAAGAAGAAACAGCTCTTATTGTCTTTGCTATACCTGTCTTACACCTGTCAAATGAAGCAAAACTCTGGTCACAACTCCCCAGGGTGACTCCACCAGACCCACCCAGCTCAGGCATCAGCAAGGCAGTGATGAATCCAACCACCCTCTCCAGGCAAGCAGAGCAGCAAGCAGGTTACCAGACTGCTTCCTACTGCCTGCTGATTGCAACAGCGGGTTTGGCACTGTGACTCCTCAGTGAACTGCTCCAGAACTCACCCTCAGACCCTGGTGCTGCTCAGTTACTGCCAGCCCTTCAAGAGTTCACAGGAAGAAGTGCCTGTGCCATGAGAGCACTGCAGAGGAGGTGGAATGCCCCGGCAATGGAAAGCGAGACAGCTCTCCAGCCTGCCAGTCAACACTGCAGAAGGAAAGGATAATTTGCCTGGAGTAATGAGCTAAGTATAGAGTCACCACGATTCCAGTGGCCCAATTAGCTCTGCAATGCTCCTGATGCTGGTGGAACACCTGGGGAGGCAGCTGGCTCCAGCTGCAGGTGGAACCAGGGACTGAAGCCACAGCCCTGATCTTGTGCTTGACACACCAAATTCTGCAAAAGCAGCACCAAGAGTCAAAACCAGCATTTTCCAACTCACTGGAATCTTTTTGCCATCCTCAGCTCATTGCCATATTGCAGCACTTTAGGGAATCCTAGGCTATTTCAGAAAACCCCTTGCCCAGTGTTTAGCAGTCACCCTCAGCCTGTCATTTAAAAGCCAAAATTCCAGTTTGACAAGTGCAAGGCATTTCGGTTCCAGCTTCTAAAGCCTGCAGAACTGAAGGGGGGAAAGCAACATGACAGTGAGCAGGCACATTGGTACCATTAGACAGCTATACAGGGAGCTGCTGCTTTTTGAAATTCACTGTTAATGAATATTTACTATTCATTTACTTTAACAAGGGTTTCTGCGTGTTACTTACACAGCTCTGCATCCACTGATGCCCCTGTGGTCACAGACTCTAAAGGAAGGACCTACAATCAGCTGTGCCACCAGTTTTCCTGCCAGGAGGTTTTGCCCCAAATTCCCTTGCAATGATTTGAGCACTGCAGGATACTGAACACTCGGGTACAGTGTCAGTACATTGAAGCTGGAATCATTTTTATAATGAATTTGGAATTTTAGAGCAGGTATCTGATCCCCTTCCTTACTGACAAGCCTAACTGACCAGATGGCTTTGCCAGAACACAACCCAGCCCAAAATACCAAACCCTTGGCCATGGATCTCCAAAACTGAAAATTTCCATGGGGCTCCTCTGTGCAGCCCCAATTTACTCATCTGTTACGTCCAGGGATGCTCTGCAGCAGGGAGTACACTAACCAAACACCTCCAAACCATGTGATACTCATGCTTGAGTCTGAAGGGATTAAGAGATTCCAGCCCAAAGTAAAAGAAAACAAGCAAGCTATTGTATTGTGCATTAGAACACAACTGTGCCTTGACCATAATCCACCAGCCAAACCTACAAGGAAAGCTGAGCAGACCTCAAAATATTTACCTTGTTCCATCTTCCTCCTTTTTCCTCAGAGAGTTCAGATTTTCCCAAAGTGCAAAAAGGTGCATTCTTTTGGAAGTTACTCAAAGAAAGGTTCACTGAACATAGACAAAGATGATAATTTAATTATAATGGCTATCCAACCAGAATATAATGCCCTGTTCACAGCAAATTCCTGCTACCAGCAGTGAGAGAAAATTAAGAATCTGAATTCTGAAATGTACTCATGACTAGTATGTTCACCAATCAGCACACAATTAAGCATTCCTGTTCTCTAATTGTAAAGATGAACACTTGTTTGATAAGGATTAGTCATTAATTTGATGGAAAGCTTATCCACTCTTAAAAAACCATGCACAGTGTTTAGATGGAAAGAAAAGTTCTGCAGGCAATGGCAGTAAATTTGCAAGTTTACATTAAGTACACTTCACTTGCTTTCAAGCTTCCATTTATTAAAGGAAAATAATCAAAATAATCTAGAAATGCAATCTGCTTAGACATTTTAGTCAGGTTTCTTGGATCAAAAGTTCAACCATGCCTATGCCACACTAAGTGTTTGTTCTCAGAAGTGAATAAAAAGGAAAAAAAGAAAATTCAAATATAACAATAAAAAAAAATCAAAGCTATCAGGTCAAAACACTTAAAAGAGAGATGTTTCTACTCTGTCAGAGCACAGCAAGCTGGCTGCAGAGAGTTCAGAGAAATGTCTTCACAATAAATTTCAAGCCAAGCTGCTCTGTGATACAGCAGGTGAGTTTTCTTCTCACTGTCTCTAATTTTGGCTCATCTGTTCTTTGTCAGGAGACAGAGAAGTATTTGAGAAGCCTGAACTCAGAGACCCACAGAACAGCAGAAATCAGCTTTGAAAACAGTGATTTTAGTTGGAGAAGACACCAAAGGCTGGATGCAGGTAAAACTCCAGATTCCAGCTGCAGCACACCCAGCACTGGAGAGGTCTCCAAGCAAAGGTCTCCAGCCCAATCAGGATGCATCAACCAGCACAAGCTTCCAGCAGCTCATCTCTGTGTGCCTGCAGATAGCACTGGAACAGCAAAGCTCTCCCAGGTACACACTGAGGTCAATTATGGCTCTGAGAGATGAGGTCAGACAGCCACAGCTTCCTCCTGTCCCCATCCACTGCCAGGGACAGCCAGGCTGCTGTCCCTCCCAGCTATGGCACAGGACATCCCAGGGAAATGCTTCCTACCAACTCCAGGCCTAGAAACACCAAGGGAACTTCCCACCAATTCCTGACCTAATGGCAGCCACTTCCATGAGCAGCCTTGGACTTCAACTCATTCTGAAGGGACGTAGCTGGACTCAAAACTGACTCATTTTGATAGAGATATCATGAGAGTGACAGGACAGAGCTAAATGGTGGATCTGCTGCTAGACTGGATCCTTCTGACATCTCCTCTACAACACTGAGGCCTCACTCCAAAAGCACCTGAGGTTACTTTACTCAGGCAGCATCTCGTGCAGGATGTGGAAGGTATTAACACTCCACAGCCACAGTTCCACCAGTACAGTTTAAATAAATTGTTCTTCATCTCTGTGTCCTCACTCTTGTTGTTACAGTCTCTTTAATCCACCCTTCAGTTTCACACAACTCTTCAACTACTACTCCTAGCAACTGAAAAACCAAAAATCAGTATTCTGGTAGTCTAGCCTTGACCCAGACAGTGCTAAACTCTACATGACAGGGAAGATACTCAAGGGAAGATCTGATTTTCCATCTGTTTTCTGAAATCCTGCCACCAGCTGTACAGAAACCCCCAAAAATAAGAATCCTCCGTGCCCAGAACAGTCAAAGCTCAGAGGAGCTGAGGAGTCAGACTCACAGGGCCTGGGAGTCTCATGATGCACAAGAGCCCTGTGTGAGAGGCTCCAGGGTGAGCTGGGGAGATGCCCTGCAGCCAGTCCTGCCTTTGTCTGCTCTCCAAGGACACTCAGGAAGCCAACCAAGTGCATCACAGACTCCATATCAAGCTACCCAGACAGGATTTCTGCCCTCTCCTCCCTCAGGTGCCTGGCAGCAGCTCCCCTCAGGCACTTCCACCAGCAGAAAAAGCAGCATTGGAGAAAACAAGTCTCATTTTGTCAGGAGTCTGCCCTTTCCTGGCTGAGAGAGAAGTCAAAACCTTCCTTTAAAAGTACAGGGAAAAAGGAACTATTTTTATTTGTCCTTTCAGGTAACACCACAGAATTAATGCTTTGATTACAGCCCTGGTTTGCAGTCCCAAACTTGGAGAAGCAAATGAGGCCCACAAAAGGGCAACACAAAACTGTTCCACCAGTGTTTCTATAAATAATGTCTATAGCAGTGCACAAATCTCTGGTATTCGAAAGAAAAACTACAAAGACTTAATTATGGCAATGCAGCAGCCTTCCTCCACAAATTCAACCTGAAGTGTATTACTGCCCCCCATACTGATTCCATGTTCCAGAAACTGAACCTCAGAGTACCAGAACAATCCAAAATACTTAGAGACCATTAGACTTGTATATACAAAAGACTTCATCATACAGACAGGCACCCTAGAGATTTATTTCATGCTACTTTGCTTTCAGAAATCTCAGTTAGAGAAAGATTTATACTATTTTCACTGGTTTTCCCTGATGAAAATCTTTCTTAAATAGGGTACAAGAGCCTTTGGTAGAAGTCTTAGCCATGGGCTGGTGTGAAGGGAGAAACACATCCAGGAAGCAAAGTTACTAGGACAAGGATGTCCACTTGAAAAGTGGCAGCAGAAATTAGAGTGGGAAAAGTCTTTTTCAATTCTTATCTCAGTAAGGGCTGAAGCAAGCAGGACCTGAGAGGTTAAATCTGGTATATCTGCTAGAGACAGGCCCAGCAAAGAATAACTTCAGTTCTGAGGTCACTCTGCACGATGCAGGAGTTTTTGGAATAAAATGGAAAGGAGGGGAGCACAGAACACACAGCTTGAGATCAACACACACAGGATGGAAAAAGATAGTTAAATATCAAAGTAACAGAACACAAGTCTTTCCCACATGGATATTCACTGCCTTCCAGACCATGTCCTGGAAGCTCTGAGCCTCGTGGCAGCCTTCCCTGCTGTCCAGCCCCAGAAGTTCAAAGCTTTGAACATCCCCTGCTATGGCTCTCCCTCTGAAGAACACACCCCAGCCAGGGGCTGCTCTGCTCTGGCTGCCCTTTGGGAAGCCCAGCTCTTCCCAATGGCCAGGAACCAACACCAAGCTTCTGATTTCATTCCAGCTTCAAGCTGATCCCACAGGTGACAGGGGAACTGTCCCAGCTAAGCTCATCTAGCACAAGTCCTAAAGCTTCACCAGACACAGAATCAACTCTGAAGCTGATCCCCTGCATGCTGCAGAATCAGGGGGTGAACAATCCATGCCACAGGAGTCAGGGACTGCAGCAGCCCCATCAGCCCTGGGATAAGCTCTCTCAGCAAGCCCAGCCCCATTTCCACCGTGGTTTGTCAGCCCAGCACAACGAACACAGCAAACAGCCACATGTGCTGAGCAAGGCAAAGAACAACTTGCTTTGCTTGTCACCTCCCAGGGCTCCTCCAAGCCTCAGTTCCTTTGATGTTCTGCCTCCTTCACCTAACACACTGCATTCTGAAGTATTTACCATTCAGTATTTTGGTTCAATTTCTCTTTCAAAAGGGAGTTGATCCTGCTAAGGATCTATCTGCTTGTGTTACTGAGGACACATTTCATTACTGGCATGAGTGGTTATGTACAACCCACCAATGCTGCTTTACAGCTCCTCACTGCATTCCTAATCAAGAGGAAAAATAATGGATTTACTGCTCCAAAATCAACTTCCACTGCAGTCTTGCTCAAGGTAATAATTTTTCAGAAATGGCAATAATTCAATACAGCAGCTTGGATAAGTTTAGTTACAATATCACTGAACAAGGAACAACCAGCTCAAGTCTTCTGAAATCCAGCTCCCCCAAGCAAGGCCAAGAACACCCTATTTAGGAAGTTTTTGTAGAGCCTGGGGTTTCCCCCCTTCCTTATCAGAGTTTGGAAAAATTCTACCCCCACCATGACAGCTATTACAATGCCATTAGCTGTCTCACTCATGCATATACACACACACAAATTCCAAAAACACTTCCAGATGGATCTTACCATGGTTATCTTGTTGTAGTTATTTCAGCATTAATAAAAAGAGGAGGAACAGCACCTCCTCTAATAAAAATTAATAAAAAGAGAAGGATCCAGCTGCCCCAGAAGCCCTACAGAGCACACATCCAGTCCCCAGCTTAACCTGCAGCCACACCACATGCCACAACAACTGCTGCTTTCCAGATTCACCTGAAGAGTCCAAGTCTGAGCAGTTTCAGAAGACAAACCAAAGCCAGGCATCAGCAACTGTGTTTTAGGTGAAGCCTTCACAAACAGTGCTTCCTGCTGGACATCACAGCTCCAGAAACAGCTTTGCCATTTCAACCAACATTCCAGAAAGTCGCCTGTTTGCCCTCCCTCCCTCCCTTCCTCCCCAGCTCACTCTGCATGGCTGTGCAGGCCCAAGCCTCACTTGCAGGTGCACACTGGCACTTCCTGAGGGAGAGCAGAGTACCTGAGGCTCAGAGCAGCACAACCTGACACCCTGGAGCACACTGAACGTCAGGGATACCACTGCTTGCAACAAGATCGTGCTGCATTTCTTCCCTGCTACCACAGGCTGGTTCCTCCCTTGAGGGGGAACTCGAGGCCTTCCTTAAGGGATTGCCCCTGCAAACCTACAGCCAGCTGGGGGTCACCTCCCTGACACCACGGCAGAAGCAGGTGAGGGGAACAACAGGCTGGGGACACTCATACTCCATTTACCCTTCTGAGGGATCAAGTCCATTCTGTCAGTGCTTCTCACGTGCTCAAAGCAAAGGGCCAAAGTTGGGGCTGTTTTGCTAAAGCTGCCCTCCAAATAAGGCCAGCTGACACCAAAGGAGGCTGTGGTTTGTGACCTCTGCCCATCCCACAAGCAGCTGACACGTTTGCAAGGCACCCAGCAATGTTTGGGGCTAAGGCATCCAAGGTAGAGGCTGGAAGCAGCAGGAGCTGAGGGCTCCAGCTCTTTGCTGGGCACAGTAAACAGCCCCAGTAAAATGTCAATTTTATTTCCAATTCCTCCATTGCCACTGGCTTCACTTTCAGGTCTCACTCTGTCACTGACTTCACTTTGAGGTCTTTCACACAAACCACTCAGCCACCCTGAAATTTTGAAGCACCATGAAGAAAGAAATACTTGCCTTTAACAATCCAGTTTTTCACAGGAATTACAGCACAAATGAGCCCTAAGGATATCCCTGAAGTTTTCCTGACAGCACTGGGAAGTTACAGCACCAATATCTAGAAAGGGCTGTAGTTCCAAGACATGAAGCTCATTTCTCAGAGTTTAAAACCCACATGGGACCTCACAGGCAGATCTTTACAGCACCAGCTACTCAGGTGGAGACAAATGCAGAACACTTGCAGTTATTTCTGAGCCAATTCAGCATCTAACAGGTTATTTTGAGAGAAACATGACGTGACTGATTCAGCCAGTGAGAGCTACTATGAAACACAGGCATGTTCAAGTATCTGGGGTTTCATTCTGCTTCCCAGGATTTGATAAGCACTAATCTGGCTGTTTGGATCACGTGCTCTGCAGACACCATCCACACCGACTGAAAAGCCCAATCCTGTTGTATCCATCACAATTCCCAGCAGGAAGGGCCCTCACAGCCCTCTGAGCTGTGCAGGTGAGCAATCTCAGGCTCCATGCTGGAGCCAGCTCCTCCACAGAGACAATTCCTGTCCGTGTCCCATCAGCCCTGCCAGGCTCCTCCAGCAGCCCAAAGATCCCCTTCTCCCCAGTTACTCCTTTTTTCCAGGTTACTTGCCAGCAAAGCACTGCACAGCCACGTTCCTCCTACTCCTGCAAGCTGACAACACACTTCTCTCCATCATCCTGGCTTGCATGTAGGTGGAATGAGATCTGAGATAAAATATTGTATCCTCTATTTCAGAAGCCTGGGCAGGCTCCATTTCTTTCTCCTCCAGCTGCAGATGGCCATTTTCATGGAAAATAAATAAATAAATTGAAATGAGAGCTTATCAAGCTGACCTATTCCACTTTTGTGGTGTCATTTGTGGGTTGCATGGCTTGTTCCTTGAGCAGGTTAACATTGATATTTTAATAACTGCTAGTGCAGCCAGTTGGTGCATTAGACACTAACAGTACCCAGACAGGCACCTACAGCACTGCCAGTGAGAGAATTCAGCCTGGCTCTCCATTTATCATTCCTACAACCTGAAGTGGGACAAGAGCACCTTTCAGTGCAGAGACAGATCACTGCTGGGGCACCTCTGCCCTTGCCCAGGCTCCAAAGCAGGCGCAGAACCTTGTCACTGAAACACTTCAGAACCTCATGCCCCGCCTTCACTTATCTGCACAAAGTTTCAACACTTCCAGCCCAGTATTTCCTGTGCTAGGAAAGAAAGCACCACTTCTATCTCTCAAGCCCACTGTAATCAGTAACAGCTGAAGCAAAGCAGGTATCAGATGTCAGCCTCCTCCCCTCCAGTTTACAAGCACTCCTTCATAAAACCTCCTTCATCTCCACCAAAAAAGTTCATTTCCTAATACCACATGCTTTAGTAGCAGACAAAAGGCATCTCAGCTCTTTATCTGAAGCTCAGAGCATGACAGGTACTACAACAAACCTGTCACAGCTCCTTCCGTCACGCTGCCAACCCTTCCCAGCAGACTCACCTTTATAGTATAAATAATATAAATATGCTTTTATATTCACCAGAAAGCCAAGATGTGCTTCCACTCAGCACTACCTGACATGATTCACTAGGCAAGTTCTTTTCTTTTAAAAGAAAGCTTTATTGCACATGGCTACATCACACAAGAAAACAAACAGGTGAAGCACACAGAAAAGTGCTTCACCTTCACAAGACCTGAAGCCTGCAAGAGTTACAATCTCACACCCAACCTTCCCACAGCAAGGGAAGTGTGCCCAGAAAGGAAAGAAATCAGTTTCCTGTATAAAGTTGTGAAGAAACACCAGGTCCCATCTGCTGATCAAGAAAACATTCTCTAAAAGAGCAAGAGCAGGAACAACTTCAATGCACAAACTTCAACTCCACGTTGGAGGGTAAAGCACTTACCGGGGAAGGGCAACATCTGCTCACATCCCAGCGAAAAAACAGGACTGTTAAAAGGAACACGGGGAAGAGGCATAATTAAAGCCCCAAAACCATATAAACAAAAAGTCCTAACAAGTCCCACTTAGAAAAGGAACAGCAATTTCGGCCGCACGCACAAGGGCAGCTGAACGCTGCTGACACCACAGCCCCAGCGGCCGGAGCAGGGGCCGGCGGCTGCCAGGGGCACGGGGCGATCCCCGGCCGGGCTCGGCCACCCCAACGGGCCGGGCGGGGGGCGGCAGCGCCGGGCGAGGCCCGCAGGCCTCGGGCAGCAGGAGCCGCTGTGCCCCGGGGAGCCCACCTTGCCCCGGCCGCCCGAACCCGGCACGCAGGGCCCGGCCCGGGGCCGCCCGGCATCGCCGCTCGCCCGGGGACAGAGGCCGCCGCACCGCGGCCGCGGAGCCGGGCCGCCTTCTCCTCCTCCTGCCGGCCGTGCCGAGCGGAGCGGGGCCGAGGGCGCCGTGCCGGCCCCGCCGCCGCCCCTCACCCGCAGCCGAGGGGGCGTGTGCGGCCCTCAGTGACAGCGCGGCCGCGCTCCGCCAGGCCCTGGCGCGGCGGGCCGGCCCTCCCCGCTGCAGGACAAGGGGCACCCCGGCGGGTCCTTACCGCTGGGCAGGGCATGGCGCGGAGCCCCCGCCCGTGCCGGGGCGCGGCGTCCTGCCGGGGCCGGGGTCGCTGCGGGCTCGGGGCCGCCGTCGCCGCCTCACGGACACAACAACATGGCGGCCGCGAGGCCTCCTCCCTCCTCCCCCCGCGGGGCGGGACCGGCGCGCGACGTTCCCGCCCTCCGCCCTGAGGGGAGGGGAGGAACGGGGTGGGGGGGGGGAGGCCCCCGGCCCGCGCTGAGGGGACCGCGGGGTCACGGAATCGATCAGGGAATCACGGAATGGAATAGCGGCGCCACCAGGGTTGGGAGATCATCTACTGGTTTGAGAGCATCTACTGGTTTAACTTCGTCTCTTCCAACCGTCAGCCCAGCACCGTAACCCCTAAACCACCACCCCACATCACCCAGCGGCAGATGCAGACGCCTCTCGAAGGCTCCGAGAGAGGGTGACTCCTCCACCTCCCTGGGCTGCCCCTTCCGAGGTCTGACCGCCCGCACGGTGAAAAGTTTTTTCTGATCTGTAACGTGGCGGCCCCGCTGGCCTCGGCGCTGGCCGTGCCCTCGGGAGGCGGCTGCCATCCCTCGGCCCCTCCGAGCATGGGAGGCAGGGCCGGCAGGGATGAGTAAGGGACTGAGCATCTCCCTGAGGAGCAGACACTGCCGGAGCCGGGCCTGGCTAGTCTGGAGAAGGGAAAACTCGGAGGGGATCTCATCAATCCGTGCCAATATCTCCAAGGGGTGTCAGAGGATAGTACCAGATTGTTTTCAGTGGTGCCCAGAGACAGAACGAGGAGCAATGGCCATAAACTAAACCACAAGAAATTCTACCTCAGCATGAGGAAGAGCTGTCCATTGAGCAGAGCACTGGACCAGCTGCCCGGGGAGGGTATGGAGACCCCCTCTCTGGAATAATCCAAACCCTGGACGTATTCCTGTGTCACCTGCTCAAGGTAACCATCTCCAGCAGGTTGGACTGGATGATCTCCAGAGCTCCCAGCTATTCTGTGGTTCTGTGATTCTGTGAAGCCAACTTGCCCATTATCCCCCTGTGAGGTCCATAAGCCTGGCACTGGCTGAGCGAGGCTGTGGAGCATGCAGGGTCTCAGCAGAGGTTTGGCAGCCATCTCGTATTATTCAGGTAACAGTGGAAGTGTGTGCTGAGGTGTGTGCTCCCACACCTCACTGCCATCCATCCTCCTCAGGATCCTCAAAAATCCCTGGAGAAACACCCTGTTCCACTGAACAGACATTACCTGGGATTAGCTCAGTCGGTCAGGGCGGTGCCGTTCAATCCTTGTAAGGACCATTCATTTAAGGCTTGGGCTTGATGATCCTCGTGGGTCCCTTTGAACTCAGGGTATTCTGTGATCTCCAGAAGCCATTCTGGTGTGCAAGCTCTCCTGACCGATGTTTGCAGCGCTGCTTTGGTGACATTCAGCTCAGCTGTGGGAACATGTGTGGCCCCACGCCACCAGGCCATGCACTGTCCAAGCCACCCTGCACAGCCCATGGCTCCTAAAGCATGAGGTAACGGGGAGCTGGGAGCCAGCACCAGGCTGGACTGCCAAAAACCACATGGAAACTGAGAGACTGAGATAAAGCAAAAGGCCTGTGAGCATTGAGCTACAGAAAACACAGGAAAGCTGGAGAGTGGCAGCAGTGTTGGAGGTGGCAGTAATGCTGCTGGTTCCAAAATGAAGCTCTAGCTAAGCCTTGTGCAATGGAGCTCCTTTCCAGCAGCAAGATTTATATCTGGGCTTTGTTGCAACTGTGATGGATGGTTAATGTTTTATTTTTATACATATCTTTAATTTACAATACCATATGTAGGTCAGGTTGTACTTTTGCGGGAGATATCCACCTGCTCCTCATGTTTGCCTTGATCTGAAATGAAAAGCTTGCAAGTAGCTATAAAATGCACTCCTAAATTATCCCCAGGACTCTCCCTCTGAGTCCAAGGCTAGTCATTGTAACAGATGGACCTCAGTCTGTCATTAGGTCATGTCTGAGCTGGAAGGAGCACAAGTGTTCAGAGGGAGCAATGCAAAATGCACGAGCCTGTGTCTTCACACTCAGATATGAGCCACGCTGTGAGCTGTGCTCTGGTTTGGCTTCCTTGCTCAGGGACAGCAAACATTTGAAAGGGAGTTAATCAGCCCCTCTGAAGGGATTTTTTTCCAACAGCAAGCCATCATCTGAATGCAAATGTGATCTGAATGTCAATATGTACTTTCAGAGGAACTTTGGAAGAAATACAGGTAACTGAAGGGGAAAACAGGATTCCTGGCCTGTTTGCACCCAAAAGGAATGAAAATATGTAGAGCCAGTAGAGCTGTAGCTGAAAAGGATGTGTGTTGACAGCATCAGCAAGCAAAATATGAATTTTGAGAAGTCCCTGTAAAATGTTGCCTTTTGCAGTGTGCCTGGAGGGAGATCAAATGTGACCTACTTTGGGAAGCTGGATCCTGGAGACCTGGGGCTCCTGTGCAGCAGAGCCTGCTGGGTGCTCCTTCTGGTCCTTACAGAGGGGGAAATCCTGCAGTGCCATCCCTGTGACAGGAAAAGCTGGCACTTCCAGCTGCTTGTTGTATTTGTACATTTTGTCTTTACCAATCTGGTCACACACAGTGCACGGAGTCATTCCATGTCTTGTGTCCCAAACCTCTCTGTATCTTGTGTTCCAGTCTATTTTTTAATACATGGCTCAGTGTTAGATGACTTTTACTTCTATTTTCCATGATGATCAGAGCAAAGGATAAGAATTATTTTATGGAAATGGAAATTACTGGACCCAAAGGGAGAGCAAGGCCTGTGAGAACCTGACACACAGCTCAGGGAACGAGGTGTTCCCAAACCCAGAATCCTGAAGGACCTGGAGTGAATCCTCACCCAGCCAGTACAGGGGTTTTAATTTGGGGGGTGGAGGGTGGTAATGAATTGTGGAGGAACTCCTGAAGCACTGGCTGGTTTTAAGCTGGAGGAAGTAAAGCAATCCAGCCACTCAGACACCTGTTAGTGTGACCTCAAGAGCATTACAAGCTTGAAATATAAAATAAAAAGGAAAAAGTTGGGGACAGGCAAGTAAGTTCAAAAACGTAAAATAAAAATATGATCTTTACACATACATAAAGATTGATTGCTTTTAACTAAGATTAACTAAGATTATACCCTTGATAATTGTTTCCTAGACATGGATATATAACAGATGCATTAACCTATTCAGTAAATTAGTGGAAAGCAAGTCCATAAAAAAGATAACTAGGTGGAAAAGGTAGGGAAGTCACCTCAAACGTGCACCAGCTGTGGATGCACCAGCAGCCACAGGGAAATTTGCCAAATTTTTGCACAGCAGCCAAAGGGAATTTGTGAGATTCCAAAGGGAAGAATGGGCAGAAAGTGCCTGGATTCCCAAGTAGCCTCACCTCCCTGGGTCCCAGGACCACAGCCTGGCCACAGCAGTGTGTGCTTTTGCTCTTGCACAATATTTTTCAGACGGGCCTTGGAACAAAAGGTAGGAGGGAGCTGATGGCATTTGCTGATGGCACAAAGCTGGGAGGCACTGGCTGTGCAGCAGGAATAGCTGTGCTGCTGGATAACATGGAGTGCTGGCACACTGGAAATGGGATGAAATTTAATAGTGGAAAGTACAAGGTCATGCCCTTGGGAATTGCTAACAAGAATCTCTGCTGCAAGCTGGGAGCTCATCAGTTGGAAATGACAGAAGGAGGGAAAAATCTGGGTGTATTTGTTGATCCTGAGATGACGACAAACTCCCAATCTGAGGCAGATCTGACAAAAAGCACACACACATTTCAGTGTTTCCAGGAGTAGGGAATGTTAATGCCATTATAGAAGCCTCTGCTGCAACCTGCTCTGGAATTCTGCATGCAGCTCTGGTCACTTTTAATCAGGGGACACAAACTTAAAATGTGGCTGGAAAGTAATTATAGGCTAATCCTGATTTTTTTTACTTATGCAAGGATCTTGAGATGATTTGTTTAGCCAGAAAACCTGAATGCTGGGAGAAGATACAGTTGTTCTTTGTGAAACTTATGGAGTAAACACAGCAGTAAACACATCTCCCTTAAGAGCAAGGGTGATGTTCCTGTAGGAGAAAACAAGTATCCGATGGCCATGAGAAGTCTGGGCTGAAACATGAGAACAACCAGAGCTTCCAGCAGCTCAAGTCCCGAGGCTCTGGCTCATCCTTCCCAGAGCTGCTGTCCCCTGATGCCATTGCCACCAACAGCTGACCCTAAAAGCCCAGTGAGTCCTTTCCAAACTGTTCTAACCATTTGGGGCACAGCCACGGAGTCACCAGCTGGCTTCTTATGGACAGCAAAGAGGTGCCTGGTGTGGGAAGGTATTCCTTGGGCTGCAGTTGCAGGCCAAATGTCACCTGAGTGATTGGCTGTGTCAAAATCTGCACGTGGTGGTGGTGAGGTGAGAGCATCCTGTCCTGGGCCACCCCACCCTGGTCCCTCAGATCCCCTTTCAGAGGCTGCTCTGCCCATCCTGCACAGGGGCTGCAGTCCTGGTACCATCCCCACCTGGAACAGGGAGAAACAGCAGAACCAAAGGTGTGCCAGGTCCCTGGTACCATCCCCACCTGGAACAGGGAGAAAGAGCAGAACCAAAGGTGTGCCAGCTCCTTTCCTGGTCTGGTACCATCCCCACCTGGAACAGGGAGAAAGAGCAGAACCAAAGGTGTGCCAGCTCCTTTCCTGGTCTGGTACCATCCCCACCTGGAACAGGGAGAAACAGCAGAACCAAAGGTGTGCCAGGTCCCTGGTACCATCCCCATCTGGACCAGGGAGAAACAGCAAAACCAAAGGTGTGCCAGCTCCTTTCCTGCCCCTGGTACCATCCCCACCTGGATCAGGGAGAAACAGCAAAACCAAAGGTGTGCCAGCTCCTTTCCTGCCCCTGGTACCATCCCCATCTGGAACAGGGAGAAACAGCAGAACCAAAGGTGAGCCAGCTCCTTTCCTGCCCCTGCTGTCACCTAGGGCCCTTTCATCCATTTCCCTCCTGTGGCCCCAAGAGCCGCCTTGGCATTTACAGGCTGTTTCTGTTATGATGAAAAACTGATGGCAGGGTTAGATATGTCTTAAAAAAACAGCACACCGAGTCCTGGTTCAGTAAGAGCAGTCAGACCACAGAACACAGGGCACTTTGCTTCCTCAGGGCTCCAAACTGGCTCCCTTGGTCAGTTTGTTACCCAAAACCAGCTCTCCCCAACCCATCTCTCCTATTTTGTTTGGGTTTTCATATTTTTTATTCTATTTAAAAGTTTCATTCATTTTACTCTCCTGGGTTTTCGATGAATGCCTGAGAAGAATGCTGACCCTGACCACAGTATTTACACTGTGTTCCTCCATGTGTAGGTGTTTCCATTCTTCCTGCTCCCACCCAACCAGTGCTGTTCCATTGTTCATTCAATGCAAGTGGCAGCAGGTGACATTGGGGTCAGCACAGCGTGAGTGCCACCCCTGATTCAAACGTGCCAGGAGAGAGGCACTGCCAGTCATCCTGATGGGGCCCCAAAACAGATGCTCTGACTCATTCCCTTGCAAAGGAGATGAATAATTTGAAAATAATGAGATTTTTATTACATACATATCATTTTGGTCAGAACATTTTGCAAGAGGCTCATTTTAGGATTTTTTTTTGTCTTGTAATAGCCCCATTTCACATCAAGATGTGCCATTAGCGACGCTTGGCTGCAGGGAGGCAGCACCAGGACGCTGCCTTGGGTGCCCATCAAGATGATTATCACAGGACTACTCAAACAGGAGCACTTGGGGGACTCAGAACTTCAAATTCAGTGGAACAGAGAAAAAGGTTTTGGGCAAACACTGGGAATGGCTTTGGTGTTTCCAGGTAGGAGCACAGCTGGCTGAGCCTGGCTCTGCTCTGTGAAGCCATTGGTGTTGACGGTGTGCCAGGAGCTCAGTGTGGGCAGAATGTCCAGAAATCTTGGTTTATGGATGCTTATATTATTTTCTTTAACAGACTAATAATCCATATGAGATTATTATTAGATTAATAGGGCTTCATGTTACACTCATCATTTTCTCCTATGGATCCAGGCTGGGAGATTTGGGTTAGCTGGAGAGGAGAAGGCTCCAGGGAGAGCTCAGAGCCCCTTGCAGGGCCTGAAGGGGCTCCAGGAGAGCTGGGGAGGGACTGGGGACAAGGGATGGAGGGACAGGACACAGGGAATGGCTCCCAGTGCCAGAGGGCAGGGATGGATGGGATATTGGGAATTGGGAATTGTTCCCTGGCAGGGTGGGCAGGCCCTGGCACAGGGTGCCCATCCTGGATCCCTGGCAGTGCCCAAGGCCAGGCTGGACATTGGGGCTTGGAACACCCTTGGATAGTGAAAGGAGGGTGGAAATAAGGTGAACCTTAAAATCCTTTCCCACTCCAACCATCCCATGACATTGTTTGCTTCATGAGATAAAAAGTAAAAGGTTGAAAGCATTTTCTGCTGAACCTGTCTTTTCTCTGGAAAAGCAAACTGGCACAACTCTAACCTGTGTCATGTGCTGTGTTGCTACAACAAAGCTGCCTGAAAAAAATGCTTTTCATAATAAACCATATCTATTTTCCTTAATAAGCACTTAATCACCTTCCTCCTGAGGTTGGATAATTAGAGAAACAGCAGGCAAAGAGAGGGCAAGAAGCTGTTGGATCAGAGGAGCTGCTTGAAGTATCATTAGATTATATTATTTTATCTGAATATCTGCAGTGATAATTCCTTCCTGTAGACACAGCCTGGTAACCTGTTCAAGGCTGTGCCTGCTGGGAATTCCCACCCACAGGAACTTGCTCCATTAAAACTCCAAAGCTGAGCAGCTCTTGGTTCCTTTGGCCAGGGGGATGCTGTGGCTGCAGCCTCCTGGAGCAATGGGAGCTGGTGTTCCTGTTGGTGCTGCACTGCCACCAGGGCATGAAGGGAGAAACATCTTGGGTCACCTCTGGTGACATTCATTAGTGACCAAAATAAAAATTATCCTACAATAAGCCTTTAGGTTAAGAATAAACTTGGAGGAGGTTAATTGGAGCCTGATGGAAAATTGGAGACAGAGTTAATAAATTGCTGTGGCATCCATCAGGTCAAGAGTTTAACATGGACACCTTTGGCTCTGTGGCTGTCAGGGATGTGTTGTGGAAGGTGTCATTGTCATTGAGGGGCTGGAGCATGTCCAGGGCAGGGAACGGAGCTGGGAAGGGGCTGGAGCCCCAGGAGAGGCTGAGGGAGCTGGGCAGGGGCTCAGCCTGGAGCAAAGGAGGCTCAGGGGGCCCTTGTGGCTCTGCACAGCTCCTGACAGGAGGGGACAGCCGGGGGGTCGGGCTGTGCTCCAGGGAACAGGGACAGGAGCAGAGGGAACGGCCTCAGGCTGGGCCAGGGGAAGTTCAGGTTGGATTTTGGGATAATTTCTTCATTAAAGCCCTGGCACAGCTGCCCAGGGCAGTGGTGGGGTTCCCATCTCTGGGAGAGTTCAGAAAATGCATGGGTGGGCACTTAGTGGCTGGTCTAGCTGCCAATGGGATAATTGGTCAGACTTGGAGGGCTTTTCCAATCTGCATGATTCTGGATTCTGTGATTCCAAGGTTTGTAACTTCCACTAGTCCTTGATAAGTTAATGTGTATATCGTTAAGATAAAAGGAAAAAAATGAAAAAGTAGAGCTGGATTGAAATATTGTAAAGCCCTGGGTTATCCTGATTCATGCCTATTACTGTAATTGCATTTCAGCTGCTTTGAACATTTAATGGCCAATTTCTACAACTTTGCAATTTAGTACTGCAGGTCTCTTTTTTTTTTTTTTTTGATTATGCTGACATTTTCCTCAGCCATTTTATTATTCTTTCATTTTATTCTATTTTTTAAGTATCTTCAAGAGTGCTTGTCCTTCAGGGTTCCCTGGCCCCTCTGACCTGTGTGTGAGCAGCATTAAACCCTCTTTGGTGTCCCTTGGAGAAGCAGGGGGGCAACAGGGGCCTCACCTGGTTTGGGTGTGGGCTGACTCCTGTGTGAGTAGGAGAACAAAGCAGATCCTGTCCCCAGCCCCACGCTGTCATTTGGGACTTTGAGGTGGGATTTGAGCAAAGCCAGAAGCTGTGGAGGCCTTGGTGCTGTTTGGGAAGCTGGACTGCAGTGTCCATGGCAGCCAGCAAGGAAAACACACTGACCTCCAGCAGCACATCCCTGGGGCTGCTCCAGCCTTCCTGTTCTCCTCCTGGTGTTTTTTGTGTGGCTCAAAATGAAAAAGCTGCTGCTGTGTCTTGTCACCCTCTGAGCAGGAGCAGCCTCCCCACACAGCCGGAGCCAGGAGGGAATCCTGGGGAGCTGTCACAGCACCGGGACAGCACTGCCAGAACAGGGCACTCATCCTGTGACATCTGATCATCCTCACCTTCAGTGCTGAGCAACTTCCTTATGCCCATGGATCACACCCAGGAAGGAGCCTTTCAATAAAAGCTCATTTTCCACAGATTTTTTTGGTGGAGAAATTCTGCTCCTCCACATCTGATCTGAAGCCTGCTTGCCCTGTACCTTCAGATGGCTCTGGACTGATCCTTGAGAAATGGAATTTCAGCAGAACCAGCAGCCAGCTGACTTTAATGCTTTGCCTTATCTGTGCAAGACAGGTCGGCAGTTTCCCACAGAAAGCTGTGATTTCCATTAAGATTTCAGATTTAACTTTTACTGTCATGAAATCTTGAAGGTCTCTGGCACGTTGTCACAGGTGAACAGATGCAGGGTTTTTTTGCCAGATAAATCCATACAAATAGTGTGTCTGCTTATAATTATTTAACTGGGTTATGCAAGTAGAGTTAATATCCCCAGTTTTGGGCAGGGGCTCCAACAGCTCATGGTGCTTTAGAAAATCAAGTAGGGAGTACACAGTTGGTAAGGTTACAAAAAACACCCCAAAAAGAGGAATAGTGACTCAAAACAGCTCGATGACACATTCAGAGCCCACTGAGTCACCTGGCATCTTACCAGCACTGCTCTGAGGAGGGTTGGCACAGGAGGGGACATAAACAGATGCCTTTGCAAGGGAATCATATTTCAGTTGCCAAGTGTTCTCCTCCAGGAAAAAGAATTGGAGCAAACCTTGGGCCGACATCATCACTGGGGTTTGGTTCTGGTATGCTGTTCTGCACAGCGTGTTGGTGCTGGGACTCCAGCGCCAAGCTCTGACAGGTGCACTGATGTTTGAGAAATAGAAACAATGAATATTTCATTTAAAAATTACTAATTCAACAGAATGGGGGAGACGGCAGGTTCCAGACAGCCCGGGGTGACATTTGCAGTGTGAATCCCTAACACCCAGCTCTGTGCGAGGGGAGCAGAGCCCGGCTGTGCTGCTGGCCCGGGGGTGAGCGGCTCCCCCGCGGGGTCTCGGGCACCCGGTGCCAGCACAGCCGCACGGCGGGCACGAGAGCCCCGTTGGGTCTGTCCGGAGGGTGCGGGCACGGAGGGCACCGAGAGCGGGACTGGCTCCAGCCCGTCCCGAAGGAGCACACGACACAGCGCATGGCGTGCTTTCTATTTTAGGCCACTTTGCCATCTAAAGCCGGACTCCGGGCTAAGGTTAGCGGGAGTTCCCTGTGGACAAGGAGGAGAACCGAGACCCTTCGGAGCGGAGATTGGTGACGGCGGGATGTGCCCGTGTCACCCTGCAGGCTGGGAAGCAACTGGACACAGGGAATGGCTCCCACTGCCAGAGGGCAGGGATGGATGGGATTTTGGGAAGGAATTGTCCCCTGGGAGGGTGGGCAGGCCCTGGCACAGGGTGCCCAGAGCAGCTGTGGCTGCCCGGTTCTCTGAGTTTCGGCGCGGTGTAAATGTGACTGATATAAAGGGTTCTCACTATCGGTGCTCGTATGAACGGACAGAATTGCCCTTTCCGTGCGGTGTCCGACTGTAATGCACACACACATCCCCGAGGAGCAGGGAGAAGCCCCAGCCGAGGGAAGCAGTGTCCGGGCTGGGAGTGTCGCCGGCTGTGACAGGTCCCTGTCCCCGAAGAACCCTTTCGCTGCCCCGCTGTGACACTGGATGGGGCAGCGCAGTTAAGCTAAAAACGTCTCCTTCAAAAAGGTGATTTATTGAACCAGCTGGTTTCCTTCAAAGGAAGAAGAGCTGCAGGCTCCTTCCCCTGCCAAGACAACCCACGGACTGTGACTGCCCCGGCCCCGCGGCTGCGGCCGGTCCGGAGGGCGGGCGGGGCTTTGGGGCTGAATCCGCCCGGTTGGTCCCTGCAGCACGGCCCGAGCCAGGCTCCCAGCCCCGATCCACAGGCGGCCCCGGTGCCTCCCCCCGATCCACACCCGGCCCCGGTGCCTCCCCCCGATCCACACCCGGCCCCGGTGCCTCCCCCCGATCCATAGCCGGAGCCGGAGCCGGAGCCGGAGCCGCCCCACGATCCACACCCGGCCCCGGTGCCGCCCCCTGATTCACACCCAGCCCCGGTGCCGCCCCTGCCGCCCACAGCCGGAGCCGGAGCAGGGCCGGTGCCGCCGCCGGGGCGGAGCCGGCGCGGGCCCCGCCCAGCCCAGCCCGGTAGTTCCGCTCGGGGCCGGAAGCAGCGCTGGGCCACGGAAGCGTCGCGGGGCTGGTGGGACGCGATTGCCGGTACCGGGCTCGGGCAGCTGAGGCGGGGCTGGGCTGGGCTGGGCTGGGCGGCAGCGGCCGGGCAGGGCCCGGTGCGACAGGGACGGGGACCGGGACGGGGTCGCGGGGGCAGCGGGAGCGGCGGGGCCCGGCGTAACCGGCGGTGTTGGGTTAACCGGGGGAGTCTGGCCATGGGTAGGGCCGAGGTGACAGAGCTGGGGGTGCTCAGCTGGAGCGGAGAAGACTCCAGGGAGACCCCAGAGCCCTTTCCAGTGCCTAAGGGGTCCAGAACAGCTGGAGAAAGACTTGGGACAAGGGCCTCAAGCAGCTGGACACGGGGAATGGACATGGGGAATGGACACAGGGAATGGCTCCCAGTGCCAGAGGGCAGGGCTGGATGAGATATTGGGAATTGGGAATTGTTCCCTGGCAGGGTGGGCAGGCCCTGGCACAGGGTGCCCATCCTGGATCCCTGGCAGTGCCCAAGGCCAGGCTGGACACTGGGGCTGGGAGCAGCCTGGGGTAATCCCTGCCCATGGTGAGGGGTGGAATGGGATGAGCTTTAAGGTCCCTTCCGACATAAACCATTCCATGAATCCATGCTGCAGCATTCCCTGTGCCAGCTGTGCTGGGCTGGCTGCCTCACCCTCAGCAGTGTCACATCACCCTGGATGTCTCCATGGATGTGCTCATCAGTGGGAATTGCAGGACAGGGAACACTTCTGGCACTGGGAAAATAAATTTCCCTGGGAAAATCAGTTTCCCTGGTTCATCATGTTTGGCTCTTCCACTGCACCTGAAATCACAGGGCATGACAGATTGATCGTGGGCATGTGGTTTACACCAAAGTTCTTTGTGGGGGGAAAAGTTTCTGAGAGTGATCAGGAATTATTCCCTGTTGAGGTTATCCCATACTCAGGTTTATTCTCTTCTCTAGCTTCTCTAGGCTGCTGTCTCTTCCAGGATGTTTTTGACTTGGACTGGAGACTTTGGTGCCTTCCAGGCTTGAAATGAGACACTTGGCTTGTTTTTCTGCGTTACAAACACACATTTCTATGTGCAACCTTCAGAATGACTTTAAAAATTTTTAGAGCCAAATTAAATATATGATGAAACTGAACTAATAGCCAGCTTGGCTTATTCTGCTAAAAAGTTTTGGTGATTTCTTTTTTTTTTTTTTTCCCCAAAGAAATTGTTCATCATAAAGTAATAGTTGCTTCTGTCATCATTTTAGTTTTTAAACTCCTCTGAAAAGATGGAATTATTTTTTTGTTTTCTAAACTGTAGGTGTTGCTGTTGCTCTGCTGTATTATTTTAATTGAGCTCTAAAATGTTAGATTAAAGAATTTTTGCCTAAATCCATAGGTGACAAATTTATGAAATGAAAAATGTTATTTTTTCACTTGCTGTCTAAACCATGACCCCACTCCTGAGTCAGAGTTGTTCAGCGTTAGAGACCCTGCTCTTGTTTTAATTGGTTTCCAGCCCAGGCAATGTGACTGCAATTAAACATGCATCTAAGGAGATGTGTGACTTTCTTAATACAAACATAACTTTTTAGGGGTGCTACCATTTTGCAGAACTCATAACCCCCTAAAGAATTCAAAAGCTCTTTTATCCTGCAACTTTCATTTTTCTAAGTCTGAACTTTTTTAACAGTGCCCGTAACATTCTTTCTCTTGAGTTACTCCAATATTTGCCTTATAGTTAATTTCAGAACGTTAATTGAAACATTTCTGAGCCCACAAATGCTGCTGAAGATGAAGCTGTGGTTTTGTGAGCACATGGGAATTGGCAGGAGTGGGTGGGGAAGGCTTTTGTAGGCTCAGCCTGTGTCCCTTGTCTGGCTGAGTGCTGTGAGATTCTGCACACAGGCACCAAAAATGCTCTTTTAAAGCACAGGCAAGGCTGTGTTTGGGCTGTTCCTGCAGTTTGTGCTGTCAGGAGAGACACTGTAAGTGTTGGAAGAGGCTGCAAAGGCCAGAGTTCAGCACGGCTCTTCAGCAACTCCATTTAAATATCTAATTTCCATATTAAACAGTGTCCCCAAATGTGTTTTGTTGTCCTGGAAGATATCTGTAAGGATCAGAGATGAAAGTTTAGCACCACATTCCAGATTTCCTCTGATACATGTCCAGGTCCCCCCAGAATTTGGCATTTGGTGGGGTATAAATTGCTGGGTATAAATGTGTTCCCAGCCAGTGTGAACGTGTTACAGCAGGGCTGCAGCCTCTTTTGTTCTGCTCTTGCCTGACTGACCTTGTGAAGTGCATCCTGTGCTGCTTTTGTTTGCTGGGGACAGGAAGAAGCCACCAGGATGCCAGCACTGCCTCTGGACGAGCTCCAGCTGACAGAAAGGGATCCCCAGACAGGGAAGCTGAGAACTCTGCCAGCTCTGGTGAGCTCTGGTGTTCCTGAGAGCCAAACAGACCTTCAATAAATCATTGTCTTACACTGGGGCTTGTCTGAGATGGGTGACAGGAGTGGCTGGAGCTGTGTTGGGAGGTTTGGGTGGAGATCAGGGCAAGGTTCTTCCCCCAGAGGGTGCTGGCACTACCCAGGGAATGGGCACGGCCCCGAGGCTGCCAGAGCTCCAGGAGCCTTTGGGCAGGGTGGGATTGTTGGGGGTCTGGGCAGGGACAGGGGCTGGGATTATCCCTGTGGGTCCCTTCCAGCTCAGGAGATTCTGTGATTCTGTGAAATTTGTTCAGCCTGCTTGTTAAATTATTTTTTTAATGTGTTCACATAGTTGAGATTTCATTTACCCACCATGAGAAAAACCCAGAACATGAGACCCAAACTTGCTGTGTTCAACATCTGGAGTAAACTGTGTTTACAGCACAACTACCTCTCTTGAGCCTGTAACCTCTGCTGCAGTGCAGGGATGCTCTGGGAGTCTCTGCAAGCTCTGCCTCAGGTTTAGCTCTGAGCTGTGGCACTGGGATTCATCCCTTGTGCCTTCAGCTTGATGAAACCAGGCAATTCAACCCACAGAAACCATATTTTCCCAGAAATAAGGTCTGGAGAGAGCCTTTTGGGTGTGTTGCAGGAGTGGGACTGTCAGTGCTGCTCACTCCTGAGGAGCTTTACCCTGAGCACGCCTGGGATGAGGCAGAGCCCAAACCTGCTACTCACTGAATTCTCCTTTTAGGGTGGGTGTATTTGGGCAAAGCCCGTTCAGTAACCTTTGGGAAAGGTAGCAAAGTGTTTGTGCCTTTGATGGTTGTGTCAGTTTGAGTTCATGGAGTATTGTGCAAGAACCAGTTCAGAGGGAAAAGAGAGAGTTCAAAGGCATGCCAGGAAGCTCCTGCTCTTTGTTTTGATGGTGTGGGAGGATTGCTTTGTCAGGCTTTGGTTAAGAGAAAGCAAGGAGCAACAACTGCCAAATTATCAAGGTCTGAAAATGTTGTTCATAAAGAACGATACAAACCCACTGCCTTGAAAGGGTAGAAAATGAGAAGTTACCAGGGGAGGGAATGTTCCTGTCATCAGGACTGTAGTGGCAAGACAAGGAGTAATTGGTTCAAACTGAAATTTAGATTAGATATTGGGAAGGAAATGTTCCCTGTGAGGGTGGGGAGGTTCTGGCACAGGTGCCCAGAGCAGCTGTGGCTGCCCCTGGATCCCTGGCAGTGCCCAAGGCCAGGCTGGAATAACCTGGGACAGTGGAAGGTGCCCCTGCCCATGACAGGGATGGAACTGGATGAGCTTTAAGGTCCCTTCCCACCCAAACCATTCCGTGATTTGATAATGTTAAGTTGTATTAAAAAGTAGCTTTGTGTTTCCTGGAATTCAGTGAGCAGATGGTGACATTGCTGTCACTTGGTCTGCAGTTCTAATACCAAGGTTCTAATACAGAGGTTCTAGTACAGAGTTTAATACAGTGGTTGTAATAGAGTTCTAATACAGAGGCTCTAATACAGAGGCTCTAATACAGAGATCTAATACAGTGGTTGTAATACAGAGTTCTAATACAGTGGTTGTAATACAGAGCTCTAATACAGTGGTTTTTTGGCTTTCTGCAGCACCCAGAAATTAAAGCAGATCGGTCGTTCGTGCTGTACAAGCCCCCTCCTGCCATCAGAGACCCTGCTCTGGTGGAGGAATTCCTGGAACGAGCAAAATTCATTGCAGATGACCTGAACTGGCTTCTGGCTCTGCCTCATGACAAATTCTGGTGCCAGGTAATCATTGCTTTTTATCTGGAGATACAACATAAACATCCAGGTGCTTGTAAAAGCCATGAGCCTTACATCATTTTCATAAAGATTTGTTTATGCTTATTATGTCATGCAGGAAACATTTAATTTCCATTTCTGCACCTTAGAATGCAAAGAAAGTATTTCCCTAAGGATTTTCCATTGGGGATTTTAAGAGTTGGCTTGTGGATGGATATAGGAGTCCTTTTTGTGGGCCTGGGTGTTTTTGATTGCTTTAAATTTAACTGGGCTGCTCAGCAGCACGACCTATGAAGGTGTGACATTCCCTCCTTCCATTTTCCTGCCTTTGCTTGTGCCAGGTGATATTTGATGAGAGCCTGCAGAAGTGTTTGGATTCCTACCTGCGCTCTGCCCCTCGCAAGTTCGACGTGCTGTGGGATTGCCACCCCGAGGTGCAGGAGCTGCAGAAATGCCTCCATCGCAGTGTCTTCCTCACCTTCCTCAGGATGTCCACCCACAAGGAGTCCAAGGTGAATGTTCCCATGCCTTGCAGGTGCTCCAGGCTGTGTGACTTAGGAAAAAAGAGAGAAATGAGTCATTTTCCTTCTGGCACGGACATTCCTCTCGCTGATGATTTTATCAGCTGGGTTCTCAGAGTGGAGGTGATAACACTCAGAGCTGAAGTATCCAAACTATGCAGTGATTCCTTGGTTGATTGCCTGCATCTTCTTCCTGAGTAATAGCAGGTTATCCATGTGCAGTGGTTGGATATGTCATGGGAAGAGGAGGGAGAGCACGTTGGCCTTGGTGTGGCCACGTGGAGCAGGCTCTTCATGCCACCAGTTCCTGAGCGTTCACTCCATTAGGGCCATAAAATTCCTTCTAATACTTATGTCTCCATGAACTTGCCCCAAATTTTGGACATAGAGTGAAATCTCTCTAAATTACAGTTATCTTGGCATCATCAAGCATTCAGCCTGGAGAGGAAAAGGCTGTAGAGACACCTCACAGCCCTTTCCAGTGCCCAAAGGGGCTTCAGAAGATCTGGAGAGGGACAAGGGATGGAGGGACAGGACACAGGGAATGGCTCCCTCTGCCAGAGGGCAGGGATGGATGGGATATTGGTAATTGGGAATTGTTCCCTGGCAGGGTGGGCAGGCCCTGGCACAGGGTGCCCAGAGCAGCTGTGGCTGCACCTGGATCCCTGGCAGTGCCCAAGGCCAGGCTGGACACTGGGGCTGGGAGCAGCCTGGGACAGTGGGAGGTGTCCCTGCCATGGCAGAGGGGGCACTCCCTTCCCACCCAAACCATTCTGAGATTCTATAATTAAAGACATCCTCATCACTAATTGTGTGAGTGCAGCTCCCCTCTGGAGCTATGGGATTTTCACCTTTGGGCAGGGTGAGTGAGGCCCCTTGTGCTGCAGCAATCACTGATCTCCTCACTGGTTCATCATGTGTCAGGGCTGTGTTGGTTCTCTTGCTCATCACAGTGCTGACATTCAGGATTTTTGAGGGAAAGGCCTGGGAGTGGAGGAGTGGGACAGGAGCAGGATGAAGGAATGCTGGAGCCTGCAGCTGGCACCACTTCAGCAGAAGTACCTGACACCTCTGTGCTGTCTTTCATTGCAGGATCTGATTAAACCTCACCACTCCAGAGGCAGGGGAGCATTTGAAACCATTTTCTAGTTGAGTGATCGGCAGGGGATGAATAGTCCATTGTCATGCAGGAGTCAGCAGGAGTTCTGGAAAGGGAACCTGGCCAGCACTGAGCCCCATCCCTCTGCTTCAGCAGGGACAGTGTGCCCTGCCTTTCACTGGGATTGAAAACATTTGCTGTCACAGGCAAACCAGGCTTCTGAAAATCCAAAATCACATTTCAGCTGCCTGTTTCTCAGTGTCAGACAATGGGATTTTTCTCACCCAGAATGTTGTAAGAAATGCCTTCAGTGTGATGAGGTTTTGGCACAGTGTTCAGCAGTCAGCATGTAGAGCTGCAGCTCTGGGGTTTCTCCCTGCCTGTCCCTGATTCTGTGGTCTCTGGTGCTGGGTTCTGCTCTCCAGGGTGCAAGAATCTCAGGCTGTCCCTGTGCCTGGTTACTCATTCCTGCTCCTGAGCTGTTCTGGTGTCAGGCTGGGAACTGGGGACCTGCAGGGAGATTTTTTGTAAAACTTTTAGGTAGATTAGATTAATTCAGCTGCTGTTCAGTGGGGTGCCTGGTATGGCAGGACACGAATGTGGGAATAGATGGCTCCACAGAAGCTGTTTCAAGCAGAATTGCTGCCTTCTATGAAATAAATTCCTTAACATACCTTTGAGAGATGTTTTTACAGGTGCCATTATAATGCTGGAGTTACTGCAGAGCAAGATATGGATTATCCTTTAAATTCCTTTTTTTTTTTCCTCTCTTTGTAGGATCATTTTATCACTCCTTCTGTCTTTGGAAAAATTATTTACAATAACTTCCTGTTTGATATCCCCAAGATTCTGGATCTCTGTGTCCTTTTTGGGAAAGGAAATGGGCTCCTGCTCCAGAAGATGATTGGTCAGTAAAAGCCAAGGAACAACTTGCTACATTTAGGTTTTTGCTTTTATGACAAGTGACTTAGTGGGGTTTATACCAGTGGAACTGCTCTGAAAATTAGTTGTTCAGTAGCACCTGAGATTTGTCATTTCTAGATCAGATTGTGCTTTTCTTTTCCAATGTGCACTTTGCTTGTTCCAAGGAAAGCTTCATGTCCTGCTTTGCTGCCCTGAGCCAGGCCCATGTTGTTAGACATAAACCTAGGCTCAGTTGTTTCCTGTGCCAATTGAATGTGGCCTCAGCCCTTGTAGGAGGAATGTGGGGCTCTGTAAAACCCTGGCAGAGATGGCAAAGGGTGAGGAGGGTTGGGAGATGGGCACGGTCCAGCTGTGAGTCTGCTGTTCCCAGAGCTGGCAGCCAAGTGAAACATTCGGTGTGAGGTAATCACTGCTGTGGGAAGTGGGAGAACCTGAAACTTGGGTGCAGGCATTGATGCATCCAGAGCTTCCAAACCACAAACACTTCAGAGCCTTGCTCAAGCTGTGCTTATCCCTGGCTTTCTGTGCCTGTACACATGGCCCTGGTGGTGAGTACACAGGGAGGAGCATCCAGCCATGGGTGCTGAGGAGTGAAGATGGAGCACGTTGATTTAGCTTCTCTCTTTATCTTGATCTTTAACATCACCTGAGTGGAACGATATCTACCCTTGGATTAAGCCAGCTCTTCCTGAATTCTAACCCACTTTGCCTGCAGCTCATGGGATGAAGGTTTTCCATTTCTTTGGTAGTTATTTTTGTCTCATTTCCAACTTCACTCACATGAGAAGTGTTAGTTAAATCATGTGGTGTAGACAGATTTCCAGCCCGAAAATCTTAGATAAACCTTTGCATTTTTAATCTTTTTATCCTTTTTCAGTAGCTTCTACTCTAAATTCCTCTGTTGTGCCTCAGAGATGGAAAGCAGGCATGGCAAGACAGATGCTTCCCTTTCAGATGGGAAGCTTAGATTATCTGGGTCTTAAAATATTCCAAAAGAGACCTAAGTAATGAAAGCTCCTTTGAATTATGCTCTGGAGTGCATAATGCTGCATGCAGGTGACCAAAGGTTTGCTCACCTGATTATTTCACTATGTCGGGACAGTAATGGCATGAGCAGTTCTGGTGTGTAATTCATAACTTCAGAAACTTGAGGTTCTTCTCAGGGTATAACTTTATCTGAAACTTGTCTCATAGCTCTGTCCTTGCTGGAGAACTCCTAATTGTCATAATCTGAACAGTAATTCCCAGGAAAATAGGAGCCTTGGTGCTTGCTAGGTGAGGATTTATGGTGTGGCATTACTCAGTGGAGTATTTTGTAAAGATAATGGAGTCCTAGTAAAATAATAGCAGGTGTTACTAAAGGCTCATTACCTTTAAGAAATATTCGGCAGCACATCTCCTGGTGTGTGCTGAGCTGTTATCAGTAATTAAAAGTCAACTCCAGTTGTCAAATAAAGGATCTGGGGTTGTTCAGTGATAGTATTTGCATTATTCATTGATTCAGCCCCTGGAGCGTGAATCATCTGACATCTCATTTGCTCTGCTCTGATGAGCATGTTCCCATTGCTGCATCTCCAGGGGCATTGCAGAGCTGATGGAGCAGCTTTTTGGGAGCAGGGCCTGTGCATGAGCTGAGGAGTCAGGGTGGGCTGTGTCCCTCGTGGTCACTAGGTGTGTCTGGGGTGTCAGCAATAACACAAGTACCATTTTCTGATGCTAATTTGCTCATTGGCATCAATGTCTGAACTGATGGAAAAGCTCTCCTTTCCCTTTTCAGGAAACATCTTCACTCAGCAGCCCAGTTACTTCAGTGACCTCGATGAAACTCTGCCCACTATCCTCCAGGTACTGCTTTCCTGCTGGCATTTCATCTGGAAATGTGGCATAGCTTGGAGAGTGGGAAGGGAGCACTGTAGGTGGGCACAATGTGTTTCATGAGGAATATCCTGAGTTGGAAAAGACCCAAGAATCATCAAGCCCTGCACAGATATCCCAACAATCCCACTCATTGTCCAAACACTTCTTGAGCTCTGACCACCCTCCGGGGGAAGAACTTTCCCTAATATCCAGCCTAAGCCTCCCCTGACTTTGCTGTTTCTCCCTTTCCCTAGTTTGTTAGTGTCTGTCAGGGAGGTTTTGAACTTTATCTAAAATTATTACTTGATGACTCCTCCCTCCCACCCTCCTTCAGCTTCTGCCTTCTCTGCTGTGTCCCACTGCTGGCTCCTGTCTGTTAACACTGCCCTGTTCTCCTCATTTAGGTGTTCAACAATATTTTGCACAAGTGTGGTTTGCAGTGTGAAGGGGCCTCTGCTGAGCCCCAGAAACTGGAAGAGAAAGTCAGTGTGACTGCAGGGAACATGCCCCTCCAGGTAGGAGTGAGCTCTGTGTACTCTGAGCAGGCCACAGAGGATCATTCTGTTCCCCAAAGCTCCCACAGCTCGTGGTTCTGTGCCATTGCTGCACTCTTTGTCCTGGGACATGGTGATAAAACCTTTCCACCATGAGCTGATTCCTTTCAACCATATCCTTTGGAACATGGATAGTTTTTAACCTGGCAACTTTTTTACTTAACCAGCTTATAAATAATGCAACAATATCTGACAGAGGTCTCCACCTAACCCTGGAGGTCATGAGAGTTGATTTTTTTTTCCTTCAGAAATGTGTGTTTTAACACCAGTGTCATTTAACTGCAGATAATTAAGAGGAGTTTATGTGCTGGGGGCTGTGCAAAGACAGTGAATGTGGTCCTCTGGAAAACCTTAGTCTTTCAGTTTGTGTGTGGGACCAAACTATCAGTTCAAAGTATGATTTATTGATAAGTGATAGTTTGAAACTGTCATTTAGTGTGTCACTCAGTTTGTTTCAGCTGCCTTGGAAATGCAGCTTGCACTGGATCAGACTGCAGAAAACATCCCTTTGGTTCCCATGTTTCCCATGTTCCCTTTGGTTCCCATGTTTCCCATGTTCCCTTTGATTCCCATGTTTCCCATTTCCTTTTGATTCCCATGTTTTCCATTTCCCTTTGGTTCCCATGTTCCCTTTGGTTCCCATGTTTCCCATTTCCTTTTGATTCCCATGTTCCCTTTGGTTCTCACATTTCCCATGTTCCCTTTGGTTCCCACGTTTCCCATTTCCCTTTGGTTCCCATGTTCCCTTGGATTCCCATGTTTATCGTGTTCCCTTTGATTCCCATGTTTTCCATTTCCCTTTGATTCCCATGTTCCCTTTGGTTCCCACGTTTCCCATATTCCCTTTGGTTCCCACATTTTCCATGTTCCCTTTGGTTCCCACATTTTCCATGTTCCCTTTGGTTCCCACGTTTCCCATATTCCCTTTGGTTCCCACGTTTCCCATATTCTCTTTGGTTCCCATGTTTCCCATGTTCCCTTTGGTTCCCATGTTCCCTTTGGTTCCCATATTTTCCATGTTCCCTTTGGTTCCCATATTTCCTATGTTCCTTTTGGTTCCCATGTTCCCTTTGGTTCCCACGTTTCCCATTTCCCTTTGGTTCCCATGTTCCCTTGGATTCCCATGTTCCCTTTGGTTCCCACATTTCCCATGTTCCCTTTGGTTCCCATGTTTCCCATGTTCCTTTTGGTTCCCTTTGGTTCCCATGTTCCCTTTGGTTCCCATGTTCCCTTTGATTCCCATGTTTCCCATGTTCCCTTTGATTCCCATGTTCCCTTTGGTTCCCTTGATTCCCATGTTCCCTTTGATTCCCATGTTCCCTTTGGTTCCCATGTTTTCCATGTTCCCTTTGATTCCCATGTTTCCTTTGATTCCCACATTTCCCATGTTCCCTTTGGTTCCCATGTTTCCTTTGGTTCCCATGTTTCCCATGTTCCCTTTGATTCCCATGTTTTCCATGTTACTTTTGATTCCCATGTTCCCTTTGGTTCCCATGTTTCCCATGTTCCCTTTGGTTCCCATGTTTCCCATGTTCTCTTTGATTCCCATGTTTCCTTTGGTTCCCATATTTCCCATATTCCCTTTGGTTCCCATGTTTCCTTTGATTCCCATGTTCCCTTTGGTTCCCATGTTTCCCATTTCCTTTTGATTCCCACGTTTTCCATTTCCTTTTGGTTCCCATGTTCCCTTGGATTCCCATGTTTATCGTGTTCCCTTTGATTCCCTTTGATTCCCATGTTCCCTTTGATTCCCATGTTCCCTTTGATTCCCACATTTTCCAAGTTCCCTTTGATTCCCATGTTCCCTTTGGTTCCCATGTTTCCCATGTTCCCTTTGATTCCCATGTTTCCCATGTTCCCTTTGATTCCCATGTTCCCTTTGATTCCCACATTTTCCAAGTTCCCTTTGATTCCCATGTTCCCTTTGATTCCCATGTTTCCCATGTTCCCTTTGATTCCCATGTTTCCTTTGGTTCCCATGTTCCCTTTGGTTCCCATGTTCCCTTTGATTCCCATGTTTCTGCTGTGCAATGCTTCATGAAAAGAAACACTGGGGAAGAATTCCATATGTGGAGGGTGTATTGAGGGCAAAGCCACCTTCCAGAACAGAACCTCATGAGGGTTCTTATAATCTCCCAGGATCTTTAATGAAAGCAGACAATTGGGATTGCATTGTAGATACTTAAACAAACATTAGGAGTTCTAGGAGAAGTGTTGTCTCTGCCCCCAGGCCCTGTAATAGGTTTATGGGGTTGATACAGACTCTGTGCAGTCAGGAATAGGCCTGTCCCCAATATTCTGTGTCCCTGCTGGGAAATCTTGCCTGGCCCTTCCCTCAGTAACTGCTCTTTCCCTCCCAGGAGCTGAAGGACATTGTGCTGTATTTATGTGACACCTGCACAACTCTCTGGGCCTTTCTTGATGTCTTTCCCTTGGCTTGCCAGACCTTCCAAAAACATGAATTTTGTTACAGGTATGTCTTGGAGTGCAGACAGAGTTTGTCCTGGCCATGTAAAAATACTGAATGTGCCACTGTGTCCTGTCCCATTGTTAGATGAGGAGACAGATTTGATGCAGAGGCTGCTGGGGTCTCTCTGGCAGGAATGCAGCATAATAAATACATGGAGATAGAGATGTGTGGATTTCCTGTTCTATGTCTGTTGTTATTTAAGAGTGATCCTAGAGCCAGGCATCCATGACCATTTCCAGTCAGCTGAACAGTACTGGGTGTGCTCTGGGAAGGGTGGAGAGGGACCAGTGTTATGGACAAAAGGAACTTCTGCTGTAGGACCCAAAGCAAGGGAAGCAGAAAGTATTTCAGAGAAATACTTTTTGTTTTCAGGGTCTGAAAACAAATTCCTTTGATGTTATGCCCAAGTTTCTTGCTAGAGAATATCAGTGAGGTTTGGCAAAAGCTGAGAGGCTGGGAGAGAGTGACAAGGGAACAGCCTCAAGCTGTGCCAGGGGAGGTTCAGCTTGGGTGTTAGGGAACATTTCTTCATGGAAGGGGATGTCCAGCCCTGGCACAGCTGCCCAGGGCAGTGGAGTCCCCATCCCTGGAGGGATTTACCAGCTGGATGTGGCACTTGGGGACACGGTCTGTGGTGCCTTGGCAGTGCTGGGGAATGGTTGGACTCAGTGCTCTCAGGGGGCTTTTCCAACATGAAGGTTTCTGTGATTCTGAGAGTGTTGGGTCTTTTCAGGCTGCAGATCTGTGTTGGGGGTTTTTCTGGGTCGAGCAGATGGTTCTGATCAGCACCAGGATGCTTCTCAAATGCTTTTCTTTCTTACCCCTTCAAAGACCTCCCTGTGATTTCCTTAGAGTGCTGCTCTTTTTTCTGTGCTGTGTTTGCTTGTGTTCTGGGGCAGAAATACCAAAATGAGGTGATGCTCATGGGTGCTGCTGGTGAGAGGAGGGTTTCATGAAATCAGCCATTTGTTCTGCCTTTTAGCAAATGACTTTTGCAACCTCAGCTGACAGGTACAGGTTTGTTCCCCTCTGTACAGATTGGCTTCGTTTTATGAGCTGGCAATTCCTGAGCTGGAATCTGCAATCAAGAAGAGGCATTATGAAGATAACAGGTGAGAATTCCTGCAAAGGTTTCCTTTGGATCTTCAGTGAGACTTCCCTGGGCTTAGTTAAGAATTCACTTCATGCTGCTTTACCCATCCCTGAGGGGCCTGGCTTTTTTGCTGCTGCTTCAAAGGGCTCTGAAGAGATGACTTCTGTAATAGCAAATTTTCCTGGGCACTGGGGTGACGAATCATTTTTAGTGCTGTGTAAGAAGGAATTTGATGGGAGGTGCATGTAAATTGTTACAAAGTGTGAGAACATGAATGATATCTCTGTGTAGCTCAGTCTCAGTGTGAGGCACAGGCTGTGCTGGTACAGCAGGGGTCTTGTGTGGGGAGCTGCCAGGACAATTGGGATTGAAAAGCTTTATATAAGGCATGGATTTTCCTTAATGACCATGAAATGTGTCTAATATCTAGTCTTTGCAGCAAGGAGATGATCATCCTAATGAAATTCTTCTTCTAGAGGATTAACTCTGGCATAAAGGTGTGTTACAGATTCTGGTGCTGACACTAACAGTGTCTTTTGCTCTCTCTGAAGTGTTTTTGCTGATTTGTGGAGGAGGATTTCACACTCCAGAAAGAAGATGATAGAGGTTTTTCACATCCTAGTAAACCAAGTCTGTCTGCAGCCCATCCTAGAGAGCAGGTATTGGCACTTGGCTCTGTGCTACTCACCAATTACTTGATTGCTGTGTGGGAGAAATTGCTTCTCATTTACAAATTTACTGGAGAAAATGAACAGAAACTGCTATTTGTGTTGGGATTGTAGCCAAAGGCTGGGCTAAGGTCAGATTCTTTTGTCCTGTGTATCAGAATGTTCCAGATGGAGCTGTTTGGTCCAGAATCTCTGTGCTGAGCTGGGTCCAATGAGCTTTCTGACCCCAGTGTGTGGCTTGTGCAAAGTTTGGTCATGTGTAACACCTTGAGACCTGATTGTGACCTTCCAGGACCTGGAGGTCCAACAATACAGATGGAGAGAGGATGTTTACAGGGGCTTGGAGTGACAGGATGAGGGGGAATGGCTTCCCACTGCCAGAGGACAGGGTTGGATGGGATATTGGAAGGAATTGTTCCTTGTGAGGGTGGAGAGGCCCTGGCACGGGGTGCCCAGAGCAGCTGGGCATCCCTGGAAGCATCCAAGGCAAGGTTGGATGGGTTTGGAGCACCCTGTGCTAGTGGAAGGTGTCCCTGCCCATGGCAGGGGGTGGCTTTAAGGTCCCTTCCCACCCAAAGGTGCCTTGGAACAAGGTTTGGAGCCTCAGCAGCACCCAGGGTTTGGGCACTGAGGCTGCAGTGGGAGTTTGCTTGGCAGGTGTTCTTGCTCAGGTGAGCACAAACTTTCTAGAAAATTCACTGGTGTAATCCCAAGACATCATAAAGGCACAATTACAAAAGCTGTGCACACCATTTTCTGCTCACTGCAAGTCTGAGGCATCAAACTATTTATAAAGTCTGTCTGAAAACTTGTAATTCTAGGTGTGATACAGCTTGAGATCAAAGTGCTGAAATGTTTGCTGAAGCCTTAAAAACCACTTGCTTCCATTTGACTCTTTGCTCCTATGAAAGCCAAATGTGGCCTGAAATCTCTCTTCCAATGGGGCTTTCCCCTGGTGTGTAAATGTGAGTGGTGGGCTTGGCAGACTTGCCTCTGAGTGTTCACTGTGCTGTTTTCCTGCAGCTGTGAGAATATTCAGCCATTTATTGAGGAATTTCTGCAGATCTTCACCTCAGTGCTTCAGGAGAGGAGGTGAGTCTGGCTGGCAGGAGGCCTGAGGGGGCTCAGCTCCTTCCTCTGCCATTCTTCACAGCAGAATTGCCTGAGGCAGCCTTACGAGGCATTTGGGAGTCAGAAATCTTGTAAGTAGCTGGGAGAAGTGCAGTGAGAGGATTTCAGCCTGCAGCACAGACCCTGGCACAGAGAAATGCAATTCTTCACTCCCTTTAATCCAACCTCACAAAGAAGAGAAGAGCAATTTAGCCATTAGCTGCCTTGACAAGTTAGGCTGTTATTGCTGATCTGTGCTTTCCAGCTGGGCTGACCAGACCAGAAAACTATTAAACATGAATGCTGGAGATGCAAAGGAAGTGGCAGAACTGGGAATTCCATCTTGTCCTCCTGCCCATGCTGGCATTCTGAGCACATTCACATGGTAAAGCAGATTTTCCCTGTAATGCAGCCCTGGGTTCCAGCCCTCACACCTGAGGAGTGTTGCTGTGGTGTAGTGGGACCAAAATCAGGCGTGGCTGGAATCCAGCATTGGGTGAGAGGTTCTCTGTTCCTACCTGAGCACTGAGGCAGTCAGAGAGGCACAGTAGTGCTAATTAATTGAGCTCCACTGATTAAACTTGCTCCTGTGTTTTCAGATTTCTCCGTGACTACGATGAGCTGTTCCCTGTTGAGGATGATGTGAGTCTGCTCCAGCAGGCATCCTCTGCACTGTATCCTTGGGCTTTGCTGGCCTGCTGCTCTTGGATTCCTTCACACCACTGATATTTCTGCCTCTGGTTAAGCTACATGACTGGCAAGGAGTACTGGAAAGTTTTCCCTTAACAGAAAAAAAAGGATAGGGGGGAGTTGTTGCCTAGAGAAGCTGAGGCTGCCCCATCCCTGCAAGTGTCCAAAGCTTGGAGCAACCTGGTGTAATGGAAGCTGTCCTTGCCCATGGCAGGGGGTGGGACAAGATGAGCTTTAAGGTCCCTTCCCACCCAAACCATTGCATGGTTTTGTGAGTGTTGATGCAGGCACAAATTTGGACGTGGCTGACAATCCCGTAGTTACTTCAGGGTGATCCCTGAATATGTGCATCCAGAAATGTCCTTAATGCTGTGCTCCTAGAGATGAGACCAGGACAGCCTACATCCTCCAAGCAGTGGAAAGTGCCTGGGAAGGAGTAGACAGGAGAAAAGGACTCTCAGAAAAGGCTGTTAAAGCTCCAGCAGCATCCAATGGAGCTTCAGCCGTAGTGGAGAGCAGCCCTGAGGACAGGGAGGATCTGGGGGCTGCGTGTGCCCTGGAGGATGAGGTGGGTACAGCTCTGTGTGGGACTGGGCTCTGCTCTCCCTGGGGGCTCTGCTCTTCCTGGCCTTCCTCTGTCTGTGAGGACAGCTTGGTTTGCTCAGCTTTGGGGACAACATGAGATGTGGTGTAATTTCTGACCTTTGCTGGATCTCCATGCAGCCTTGGGAAATGAGACATGAAGCTACACCTGAATCCTGAGTTATCTCTGAGCAAATTGCTTCCAGCTCTCATGGCTTGGGTTTTCCCTTGCTGGAGATTATTCAAATACTCTGTTTCATCCCTGCAGCTCATGTGCATATTTTTGAAATGCAGAGCTTGCCTGTTATTTGAGGAAGGGATTCTCCAGGGTGTCCTTGCTGACTCAGGGACTGGCAAAAGGAGCCGTGTGCCCAAATCTGTGCTGGAAACCTCGTGTAGTTTAAACAGCTGGTTTCTCTTTTGGCTCCAGCCTTGGACTTCTGTGTGTAAACCCTGAGAGCCCAGAGTGCTGCTTGCCCTGTGTTTCTGTGCCCACTGCCTGCCCTCAGCTGTGTCCCTGCCCAGTGCCACCAGGTGTGTTTGGTGTCCCCAGTGTGCCAGCGCTGCGGCCGCGCCCGTCGCCGCCGTGTCCGGCGTGGAGCTGGACTCCCTGATCTCCCAAGTGAAGGATCTGCTGCCAGATCTTGGAGAGGGATTCATCCTGGCCTGCCTGGAGGAGTATGGATACGACACAGAGCAGGTGATCAACAACATCCTGGAGGAGAAGTTGGTGCCGTACCTGGATAAGCTGGACCGAAGGATGCAAAGGTGTGGGACAAGCTCTGGTTGTTTCTGTCTCACTTAATTGCTCTCACTGAAGGCTCAACACTTGTGGAGCTCTAAGAATTTGCATATTTGGGAGAGAGAACAGAAGTGAAGGCTTCTCATTGTCACCTGTCACCAGTTTTCTGCCCTCCTTGTGTCCCTGCAGAGCAGTGGGACCTTTGCTGCTCAGTGTTAGAGTAGAGCAGTGCAGGGCTGTGTTTTGTGACAGGAGACAAAACCACTTATACATGAAATGCTAGACTAAACTAGACTAGAATAGGATAGAATAGAACAGAATAGAATGCTGGGCAATAGAATATATTGCCTCCAAAAGTTATTTTGCTGCAGCATTTGTTGTCACAGCTGTGAAAATCCCAGCTGTCCTACAGGAAAGGGCATCTTCAGAGGACCCAATTCAGCTGGAATTCACCCCACAGGGTCAAACATGGTTATTTAACAGGCTGCTGCTGCTTTGTGAGTGAAGATAGAACAATTCAGATCCATTTTTATGTTCCCTCTGACAAATTTGCCAGGCTTGTCCTGCTTTCCTGGGTTGGGCAGGGGATGGAGGGTTTATAGCTGGTGGCAGGATTGAGCTGTTGGAGTTTGTCTGCAGCTGTGAGTGTGTGTTTGTGCTGCACCAGCAGTTCCTGACAGAGCATCAGGATGTGAATGTGCTGTTTGTTCACATTTCATGGAGTTATGGGCAGACTGTCTCACTGTTGCATTAAAGGAAAGCATCTTTATCGGAAAAATGATGTAAAAAAATCTGAGTTTTGCAACAATCTTTGTGTTCCCACCATCAGATCTGCTGACTTTGGCACAAGTGGTGCAGGACAGGCTTTAGGAAGGATTGCTTTTTCTGCAAAGCCAGCAGTTCCACAAGATAGAGCTGTATTTTTTTTTCTTCCTGCCTTTTGCATCTTGAAACAAAGCTGCTGGTTCGATAGGAAATGTCGAATTGTGACCCCTGCTGATTTATAGGGGAACACAGCAGCATTTGCAGCTGCCCAGCCGAGCTGTCTGCACCACCAAAATGAATGTCAAAAGTACAGTCTTTTCACTTACAAGTTGAACAAACATAAACCTGGAACCCTGGGAAAGATTTAACAAGGGAGATAAATATCTTGAAATCAGCAGCAACAAATTATTGGAATTTTTTCCAGCCTGTAATTCATCACACTTAGTGTTTGTCTTCACTGAGTCACTGTGTTGAGACCAGGCAGTCTGTTGAATATTCTGTTGTCCTGCATGGTTTGATAGACTCTGAAATGAACAGAAGAATTTTCTCTTGTCTTTCTGTGGGTTACTTCAGTTTCCCCTCAAATCCAAGCTTTGGGAAGGGAAGGGGTTGTGCCCTGTGACTCAGCCAGCACCTCTGGTGTGCTCAGGATCTTTTGCTCAGGATATTTTGGGATTGATAAAGGATAAAGCAAGGGCTTAGGGAAGGGAGAGGATTTCTCTCCCTCACTTCACTTTTGTTTTATTCTCTCTGTTTGTTTTTTAACAGGCAGCTGAAGCCAGACCCTACCCCTCTGGTCAGCTCTCGCTGTAACATTTTCCAGAATGATGAGTTTGATGTTTTCAGCAGGGATGCAGTGGATGTGTCTCGGATCCAGAAAGGCAAGAGGTGAGTGTTGGCACCCAGTCATTAGCTCTGCCTGTCAGGAGGAACAAACACCTGGGATCCTGCACATTTATCTCTCCTGAAAAGCTCCTGCAGGAATGTTTTGGCAGGGGGAAAGGCTTATCAAAAATGTTTCCCACCTGTTTGTCTGGGAAAGTGAAGTGAAATATTATGAGAGGGTTGGTTTCACTTAGTGTTTTTCCTAATTGGCTTTCCTGTGTCTGCTGCTGGAGATTGCTCTGCCAAGCTCATTTGTAATGTCAGGCTCTTCCTCCTTGGGCTTAATATTAAACTTGCACTGAACAACAAACCTTGAAAAGACCCATCCCTGAGCCTGGGATTGTGACTCAGAGCTGAGAATAACTAATGATTTGATCCAGAGCCAAGGGAAGATTCAATATCCATCTACTTCAACATCTGATAACATTCAGTGCCTTAGACTGCTTGTGTGTCCCTGCTGCTGTAAAGCTTCCTGCAGAAGGGCACCTGGACTTGTGGAGTAGTTTGGGTTGGGAGGGACCTTTAAAGGTCATTTAGTCAATCTGCCTGCACTGAGCAGGGATCCCCCTGCCATGAACAGAGATTTCTGCAAACCCCCACCAGTTTTCACTTTGCTTTCTGCCTAGCTGGGTGTGTGGTGCTGGCTCCCACTGATGTCAGCTCTGTGGTGTGGTTCCCTTGTTCCAGATTCTTTTAAAGCATATCACAGGATCATGGAATGGTTTGGGTTGGAAGGAACCTTAAGGCTCATCTTGTTCCACCCCCTGCCATGGGCAGGGACACCTTGCACTGGACTTTAAACACCTCCTCTAACCATCCATGGGTGATCTTAATTGGGATCCATTTACACAGCAGATAACTGAAAGTCTGGCTGGAGTTGGAGCCACTGACCTGAGAGCACCCAGTTAAGGTTTTGGTAGCAAAGTTGCATCAAACTCTAGGAAAAAATCACTTTTGTTCCCAAGTCCAGTGGCCCAGCTCCTCAGAGCAGTGCCACAGTGCTGATCCTGTCTTGGCTGAGCAAGAAAGGAATTTCCTTTCTCTCTGGCCAAGGCCATGACTTTTGTTGTGTCCATAGCTGAGAATTCAAAGGCAGAACCTTTCTCCTCCTGGTGGTGCCTTGCTCTGTGAGACAGGTACATTGCACAGGTGTGCTGGGTTATCCCTGAATCCCAAAGCCCTGCACAGCTGTGCTGGGTTATCCCTGATTCCCAGAGCCTTGCACAGGTGGGCTGGGTTATCCCTGATGCCCAGAGCCCTGCACAGGTGTGCTGGGTTATCCCTCATTCCCAAAGCCTTGCACAGGTGTGCTGGGTTATCCCTCATTCCCAAAGCCCTGCACAGCTGTGCTGGGTTATCCCTCATTCCCAGAGCCTTGCACAGGTGTGCTGGGTTATCCCTGATGCCCAAAGCCTTGCACAGCTGTGCTGGGTTATCCCTCATTCCCAGAGCCTTGCACAGCTGTGCTGGGTTATCCCTCATTCCCAGAGCCTTGCACAGGTGTGCTGAGTTATCCCTGATTCCCAGAGCCTTGCACAGGTGTGCTGGGTTATCCCTCATTCCCAGAGCCCTGCACAGCTGTGCTGGGTTATCCCTGATGCCCAGAGCCTTGCACAGCTGTGCTGGGTTATCCCTGAATCCCAGAGCCCTGCACAGGTGTGCTGGGTTAACCCTCATTCCCAGAGCCTTGCACAGCTGTGCTGGGTTATCCCTGATGCCCAGAGCCTTTATCCCTGTTTCCCAAAGCCCTGCAGCAGCAGCTGGTCAAGGCCAGAGAGCACTGGGTTCAGCACAGAGCATACAGTGGCTGGAATATCCAGAGCTCCCTCTGCAGATCACTTGGAGAGCTCTGGAGGCTGTAAATCATCCCTGAGCTGGGCTCTGCTCCCATGGCACTGCCCCCCAGGGGCACCAGCACTCTTGGAGAAGTTCTCCTCTGTCCTGCTGTAGTTATGTGACCCCTTGGGATTATCCTCTTCCTGCTGTCATTTGCCTCCCTTCATTTCAGAACATTTGGGAAGAATCTGCAGGACTCCAGACATTAATTGTGGTTTGAGTAGTTTATAACCTGGAGATCAGCAGTGCCCAAAGGTGACCATATCCAGCTGAATCCAAGGAAAAGCTGCAGTACCTTGTTTCCAGGATTTAATATTCAGCACTGATGGTTCACCCCAGTTTTGGGGTAACAGGGCTCTCCAAGCTTATTCTGAGATCTGCTTTGGATTTGAATTCTATCAAATATTTAATTTTTTTTTCTCCTTCTAAGTACCTTTTGCTCACCAAATTCTCTTGTGTTCAGGGTGCTGTTGCTAAGCCTGGTGTCACCATAGCACTAAAGAGCCAGAGCAGGTTGTCCTGGCCACTCTCAGCATCAGCAGTTTGGGGCAGAGACTGTCCTTGAGAAAGACAAATCCAGCCAGGACGTGGAGGGAATCAAACACAAGGAAATGAATGTGCCAGCATAGACTCTGCTGATCCTGAGAAGTGATGGCACTTGTCTGTGCCTGTCCAGCCCTGGCTGCCAGCTGAATCTGTCTCCTGGAGCCACAGCATGTCCTGAGCTCCATGAGGAGCTACCCCACTGTTTTTTCCTGGGATTGGTGCCCAGACCATTTCATGCAGCTCCTGTCCAGTCACCAGACCAGCTGGACAGGAAGCAATTAGGAGGTGCAGGGTTCAGGCTCAGCTGAATTCCCACAGGAGCTGTTATCCCAGGGATCCCAAGCTCAGCACGTGTTTGGGAGGGCATTGTGCCACCAGTGAGTCATGGCACACAGGGAACACCTCCAGCTGCAAACTTCCTTTGTTTTGAGATTCCAAATGAAAATCCCGGCTGCTGGATCACATCCCCTCAGTCTGTCCCTTCCTGAGTCACTGCCACTGCCTTGGACAGGTCCTTTCTCTGTTAAATCCACTGTTGGGATTAAATCCTGGGCTGCAGGTTCTCCTGGGAATGCTGGCCAGTGGAATCCCTTGTTGCTTTGCTGTAAATATGTTCTTAGCTGGTCTGAAAAATGACACTTGAGAGATTATGCTTGTGCAGCTTGAGACACTCAGCAGCTGCTTTTTAAACCCTCTGTTTCTTGGTCTTCCCTTCTATAAAATGACTGTAATTTACTTGCCTTCTAAATTTAAAGAACAAGCCCTTGCAGTGCTCTGAGAGGTTGAATCACAGTCACTCTCTACTGTTTTGTTCTTTGCCTTGGGAATTGTATTTATTCTCATTCTCACCTGGTTATTTTTTGGATCTCCCTGTCTACATTTGTCCTTTTCCCCTCACATTTGTGCTCCCTCCATGCACCTTGGCCAAGTTTCACCTGCAATGGGATTGCATTTGGCCTCCTGTGAGAGCTCCCTCTCTGTCTGAAGTGCTGGTGGTGGCCTCCAGTTCCTGCTCTTTCTGAGTGGCCAAACAGCCCTGGGACACCACCCTGGATCACTCCAGCCAGCCCTGGGCTCAGCACAGGAAGGAGCTGGAGCTGCTGGAGTGACAGCAGAGGAAGCTCCAGGATGAGCAGAGGGATGGAGCAGCTCTGCTGTGAGGAAAATTAGGATTGTTCAGCCTGGAGTGAAAGCTCTGAGATGACCCAATTGTGGCCTTCCAGGACCTGAAGGGGCTGACAAGAAAGATGGAAGAGAGACTGTTTACAAGGGCTTGGAGTGACAGGAAAAGGGGGAATGGCTTCCCACTGCCAAGAGGGCAGGGATGGAGGGAATATTGGGCAGGAATTGTTCCCTGGGAGGGTGGAGAGACCCTGGCACAGGGTGCCCAAAGAATCTGTGGCTGCCCCTGGATCCCTCGGTGTCCAAGGCCAGTCTGGACAGGGCTCAGAGCATCCTGAGCTGGTGGAAGGTGCGAGGATGGAATAAAATAAGCTTTAAACCATCCCACCATCCCATAAAGCAGCAGGCCGGTAGGTGGGGGGTAAGGCGAGCCTGTGGCACTGGGGACGAGGCTTGCCCTGCTTCACACCCCACTGACCAACAGGACAAAAAGCAGCTTCGGGGGCAGGTTTTAACCCTTTTCCTCCCGCTGCCGGGCAGGAGGGAGAAGGACACGACGCGGAGCCTGGTGAATGACAAGCGGCTGGTGGCGGAGCAGAGGCAGCGCTACAGCCAGTACAGCGTGGTGCTGGACGAGCTGCCCCTGCCCGCAGCCGCCCCGGGCTACGGGGACTACGAGGACGAGTACGACGACACCTACGACGGGAACCAAGTGGGCGCCAACGACGCCGACTCGGATGACGAGCTCATCGCCAGGAGGTGAATGCTGAGGGCAGGGGGAAGGAGGGAGGCACGGAATTGTTTGGCTCCCACAAACCTGGGAAACGCTGTTTGGGCCCTGTTCCTCCACGAGGGATTCAAAGCAGCCCTTTTTCTCTGTTTGCACTGTGATGTGCAAGGAGGGAGGTTTGGGTCTCCTTTCTCCTGTGGGTAGGGAGTGTTCTGTTGTCGTTACATTGCAAAGGTTCCGTATTGACAGAGTTTCGTACCTCCTCGATGTTCTTTTTAGGTAGCCCCTCTAGGCACTGACTCTTCTTTGTCCTCACAGCAGCCAACTGACTCCAGTTCCCAACAATCCACTCTTTTATAACACTTCTTACTGGCTACAGCTGCCTGTTAACATCAGGCCTGCTCCTAATCCTTAATAATTGGCTCAGCTGCAACTCTTTAGGGGGTAAGATGACTTTCTGTACTGTACTGTACCTGTATTTACTCATGTTCTATCCCCCTACAGCAGGCTATTCCTTGAACAGAAAGTGCTGGCACTCTTGAGGCAGAGAACCTCATTGGAAAGTGGCTGTACATAAATACAAACCAAATTCCTAGTCAGACCATTCCTAAACTTCAGGAATGTGTTGCAAATGAACACAGAGTGTGCCCAGGATGTTCTCCAGCTTCCACTGGGCCATTGCCTCAATTAGTCAGCAAATCCAAGAGGGGAATTTGCCATGTGTGGAAATTTGTACTCAGCAGTGCCTCTCCTTGGAGAAACTTCCCTGCAGCAGGGAAAAATGGCTTGGAAAATCAGTGGAGCTGGGCAACCTAAAATGGCTGATTAGCAAAGGAAAACCTCATAATTTGGGGAATTTTACAACCAGACTTTTCCCTGCCAATCCCCTCTTGAGTGCTGACAGCTGGAATTGAGTCCCTGATGAACTGCACAGCACTCTGCACCATGACTGTTTTGGGAAACAAAGGGTTAATGGGGATGGAGGCTGGAGAATATTTATTTTAGAAAGTGTGTGGTTTAAAAGCTGCTTTAACATTCCTGAAAGTGGCCTTTTGAATTCTGATGTATTATGAAGATGTCACCATCCCTAACCTCAAACCAAATGGAAGCTTTGAGGCTCTTTGTCCCTTTTTTCCCTCTCCTAAAGTGTTGAGAAGCTTCAGTTTGAATCCTTTTTGTGTTTTGCCTGTAAGAATGTGGCACCCAGGTGTTTTTCCGTCTTTCAGGTCTCAGTGCCCCTAGAAACAATTAGTGGAGGTCACTGCTGAAAACTGGATCTGTTGGTTTGACATAACAAAGGCTTTTCTGGTTCTGCATTTATTTCTTTGGCAGTGGAATGGTGGGTCTGAATTCCAATGGAATTCAAACACAGACACATATTTATGTTAAAGAAGAGTTATAGGCATGTGTAAATTCTTCCTCCACCCCCAGGCCCTTTGCTCTGCATGTCCAGAGTGATTCATAAAGCCTGATGAATTTCTCCAGGGTTTTCCCCCTGTAGGAAACTGGGGCACAGCATTGGAACTGGGGCTCCCTGGGTAGCCCTGAGCAGTCAGAGGGTTTGGAGCACAGCACTGCCTGAGCAGGAAGGGTTCTGTCCAAATTTGTCTGCTGCAGCAGATGCTCCCTGTCTGCTCTAGCAAAGGATACTCCTTCATATTGTGGCTATGTCTGGATACCCATTTCCCAAAGGAAGCTGTTGTTTCTGTGGAGAAATTCCTTGTGAGGTTTCAGGGTTGGGGTTTTATTTAACTATTATTATTTTCAGTGACAATTTCATAGTGAACATTCCCCAGTGGAGACTGTGTGTTTGCTAATTGCCCATAGGAATGTGGTATTAACTCCTGGGTCTCCTTTTTTTTTTTTTTGTTCAGGAAAATGAAGTCCATGAACTCTGTAGAGTCTCATCTTTTTGAAGACATAATGCAAACCACAAAGGATGTGCTGTTCAGAGAAATGTTTGTGGCTGTGCTGTTTTCTTTTCTAACTATTTGTGTCTTATTTCCCAGGCCATTCACAATTCCTCAGGTCTTGAGACCTAAAGGACATGAAGAAGGACAGGAGACAGAGGAAGAAGATGAAGAGGAGGAGGAGGAAGCTGAAAAGGAAAGAACAAAGGTGACATTTAGCTGGAGTTGCATTCAAATTTGCCATATTTCTTCCCTGCTTCACCTGCAGGTGATGTGGAGCAGATTTCCTGTTTCAGAGAGGGAATCTTTGAGCAGCAGCAGCAGGGACTGAGCTGCTGTTCAGTGGCTGCTGGGCTGTGATGTGTCCCCAAGGAGAGCTCTCCACAGCTTCCTGCCCTGACTGTGGTGGAGCACTGACACTTCCTCTGTGGGGAGCTTTAATCTGCTTTACCCAGAGACAGACAGAGCCAGCAGAGCACTCTGAGGGTCACTGGCACTCTGTTTCCATGGATGTGCTGGGAGCAGCCATGGGCTGGGAAGGTTTTCAGGCAGGTTTTGTGCCAGGTGTTGTGTTTAGAGTCCCTGACACCAATCCCACTGGTCCAGAGGTAATGAACCAGGAATTGACTCTGTTCCAAACAGAATCCTCTCCTCTCCAGGCTGCTGCATGGTGCTGATGGGTTTCCTGCCCTGTTCCCTTGGTGCTGATGTGTCTCTTGACGTGTTCCCTTGGTGCTGATGTGTTTCCTGCCCTGTTCCCTTGGTGCTGATGGGTCTCCTGACCTGTTCCCTTGGGGCTGATGGGTCTCCTGACCTGTTCCCTTGGTGCTGATGAGTCTCCTGACCCGTTCCCCTGGTGCTGATGGGTCTCCTGCCCTGTTCCCTTGGTGCTGATGTGTTTCCTGCCCTGTTCCCTTGGGGCTGATGGGTCTCCTGACCCGTTCCCTTGGGGCTGATGGGTCTCCTGCCCTGTTTCCTTGGTGCTGATGGGTTTCCTGACCTGTTCCCTTGGGGCTGATGGGTCTCCTGAGCTGTTCCCTTGGGGCTGATGGGTCTCCTGACCCGTTCCCTTGGGGCTGATGGGTCTCCTGACCCGTTCCCTTGGGGCTGATGTGTTTCCTGCCCTGTTTCCTTGGGGCTGATGGGTCTCCTGAGCTGTTCCCTTGCCTCCTTCAGGACCACTTTGTGCAGGACCCCGCAGTCCTGCGGGAGAGGGCCGAGGCCAGGCGCCAGGCGTTCCTCGCCAGGAAGGGGTAAGCAAGGCTGTCCCTCTGCCTCTGCAGCTCTTCTGCTGCTGGCTGGGGTTGTTGGGGGTGTTGCTGCTCCTTGGCATTCCTGTGTCAGGGTCCTGCCACAGTGGGGTGGATTCCTCACCCACCCTTTACATCACTGCTGGTTGTTTTATCCCTTTGAATAGGGGGAGGCATGGCATGGAATCATGGAGTGGTTTGGGTGGGAAGGGACCTTAAGAGCATCTTGCTCCACACCCTGCTATGGGCAGGGACACCTCCCACTGTCCCAGGCTGCTCCAAGCCCTGTCCAGCCTGGCCTTGGGCACTGCCAGGGATCCACCCTGTGCCAGGGCCTGCCCACCCTGCCAGGGAACAATTCCTTCTAATAGCCAATCTAAATCTCCCCTTTTTCAGCATAAAGCCATTCCCCCTTGTCCTGTCACTCCAACTAGCAGAACCCTGTGGAAGACAGGCTCTCGGAGAGCACAACTCCCAGAGCTCCAACAGCTCCCACAGGGATTTTGGGACAGTTTCATAGCTGGTTTCAGCTGATGGGCTCAGTGTGTGCAAGGACACAGTGGTGGTGTGGCTGATGCTGCTCCTGGGCTGCCGTGGGAGCCCTGAGCTGAACCCCTCACACCTCAGTGTTTGTGGGGATGTGGGATTTCACCCCAGGAGTGCAGAGTGCCTGCACCTTGTGATGTCCTTGCTCTGTGTCCCCCAGGCACAAACACGACGGCTCCGCCGTTGTTGGCACCGCCAAGGGCCACGGGCAGAGCCGGGAGACGCTGCAGGAGCGGAGGAAGAAGGAGGCCAACAAAAGCACCCGAGCCAACCACAACCGGCGGGCCATGGCCGACAGGAAGCGCAGCAAGGGCATGATCCCGTCCTGAGCGGCTCCGGGGCGGGGCACACCGTGCCGGGCCCTGCCCAGGAGGAGGCTCCCGGTCCCGGCGTTCCCCTGCTCGGGGATGGATGTTGTGTGCAATACCCGGCAGCCGGGCTCGCACGGAGCTGCATTCCCTGTGGGAGTGCAATTCCTGCCCTCTGTGTGTGCCCGTGGCTGCAGCCAATACACGGGACAGGCTGCAGCAGCCGTTCCTGCCCTTTTGTACTATTTATAATTCAGAGTTTTATTTTCATACTGGAATGGGCAGCTCCGAGAGCGCGGCTTCCATGGAAATGCCTTATCCTGAACTTGGGTTATAGATTGTCCCAGCTTGGAAAGGACCCACAGGAATCATCCAGCCCCACTCCTGTCCCTGCCCAGACCCCCAACAACCCCACCCTGTCCATCCCTGGCAGTGCTGCCCAAAGGCTCCTGGAGCTCTGGCAGCCTCGGGGCCGTGCCCATTCCCTGGGCAGCCTGGGCAGTGCCAGCACCCTCTGGGGGAAGAACCTTGCCCTGATCTCCACCTAAACCTCCCAGCACAGCTCTGAGCTGGCAGAGAAAGGCTCAGGCTGTTGCCACTGCCAGCAGACCCACAGGGGTCCAGGTGAGTCAGACCTTATGGATTTCTGTCCCTCAAGTGAGGCCTGTGAAAACAGATGGTGCAAATAAAAGATGCAGATGTCTTAGCTGGCTTTTTAAGACCCTTACACAGCATTGATGAGCTTCCTGGTATCCAAACAGGCTTTGCTTGGTTAATTTGCTGGTTAATGTGCCCTGAGTGGCCTCTCCCCACCACGCTGTATTTTGTTGCACTGCAGTAGTGCCTGTGGCTGTCACCCCACAGTGGGGAAATCAGCAGTGGGTTGAGCTCCAGGGCTCCAGGGTGGTAAAGTGCTAGTAAAGTGGTAGTAAGGTCCACACCTTGGTGCCTGGTGTTGTGCAGAGGGCAGGAGTGTGACTGGGGCTGTGTGCAGAGCAGCAGAAATGCAGCAGAACAGCCACTGCCATGAAATGAGGGGAAGCCCTGAATGCTTCAAGGAGAATTTTCATTGCCTATCAGTGCTGCCCAAACCTCCCAATGCCAGGCATGGAAAAAGGAATAGATATACCAGAATCCCCAAATGCTGTGTCCAGGATCATCCCCTGCTGGGCTAATGCTGCTCTCCTGCAGCTCCTGCTCTGCACCGATGGCTTCAGCTCCTCCCTGCTGCCCACTGCAGTGCTGTCCCCTCATCCTGTATTCAGCTTTGGTTCAGCTGCTCTGAGCCTGCAACTCTCTCTGAGCTGCTCAGCGTGGTGTGGAGCAGCAGCAGAGCTCAGGGAGCTGGCACTCACTCAGATGGGGCTGTCCTAGGAAGGTTTAAACCTTTCTCTCAACCATCTCCATAAAGCACAGCTGGGACTGGGACAGCTGCAGTTGGGTTTGGCTCCAAAAACAAGCACAAGTGTTTAAGTGCTCGTTGTGGTCTCAGAGTAAACGTTTTACCCCCCTGGTGCTCGTTTGCAAACCCAACAAAGCTGCCGTGGGCACTGATTGTGAGCACTGCCTCTGCTGGGCTGGAATTGCTCCTGACTGGTGAAAATGGACTGAGGAGGGGGAGCTGGGGCTGCTGGGCTGGGAAAGTGGGACCAGGAGGAGTCACTCAGCCACATCTCCCTGCAGCCACCTGAGAGCTCAGGAATTAACTCAGTCATTACCCCAGGAAGTGCCCAAATCCCCTTCCCACGTGGAAAGAAGTGTTTGACAGGGCCAGGCAGGGCTGGGCTCACAGGGAGGAGGAACTGGACAATCTTTGAGGTCCCTTCCCATCCAAACCATTCCATGACTCCTGAGCCAGCCCCTGGGGGAGCTGAGTGATCCCTCTCCCTTCCCTTGGGGCACTGGGGATGGAGGCAGCTGTGACACAAACCTGGCAGCACTTTGCTCCTGCAGCCATGGCAGGAGCCAGGTGGTGCAGGGATCACCAGGGAAGGATCCACAGCACCTCTGCAAGCTGCAGCTGAGCCCCCCTCAGCACACTCCTGCTAGGGCAGGGCTGAAAGGCCCCAGGGCAGGAATTCCACCAGAGCTGAGCTACAAAAGGTGCTGGGAGTGATTCTGAGCCCCTTTTCTGTGCACAGACCAGGAGAAGCAGACAAGGGTTGTCATGAACCTCACCTAAATGCTTTCAAACCCATTTTAAGATGCTGTGATTCCTGACAGTGCCTCAGAACTCAGGCACACAGCGCTGGTTTTAAAGATTCTCCACCTCCCAGAGAAGGAGGAGGCACAGAGGGGGCAAAGGATGAGTGAGGTGAACACACAGACACAAGAGAGGACCAGGAGTTTTATTTGAACACAGTAAGGGGAGTACAGCAGCAGAACTCCTTGAGTCCATCTGGCTTCACATGGTATCAGTTGGTGGCTCGGGGTTGTTCCATCAGGAATCCATGCCCAGTTTCAGGAGGCTGAATCCATCCCTGCAGTGCCTGTTACCACCCCAGGCTGGCTCCTGCTGCTGAGCTGCTCAGTTCTCATACTTGTGCTTGATGTGCTTCCACAGTTTCTGCATGCAAAACAAGCAGGGGGAAAAAAATCAAGATGTCTGAGGCAGCTTATAGTGGGGTTTGGATAACAGAATCCAAAATGCAAATTATCCTACTGGGGAGGTGAGGATGGAGTCCTGTACTGGATCTGGGGGACACAGATACACATGGGGACTGCTGGCTTCTAATGTGGACAGGGAGAAAGTGCAGAGATTCCCCTTCCCCTGTTCTGCTCTGGATTAGTGGCCCAGAGACACTGCCTTGAACTCCCACCCACACTGGAGAGGGCAGTTCTGCTCCTGCACATAAGGGGTGCACAGAACAATCATGGAATGGGTTGGAATGGATCCTAAAGCCCATCCAGTGCCACCCCTGCCATGGCAGGGACACCTCCCACTGTCCCAGGGTGTCCCAGCCCCAGTGTCCAGCCTGGCCTTGGGCACTGCCAGGGATCCAGGATGGGCACCCTGTGCCAGGGCCTGCCCACCCTGCCAGGGAACAATTCCCAATATCCCATCCATCCCTGCCCTCTGGCAGTGGGAGCCATTCCCGCTTTTCCTGTCACTTCAGGTTCTTGTCCAAAATCTTTTTCTCATCTCCTGGAGCCTCTGTATGCCCTGAGGGGACTCCGAGGTCTCCCCAAGCCTGCCTCGCTATCCCGCAGTCATTATCCCGTCACTGCTGTACTTAGGAACCTAAGGACGCCTTGACCCCCGAGGTTCACGCTGGGGACACCCGAGGCCACCAGCCCTTATCCCCCTCCTGTGCCGCGGTCAGATGAGCCAAGCCGGGGCCTGCAGAGCACAAAGCAGTTCCTTATCCTCCTCCCGCTCCCCCTGCCTGGCACGGCCCTTCCCAGCGGCCAGAGAAGCCCAAGGACACCCCAAGCCCGGCCCGCCGAGCGCCACGACAGCCGCGGAGCCCCTCGGGGGCGGCCGAGCCGCGCTGCCCCTCAGCGAGCCCTGAGGCCGAGCCGCGGGCCCGGGGCTGCCGGGGCGGGGCCCAGCGGGACCGGCCTGACCTTCAGCGCTGGGCCCGCGCCCGGGCGGCCCCGGCCGGGCCTTACCCAGCCCTTACCCCTTCGTTGAGGTGCTCGAAGAGCGCGTCCGCGCCCTGGTCGAAGGCGCGCTCGAAGAGCACCGCGCCCAGCACGATGGACAGCGCGAACGTGGAGCTGCGGCGGAACAGCGACTCGTACACCCGCCGCAGCAGCACCATCTTGACCGCGTGCTCTGCGCCTGCGCCGCGCCGCCAGGGCTGCTGGGGGATGTAGGCGGTGCTCCGTTATTTATATGGAGTGCGCGTGCCCTTGGGGCATGCTGGGAGTTGTAGGCTGCGCTTTGTGCCGTTTGTGACCTGCGCATGCGCTGTTGCCGTAAGGTATTGTGGGAGTTGTAGGCAGCGCTGCGCGGGCCTGGCCAGAGGTGAGTGTGGCGGGGGTACCGGGCGGCCCTGTGAGGGGTCCCGGTGAGGCTCCGCTCGTCCCGTCCCTCCCGCCTTGTCCTCAGCGGCCTCCGCTGGGCAGCCCCGGGGCTGTGCGGTGAAACCGGCCCGGCCGGGGCTGGGGCCGGGGGGCGGCGGGGCGGGAGGGCTGAGGGGGCAGAGGGGGCAGAGACACCCCGGGCCTGCCCTGCCCTGCCTGGGTGTCCGGCCAAGGGTGACGGGGACAGGAAGGAGGATGCGGTCACTGCCCTCAGCTGACCCCCGGAAGGTGGGTGGGACGCGATTTGGGGTGGTTTTTGGGGTGTTTTCTGCAGTTTGGGGTTGCAAAAGGGGATTGGTGTCAGTGTCGGGGGAGTGGGAGAGGGTTATGGGGCTCATGAATCGTGGAATGGTTGGGTTGGAAGGGACCTGAAGCCCATCCAGTGCCACCCCTGCCATGGCAGGGACACCTCCCACTGTCCCAGGCTGCTCCCAGCCCCAGTGTCCAACCTGGCCTTGGGCACTGCCAGGGATCCAGGGGCATCCTGGGCACCCTGTGCCAGGGCCAGAGGTAAATTTGGATTTAGGAAGGCAGAACACACAGGGCAGGACAGGGGAATCCTTACACTGAGGCTGTTTCCCCACAGGGCTGTTGCTAAACAAGTATCCATGAAGTTCCAGAGCAGACCCTCAAGTGACTGTTATTGCTCTGTTGTTTTGTCCCACCCCCTCAGAAGTAGCACAAGGTCTGGCTGCAGAGGAATGTCTCCTGATTTATTAATATTTTTTTTCCCTCATGCAATGACTGTGGGGACATGTGGGATTTTTCTGGGTTAAGACAAGACCTCTGCTTGTTCTGGACGCCTGGAAGGTGCCTGGCACATTCCTGTGCTGTGTTATCCCTTTGGAACCCCAGAATATCCTGAGCTGGAAGGGACCCACAGGATCATCCAGCCCAGACCCCCAACAACCCCACCCTGTCCATCCCTGGCAGTGCTGCCCAAAGGCTCCTGGAGCTCTGGCAGCCTCGGGGCCGTGCCCATTCCCTGGGCAGCCTGGGCAGTGCCAGCACCCTCTGGGGGAAGAGCCTTGCCCTGAGCTCAGCCTGAGCTGCCCTGGCCCAGCTCCAGCCATTCCCTGGGTTCTGACCCTGGTCACCACAGAGCAGAGCTCAGAAAAACCTAATTTTTATTTTTCAAATGTAACTGCTCTGGATTATCTAACACAAATCCCCCAGCTGCCCATTAATTGCTGCCACCAGGATGGTTTGTGTGTGGTGGGATTGGTGTTGATCCCAAATCAAGCTCTGGATTCCCAGTGGAAGCTGTCCCCACCTGTGGCAGGGACTGGGATGAGATGAGCTTTAAGGTCCCTTCCAACCCAACCATTCCAAGATTCTCTGACAGCACACAGGGAATGGCTCCCAGTGCCAGAGGGCAGGGGTGGATGGGATATTGGGAATTGGGAATTGTTCCCTGGCAGGGTGGGCAGGCCCTGGCACAGGGTGCCCATCCTGGATCCCTGGCAGTGCCCAAGGCCAGGCTGGACACTGGGGCTGGGAGCAGCCTGGGACAGTGGGAGGTGTCCCTGCCATGGCAGGGGTGGCACTGGGTGGGCTTTAATGTCCCTCCAACCCAACCATTCCATGATTCCATGATTCCTCTGGGTGGAATGGAAAGCAGCATCTGTGCCTCTGCCATTGGGAAGGTGCTGGCACACTCTGCTGCCATCCCAGCTCTCCCTGCAGATCTGAGCCCATTTAAATTGGCAGCTGAGTATCAGCGGGCTGACACTTGGATTTAATTAACTCACATCTGCCTGGGTGTCCGAAGTGGCTGCAATGGCCCCGAGCCCAGGCTGTGGGACGGCAGAAATTGAGGTCAGGGCCCGGCAGCAGCTCCGGGGCCGCTGTGGAGACACGGACAGCGAGGAGTCTGTGCCCCTTCCCGGCCACCTTCCCCCAATATTCCCAGTTAGATTGTGCCTGGGCCAGTCTGACCCTCGCTGCTGGGCCAAAGGCAGCAACTGTGGTGTATCACCCCAGAGATACCTTGGCTTGCTGGAGATTGCAGCTGGGCACTGAACAAGTCCAGGCTTGTTAGGAACCCCGTTTACCTCAGGAGGAATGGCTTCAGGCAATGGTGAAGAGAAAAATGATGGATTCTGCTGGAGGGTTTAATGTCCAGAGGTTTATTCCATGGTTACAGAGGTCTGAACGTGAGCAACTGCTCCAACAGAATCCCGGCCGCATGGTCTGATCACCTTTTTAAGCTCAGGGACAGGGGGAGGGGAGGTACAGGTGAGCCACCAACCAGGTGAGAGGGGCAGGGTCTCAGGGGAAGGTGACACCCAGACAGGCCAATGACCTCTGGGCATAGGGGCATCCTTTGAACTTGACCAAGCACACGACGCCTTGCTGGAATGTTCAGCCTGATTGACAGGACTCACTCAGCATGGGGGCAAGGGGGAAGAGGTACAGGCACACCTGGGGAAGTGACCTGGAAGGCCAAAATGGGACATCACAGCACACCACAACACCTTCCTGCCTCTGCCCGGGGAGACGCCCCCAGGGGCAGAGATACAATCTGCGGCTGACACAGAGCACCGTGGAGAGCTCTGGCGGCAGCCGGAGCAGGGAAATGTTGTCGGAGTTTCATTTTTCTCTTTTCTCTTCTGTTTTATGGTTGATTTATGTTTGCTGGTTGTCGGTTTCTCTTCCCGGCTGTTTTATGTCCGGGGATAGCTCAGGGATGCCACTTGCTCGGTTTCTCGGCTGTTTAGGTGGCCTGGAAAGGCCCAGAGTGACCTTGGGCAGCCCGGCGCTTCAAAGGACGAGGAGAGACTTCTGATCTTGTTTCGGTCTCAGTGTTTATTAATTGTTTATCTAAAAGATTTTCTTTCAGCCCAACAGAGGTCTGCTCAGCATGTCAGCCATGGGCACACTCCCGAGCCTCCGGGGCGGTCACTTATCTTTATACCTAAAGTTACGTGTACAATATTTATGATTTTTCCCCAATACCTTCTATTCTTATTAACCAGTGCACTTCTAGTAAAGACCAATCCCAAAGTGCCACCATCACCACAGAAGATGGAGGCCAAGAAGAAGAAGAAGAAGGACAGGACACACCCCAATTCCTCCATCTTACTTCTTTAGACCCCCCTGTACAGAAATCCTAAACCCTGTGTTCTACACCTTAATTAACTTATCCCTTCACCATTCACCCAGTGAAATCCTCCCAGTCCTCATACAGGTGTCATCTCCTGTGTAGGATCAAAGTCCTGCCACCAGACACTTCTGGCAACATTCCAGGACTCCCGAGCCCCCCAAGGGTGTTCTTGGTCACTCTGCACCCTCATCCTGAGGTGCTGAGATCCCACAAAATGTGGCATGGGGATGGTGCCCAGGATGTCTCAGCTAGAGTTGTCCCAAACCCCTCTCTGTCACCTTCGAGGTGCCTCGCACCAGGGTGTTGCTCACCCAGCAGACACAGCACAGCACTGCTGTTACACTTTCATACAACAAACATAAAGCCCTGGGTTGTTGGAGTTTGTTTTTTTTTTTTTTTTTTTTTAATTTTAATTTGCATTTATTCAGGAAGACTTTTAAGCTGGCACAAAGCCTGGCTGGAAGCATTTATGGCTGCGGTGGGCCCAGGTCTGAGTGCCCTGATTCAGTTGCAAATCAGGGGCTGGAGATGCTGAGTGGAAACGGCCAGGCTGAGGCAGCTCTTTGTAGAACAGCTACATTTACTTTATTCCATAATGACTGAGATGGATTTAATTAGGAGCCATCTCTGTTTTCAGCTGAATAATGCTCTTTGTTTACTGCCGGAGCCGTTTGGGGAGATGGAAATAGGCTGGTGCTGCTCAGAAGCAGCTTCTGACTCCTCTGGACTCACAGAGTGCTGGGAAGTGCTGCTGTTGCAGAGAGTTGGCATCCATGCAGTGGAATCCTTGAAAAGATGGGGATGAGTGTTGGGTGTAATCACTGAGGGGGAAAGTCTCAGGGAGGATCTGATACCTCTCTAATTGCTTTTTACAATCCCTCCGTCCCCTGCAATGGGAATTGCTCGGAGAATTTGGGAGAATTTGGGAGCAGGCAGCTGTGGGATGTGGGATCTGGAGTCTGCAGGAGCTTTCTGCCCTGGTTGTTGGGGGAGGAGGGGGAAGGAGCTCCTGCAATTATTGCTGTTGGAGTGATGAAAGGGAAAGTTTGAAATACGATTTCAAAGGCTGGCTGCTGCTGGGCTTCCGCAGGCAGAATTCCCTGGGAGATCTCTGCAAACTTGTGTGGGACCACTGCAGAATCTCATTTGTTTTCCCTGTCTGCAGCATTCTCTTCTGCAGAGATGGAGTGCAGGAGCCAGCAGCTGAGACAGGGAGATTTCTGTGTCACCAGGAACTTTGGGAGACTGTGGAATAGCATGTGGAACAGGGATTTTTCAGTGTTTAAAAGCTTTGTTCCCCCTGAATTCCAGCAGCTTCACCACAGTGCTGCAAACCTGCACAGCTCAGGGATGCAAACCTGCAAAACTCAAGGATGCAGAGGATGAGGGAATTTGTGGCTCCGTGCTCATTAAGCAGTGCTTGGGTTTGGATTCTTGGGCTGGAGGAGAAGATTTCAGACCTCAAGCCCTGCAGAGCTGGGTCAGGATCAGCCCAGGGCATGGGGGATTTGGGGTCCCAAGGAAGGAACCTCAAAGGGATTCCAGTTCACTTGGAATATCTGAACATTTTACCTTCAGTGTGGAGGTTTTCAATCCAATATTAAAAATCTCAGAAGGTTTTCCCGTGGAATGCAGCTTTGCTTTAACTTGTGGTGTGAGGGCTCAGAGATTTGCAGGGGTTTGATTTTGAAGCAGCAGTTCCTGGGAGCAGGGGAGGGAGGGGGATGTGGTGCTGTGCTCCTGCTGGGATGGATGTCTGGCAGGAGGCTTGGCAGCCCTGCCTGAGCTGGGCACACCGGGCTCTGAGGGGTTTCCTGGTGCTCTGCTCTTCATCCTGAGCCAGGGGAGTCAGCCAGGGGGCTGTGATTGATTCTGGAGCCATTTTATTTATGAAATCTTTATTTCTTTGCTGGTCTCTGTGCCACTTTTTAAATGCATTCAGCTGTCAAAGTGTCAAAACGTGGAGAATTGCTTTAGGAGTTTATCTCCCAGCCCATCCATCTTTGCCATTCACCAGGTACCTCTGTATCCCTCAGGAGAGAGCTTGCAGCTCCTGCAGGGTGTTTGTTGCACCTCCAGCAGGGACATCTGATGGGGACAGGTGCCTGAAGGATAAAACACAAGCTGATCTCACCTGCACTGACAGTGGCAGGCCCAGCACAGGTGGGAGCTCCCAAATTCTGTTGTGATCTTAGTGCTGTACTCAGAGCAGGCACACCTTGGTGCCCATAGGCTGGGGAGGATGAGGAGAACAATCCATAGAAAAAACAGGTGGACAAAATGAGCTTCACTGAGTTTCTTCCTTACCTTCCAGAGGTGGACACTGGGGAGTTTCCTTTCTCTTTTGTATCAGCTTGTGGAGGTTGTGGTCAAAGGTCCCCAGGACCTCCAGCTCCTCCTGTGTGCACCTTGGGTGGTTTGTGCTGCACCTTGGGTGCTTTGTGCTGCACCTTGGAGGGTTTGTGCTGCACCTTGGAGGGTTTGTGCTGCACCTTGGCTGGTTTGTGCTGCACCTTGGGTGGTTTGTGCTGCACCTTGGAGGGTTTGTGCTGCACCTTGGGTGCTTTGTGTTGCACCTTGGGTGGTTTGTGTTGCACCTTGGGTGGTTTGTGCTGCACCTTGGGTGCTTTGTGTGCACCTTGGGTGGTTTGTGCTGCACCTTGGGTGCTTTGTGTGCACCTTGGAGGGTTTGTGCTGCCCCTTGGGTGGTTTGTGCTGCCCCTTGGGTGGTTTGTGCTGCACCTTGGAGGGTTTGTGTGCACCTTGGAGGGCTTGTGTGCACCTTGGAGGGTTTGTGCTGCACCTTGGGTGCTTTGTGTGCACCTTGGAGGGTTTGTGCTGCCCCTTGGGTGGTTTGTGCTGCACCTTGGAGGGTTTGTGTGCACCTTGGAGGGTTTGTGTGCACCTTGGAGGGTTTGTGCTGCACCTTGGGTGCTTTGTGCTGCACCTTCCCTGCAGCCTGTGGCTCTGTTTCCTGTGCTCTGAGCTCGGGGAAGGAAATCCTTCCAGCAGAGCTGTTGTTGCTTTGGGTGACAGAGATAAATGCAGATCAGGCCTTTTCTCCCATGTACAGGCAGCAGATCCTGCCCCAGCAGGCTGTGATGGACAAGGGTACAAACTGTTGGGTCTCACCTCTTTCTCTGCCTGCCAGCCCTGAGTGATTTGAGTTCTCCTTTGGAAGCAGGCACTGTAAATCCTGGATCCTCCATTCCCATGGCTGGACGCCCAGGAGCTGCCTGGTGACCCCAGGACTTGCTGATGCTGTTTTGCCAGGAGAGAGATGGGCAAAAGGTACTTCTGTGACTACTGTGACAGGTCCTTCCAGGACAACCTGCACAACAGGAAGAAACACCTCAATGGAGTGCAGCATCTGCGGGCCAAGAGAGTCTGGTACGACTTATTCCGAGGTGGGTGCTCCCAGCTTCTGCCACTGCCTGCCTGGGATGGATGGGGAGGATGAGGAAGAGAAAATAAATCAGCACTGATGGTTTAACACTCTGTGTGCCAGCAATTTGAGCGTGTGATGCTGCTGGATCAGGCAGTCTCAGAGGTGAAAGCCTCGTGTGTGGCTCTGACTTGTCTCAGCACACAGTTCCAGGTGTGTTGGTGCCAGCCTGAGGAGTGCAGTGGGAATGGGCTAAACTGGCTGTGAAACCATTGCCTGGGTGTCCCTCTGCTTCCTTGTGCTCCCTGACCAGTTTGGGACTGGACAGGATGGGATTTTCTGTGCCAAGGATCTTTACCTGGGTTCATCCCTTGTCTCCCCAGATGCTGCTGCCATCCTGCAGGAGGAGCAAACCAAGAAACCTTGTCGGAAGTTTCTGCAAACAGGTGAGGAGTTCTGAGGTGGAAAGAAGTGCCTGGGCTCGAGCAGCTCCTTGCAGAGCCAGCCCAGGGCTGGAGGGAGGGGCTTGGGCCTGTGTCTGGCATCCAGGTGTGATGGAGCCTGGCTTTGCTTGCACAAGAACCTCCTCTGGGTGGTTCTCATGGGACTCTGGCTCTTCCTGGAATTATTAAAGTTGGAAAAGACCTTTAAGATCACTGAGTCCAAATGTCAGTACAGCATCACCATGTTCATCATTAAACCATGTCCCCAGGTGTCACATCCACAGACTTTTTTGAGCACTTCCAGGGATGGTGACTTGGGCAGCCCATTCCAATGCTTTACAACCCATTCTGTGAAGAAATATTTCCTAATATCCAATCTAGAGAATTTTGAAACTGAATTTTCAACTCTCACTATTTCATTCCAGGACAGTGTGATTTTGGGTCCAACTGCAGATTTTCCCACATGACAGAGCAGGACCTGGAGAAGCTGAGTGCCCAGGTTCAAGGTGAGTCCTCCAGCAAGGCAATGCCTGAGGGTCTCCTTGCAGGGGGAGTTGCTGCAGGGGATGTGAGGGCTTGTGCAGGCTGTCATCCCTTGCTGCCTGCACAGAGCCAGCCAATCCCTCCTGCTTCCCAGTGCTGTGTGAGCCTGGAAGTGCTGCAGTTTGTCATATGCTCCCTGCTCTCAAGCTGCTGGCACAGACACAAACCTGGAGCTGAGCAGTGCTGCTACCACTTGGCAGCAAGAGTTTGGAGTGGCCTTCCTGAGCCCTCGGGGTTTTGTTCAGTCAGGGAATAAAAACTGTCAGCAGCAGAGGGCACTGGTACATCACATCCCCTTAAATTTATGGATTTGATTTCCCCCCACCTTGCTGCTATTACCAGGGAGCTGCTGCTGCCACCCGTGGGAAGAGCTGGTGGGAAGAGCTGTCCTGTGAAAGGGGTCCTGGATCCAGAAACAGCCTCTGCTTGGGTGGCTTTGGAGGGAAGTGAAGTGTGGGCAGAGGGTGGATGGCAGCTGCTCCCTGCTGGGAGCCTGCAGAGCACTTCTGAACTCTCTCATTCTGGGACTACCATTCTTGGAGCTTCTTTTCTTTTAGGGGAAAGAGGTGGTAGCTCTGTTTTCTTCACTGGAGTCATTACTTTAGTGGGTAAAGAAAATCACAGAATCACAGACTGGGCTGGGTGGGAAGGGATCTTGGAGCTCATCTCACTCCACCCCTGTCATGGGCAGGGACACCTTCCCCTAGACCAGGTTACTGCAAGCCCCATCCAGCCTGGCCTTGGACACTTCAGGGAGTGTGAGTGAGGTGTTGGTGAGAACTTGTGGAATGGTTGAAATCCCCACTGGAGATCATCTAACCCTCACCATGCTGCAAGCAGGGTGAACTCAAGCAGGGTGCTCAGGGCTACATCCAGTGTGTTTCAAATATCTGAAAGTTGGGGACTCTGTGGGTGACCTCATCCAGCGTTTGACTAGGTTCATAAAAAAGTGTAATTTTTAAAATATTTCAATAGAAATTCCTGATGAAAATTCCCATATTTTGGGTTGTGCCCATTGTCTCAGTAGTGGGGAGCCCAGCAGTGGGTGCAGCACCCAGATGTGGCCTGACAGTGTGGAGCAGAGGAGGATTCCTTCCCCAGTCTGGTGTCCCAGTGCAGCCCAGCTTGCAGCAGCTCCTATGCTCAAGCTGGGTGCTCAGGGCTACATCCAGTGTGTTTCAAATATCTCAAGGCTGGAGACTCTGTGGATGACCTGATCCAGCGTTTGACTAGATTTATAATAAAAATGTGGAATTTTTAAAGTATTTCAATAGAAATTCCTGGAAGAAATTCCCATATTTTGGGTTGTGCCCATTGTCTCAGTAGTGGGGGGCCCAGCAGTGGGTGCAGCACCCAGATCTGGTCTGGCAGTGTGGAGCAGAGGAGGATTCCTTCCCCAGGCTGGTGTGCCAGTGCAGCCCAGCTTGCAGCAGCTCCCGTGCCCACACCCTCTCTGCAGCCAGCTGTTGTTTTGCCTGGAGTCTGGCAGAGCCAGGCTGAGGTGTTGGAAGTGTGGGATGTGACAGGGGGGTGTGTGTGGGGCAGAGCCTCTCCTGGCCCTCCCAGGGACCCCGATTAGGGAAGGAGAGCTCAGGGGGAGGCAGGCAGGCACACAGAGCTGTTCCAGGTTGTGCTGAGTCAGGCAGAGCCCCCGAGGTGACTCTGACTCAATCTCTGAGCGCTGCTGGCAGTCAGTAAAGCCACGGTGGGGAGGGAGTGCTCCAGCCGTTCCCACAGCCATCATCCAGCCAGAGCCTGTGCCTGACCCCCTCTGCTGGGCTCCCCAGGGTGCCCAGAGTGGCAGCACAGGCACCTCTGGCATTTCCAGGCGCTGGTTGCTCTGCAGGAGCACTGGGAGCTCTCTGGAGCAGAGCAGGGAGGGCTGGCAGCTCCTCGGCGCTCGGGCAGCTTTCCTTGCCAATTACACTTGTTATTGAGTATTGACTTGTGTCAAATGGGTCGGTGTGAGTGCAGGATTGGCTGCTGAGAGCCAATTCCAGGGAGATTACTGGGAAACCTTGCATTTGTGCTCCTGAGTCAAACATTTAATTTACCAATTAGCCCTGAAGGAGCGATGGCCAGGGGACAGGGGTGCTTGGTTGAAGAGTTCAGTCCTGCTCACCTCTCTCATGGTGAGGTTTCCTCCATCACACAGCTCTGATCAGACCGTTTGGAGGGATTTGGGGTAGGGAAAGGCTCAGCAGGGTTTGGTGGAGGAGAGGGACAGCCTGTAACAGACAGGATGGAAGGAGCAGACACTGTCATGAGGACATCCCAGCCCTCCTCCAGCTGCCAAAGCACCCTTGTCTCAGGTGCTGGGTGAGGAGGGCAGAGTTGAGGGCAAGCTTGTAGTGGCAGGGTGTGTAATTCACACAGGATCCTCCATCAGTAATATCCCACATGCATTCCCACTCAGCATCTCTGAGCCATGAGCCAGCAGGATTGGAGCAATCTGGACCAGGCTGCCTCTCACTGACCCAGCTGGGAGATTTTGGCAGCTTTGGAGCCAAAGGTTATCAAGGATTTGAGATGAGCTGAGAGGCTGGAAGCTCCAGAGCTTTCCCAAGCCTGGGGGGACCATGCTGGGGGTGGCCAGGCTGGTGGGGGATGCTTTCCTGGTGGGCCCACAGTGCTGCTTAACCCCCTTTCCTCAGCTCTGGTGCAGGCAAAGCCTTGTCTGACTTTTTTTTAACCCATCTGAACCGTGATGACACTTTTTTTATCATGTAGATATTGAACCTGTCCCTGAGTCCCTGTGAGTATTTGGCATTGGTGGCTCTGTGTCCGTGAACTCACCTTGATAATGAAGTATTTTTATCACAGCCAAAGGAAACGTGACATTATCCTTAACATTTGGCCCTTTTAATGCTGGGAGTTCACCCTGTAGTTTGTGTAAGTTTTGTGGGTTAAGCAGGAAAATTTCTGGATGATTCCATGTTCTAGAACAGCTTGGAGCCTGGCCTACTTTGGCATCAGCATCTCTGCACCCTGTAGAATATCCTCATCAAGAAGCAACAGTTTACACCTTCAGCAGGGAGGGAGCTCATATTCCCAGCTGTTCCCCCATCAAAGCATTAGCCTTCTGCATCTGCTGCATCATTCATCAGCCAGACACTTGCAGGCTGTCATTTTAAGTACAGTCATGTCAGGAAAAGTCACTGTCAAATTGCCATCTCCTTGCTCAGAGTTATTGGCTCCCCGCTAATCCGTGTCCCTGGTGCAGGCAGGATCGACCTGCCTGGGCTCTGGTGGCTCTAACCAGAGGAGGGCACAGCTGGGGAGGGTTTGCAGGGTGTCCATGAGGTTGCAGGGGTCTGAGGGCCCTGCTGGGGTGGCTGGAGTTCACTGGTTTAACTGGGCAGGGAGCAGGAGTGCTCACCCTGGGCTGCAGGGCTGTCACTGGTTTGGCTGCTCTGATAGCAGGGGCTCCTCAGCCTCATCTCAGCCTGCTCTGGTGCTGGTCTTGTGCTCTGGAGGAGCTGGGCTTCCACATCATCCACCAGGGAGGCAGCTGAGGGATTTCATGTGCATCTCTTTGCTGGTGGGAGCTGAGGGATTCCCTGTGCATTGCCTTGCTGGGTGACCCCCAGCAGATATTGGCAGGTTCCATCTCACACAGCAGTGCCTTTGTCGAGAATAAAACCCATGAGGAGAGAAGATAAATGTGGACCCTGCTCTGGCATCATTAGAGGCACTTCACAACTGCAGATGCTCTTTCAATTGGCTGTAATCAGACTTGAAGCAAACACCACAGTGAGGAGGAGGAGGAGGAGGAGGAAGGGGGAAGCACCTTCACATCTGCCCAGCTGCACAGGCATGTGTGTGGAGCAAGGGCTGGTAAAGACCTTCCAGAGCTGCTTCTTGGAATAGCTGTTGGCATTCAGGGAGTATTTCCAGTTTCAGGGTGCATTTGGTGGTCCCTGGATGGGATGTGTGTGCTCCTGAGGGACATGGACATCATCAGGGTGGGCAGAGCTGGAGAGCTGCCTGTCCCTGCTGCCACATTTCTGAGCCTGAGGTTTGGGCTGCTCTGGAGCAGCAGCTCTGGAGCTGTGAGAGCAGGGAGACAGCTGGATGTCTTTCTGATGTGGATATCTGGGGCAGTGCAAATCCAGAGTGGATCCACAGCATCCAGTGAACTTTTCTGGCTGGGACCATGAGTTGTGGCTACTCCATTCCTGCTGTGGTACCTTGGAGCTCCCTGCTCTGAACAGAAAAGCTTGGACTGTTCATGCTCTGTTCTCTGTTGGGGCTGGGAGCTGGATGAAGAGGAAATCACAGTGGTACAGAGATGTGGGAGAGATTCTCCATGATTTTCTTCCCTGCCCCATTGAAGCTTCTCACAGACACTCCTTGTCTGTCCCCTTGCTGAGGTGGGATGTGCTCAGGAGGTGGAAGAACATGGAACAAAGGGAAATAAGGTGCTCAAGGTTGCCAGATGAGTGTAACCCTGAGTGTGAGCATTGCCCAGCTCTCCAGGCTGAGCTTCTTGCCTGTCCATCTCCCCACCTGGCCAGCTGGTTGAGCTGACCCCAGGTAGCTCTGATCCCTGGGAACAGCTGTGAGAGACTGGGACATTGCTGTCCCCAACCTCCTCACTGGGCTCAGAGCAGCAGCCAGACCCCAGCAGGCTTTCTGTGGTGGCATTGGGCACATTGTCACCCCAGCCAGCAGCAGCAGCTGAAAAGGCTGGATGACAAATTATCCATCTGGCTGCTCATTGTGTAGCACATCCCTGCCATCCTGATTTAGTATTCAACAGGCAGATGAATAATTGGTTGCCACCAGTAGGATGAAGTGATCCTTCACTCTGCCCAAGCACTATTAATTTCACACTCTGTCTGCAAAGGTACAATATTTTCCTTAAAGCATGTGACAGGGGGTGGGTGGGTGTGGAGCAGGCTCCTGAGGGGCATGGCTGCAGGTGCCTTGATCCCTAAATGGGATCAGGGGTCCCCCAGAGGGATGGATGAGCAGGGCTAAGGGAATGACATGCAGCTGCCTCTGTTTTCTTTTCATTGTCACCACTATTTGGGTTTCTGTTAGGTGGGAAGTTCCCACTAGGCTGGGATCACTGGGAGTGTGTCCTCACCCTGATGTGCTGGCAGGAGTGTGGCTGTGTCAGGACTCCTGCTAGCCCTGGCCAGCACCAGCTCCCTCCTGCAGCTGGGGACACTGGGGAGCTTTGCTAACTGGGCAGCTGTGGGTTTGTGCCACGCTGGCTCTGTGCCCTCCTCCCCAGAGGGTGCCTGTGGGCATCTGCCCACACAGCCCTTCCAGAGTGATTGGAGGGGTTGAAATCTTGATTCAGTAAACAGCAGAGGTTTCTTACTGGTTTCCTTCCTCGTTCCTACCCACCATGAGAAATAGAACAAGGAGTAATGGGTTCAAACTGAAAGAGGGGACATTTAGGTTAGGTATAGGTTGGAGTCAATGATCTCTCTTGAACCTGATTGATTCTGTAATTCTGTGATTTATGGAAGAAATCCTTCCCTCTGATGGAATGAGGGTGCCCAGAGCAGCTGTGGCTGCCCCTGGATCCCTGGCAGTGCCCAAGGCCAGGTTGGACAGGGCTGGGAGCAGTCTGGGACAGTGGAAGGTGTCCCTGACTGTGGCAGGGGTGGGACAGGATGAGCTTTGAGATGACTTCCAACCAAACCATTCAGTAGTTCTAAATACAAGAACTTGTCCCCTGGTTCTCTCTGCCCTGGTTCTGCCCCTGGGCTGGTGACAGCTCTGCCTGGGCTGAGCAGGGGCTGGGGACACATCAGGCAGGGAGCTCCTTAAGCAGCCCTGACAGCAGCTCTGGGATCTCTCTGCTGCCAGGAACCGTTCACACTCCCCGGGCTGCCAAGGCTGCATCGATCCTGACACTGTCCCTGTCATTTCCACCTAACAGGGCAGGGGTGGCAGCGTTGCTGCTGCCACTTGGAGGGACACAGCTCTGGACACAGCTCTGGAAACAGCTCAGGGCCAGCCAAGGCTGTTCCAGGAAAGGATGAGGGTGATCTGCCCCGGGGGGAGATGTCAGACTCCCCTCAGTGCCCAAACTGCCACCGTGCTGGTTTGGCTCTTGTCCCCTGCTCTGCCTGGCTGCAGCTGTCACCAGGCATCAGATGGCAGGAGGGCACAGGAGGAGGGGCTGCCCAGGCATGGTGCACACTCTCCACCCTGTGAAACTGCAGGGTAATGAGCAGCAGGTTTAATGGAGTGAAAGGACAGGGGTCTGGTGGCCCTTTCTCTCATGGCCCTCCCTCTGATCCAGCCCTCTCTGATCTCAATCTTTCTCTCAAGCAGGAGAGAAGAGGCTGAAGGAGCTGCAGAGGGAGGGAGCAGATATCCCACCGGGCACCATCGAGGACTGGCTGGACAGGAGAGCCCAGAGGCTGAGTGCAGCTCAGAGCAGCAGGTACTGGGTGCTGGGTTATCCAGGTGTGGATGCAAGGGGGATCCCACAGGAGGGCTGGGATAGAGGAGGGTGCAGGGCATCAGAGCTCCCAGCACCCCTGGCAGCACTCATGGGGGGCCTGTGTGTGGGTGCAGCCCTGCCTGCCCCACCAGGGATGCCTGCACAGGGGACACTTTGGGAACAAGGCACAGCAGAGAGCTGCCCTTGCTCTGTGCAGGGCTCACAGACACACCTGGAAGGACAGAGCTGCTGCTGTGCTGGCTCATTACTGCCCGGGGTTCAGTGTCAGGAGCCTGCTTTCATCTGTTGACAGCTCCCCCATGCCCTGCCTGGCAGGGAGGCTGGAATTGGCTCCTCCTCACAGGATCCATTCAGAGTGGGGCACTGCTGTTTCCTCGCTCACCTGACTGTGCCGCAGGCTTAATGGGATGACATTTGGGCACGTGCCAAATCTCTCTTCTGTTCTTTCTCTGTTTGTTCCCGTCCTCTCCGTGTTTGGACTGGGCAGGAGCTTCCTCCTGGTGCTTGTCTGAGCTTGTTGCTCTGGGATTGTTCTGTACCTCAGTTCATCTGCCCTTGGCCTTGCAGAGGTGCCCACATTCCTGTCCCCTGCACTTCACTTGCCCCATTTTGTTTGTCCTGCCTGTGAATCCCTGGAACATGGGATAGATCAGCTCTTATAGAAGATAGCCATCACTATTCCCAGAGGAATTTCCAGACCTTTAAAACTACTTGGTCACACCCAGAGGAATGTTCAGACCTTCAGAACTTGGTCTGTGCTGCCCCCATAGATGCACAAAACAAATTTCCAGGATTGTTGCTCTTTTTCCAGCCTCCCTCTCCCTGCAGGCTCAGAAACCATCTGCTACAGAATTAAGCACCAACTATTGGAACTTCCCTTCCTCTCTCCAGCCTTGCCAATGCCTCTCCCAATCATCTTTGTGCTCCCCTTGTGCCCTTCAGCCCCACATTTCATGGGATTGATTTTTACTGATTTCCAAAGGAAATGGTAGAGAATGGATTTCCATTAGAAAAGGATCCAAAGCCTCAAAGCTTCTGAGATGCCACAAGTTCCATGAGTGTGAAAAAGGGTGGGTAGAGGAGAGGGATCCCATTAACACCTTCAGAAAGGAAATATCCCTGACCTTGCTGGCCGCTGGAGAATCCCTGTGGGACAGCCATTGAAAATGCTCCAGCTGTAGGTAAACCTTTGATAGAGCACTTGTAACTCATGAGAGCCCAGGGAATTGAGTACCCAGGCAGCATCCTGCCTATTGATCAGTCCTGCTGCTCAGGAAATGCTCATTAGGTGATGGCTCAGCCTTGCAGCATTCCCTGTGCTCCACATCCACCGTGTGCCTGAGCCACAGTGCTGGGGGGAGTGACACCAAATATCCCTGCCCAGAGGGGCTGGTGTGTGTCCTCATGGTCCTGCCTCATCCTGGGCTCTGGAGAATCCCCCCTGAGGGGATAAAACCTTGAGCCAAGTGACTTTGATCTGTGTTTGCTGCCTGGAAAACGCTCCTGGAAAACTACTCCTGCAGCTGGCTCTGGGCCACGGCCCCGCAGGGAGAGGAGGGTGCTGCTTCTCCCCGGGGTTATGTAAAGGAGTTTGATTAGATTTCTTCTGGCATAACAATTAAAAAGATTCATCAGGATCGGAGGTAGAGGCCTGAGAGGCTGCAAGGTTGCTGTCAGGGCTTGTGTGAGAGAACAAATGAGCTTCCTGCACTTGGGAATTAATGGAAAAGGTAGGTTTCCCATGAATTTAAACATGCCCCGGTCAAACTGGAGGCAAGGGACAGATGGTTCTTGCTCCTGCATTCTTCATCCCAGTGTGGTGTTTGCAGCAGCCTCGAGCAGTGAAGCTGAGGAGAGGGGCAGGGACAGAGTGATTCCCAGGCTGTGGGGTGAGGGAGAAGCCTCTTCCCTCTGGAGGGTCCTCTGGTGCACACACCCCGCTGCTTTGGCAGCTCCTCCGTTTCCGAGGGGTCCTTGTCCTTTGGGAAGTGCACAGCTGGCTTGGGATTTGGGCTGCTCGGAAAGAAACATCTGCTGGGTTTGTTTGTTCTCCCAGCTCAGCTGTGTGAGGAGTGGGGATGGAGGGGCTGGGAGCAGCCCTGCTCCCTGCACCTGGCAGCTGTGCCTGCTGAGCCCCTCTCAGGGGGCTCTGCTGCTCCCCCCAGCCCAGACCCCTCACCTCAGTGACCCCACCTCAGTTTTCACTGGCACACACTGTGTTAGGCTGCCTGGATATGCTGGGAATGGTCACAAACTGTTCTGGTGCTGGATTTGGGATAGGGGGGGTGAATGAACCCATTTGGTGATAACCAAACCCCTCCTCTGCTGGCCCCTTCTCTTTGGGGGCTACTGGAGGGGGCACAGGGAAGCCCAGCCCCAGCCTGGCCTTGGTGTCAGACAGACACACTGCTTCTCACCTCATCCCTCTCCATCTCCCCTCACAGTGCTCTTCTTGAGAAACCAGCACCGTTCCAGTACCCTCTGGGCTGGCCACCAGTGCAGGAGCTGCCCCCATCCCTGCAGGCCCCCCCGCCCGGGGGGTGGCCAGTGCCCCCCAACCTGCAGTGGGGCTGAGGCACCCCAGAGCCTGCCTGGGGCTGCCTCTGGGAAAGGGACAGGATTATTTATACACGTTTTTATTTCAATAAACCCTCCTCCTGCCCGTTGCAGCCTCCGTGTGTCGTGTTCGTGTTCCTGCTGGCCCGGCAGCCTCCCGTGGGCTGAGCCACTCCCCTGGCTCTGGAACGGGGATCTGTGCTCAGCACAGCTCCAGCCCTGCACAGGGGCTCTCTGTGGTCACCTGGAGCTGGCATTCCCCAGTTCCTGGTGGGATCCATCCCCTCAGATCACTGCTGCCTGCTCTCACTCCAGCTCCATGCTGGGCTCTGTGATCCAGGCTGGAGATTCCTCAGTTCCTGGGTGGGATCCATCCCCTCAGATCACTGCTGGCTCTGTGCTGGGCTCTGTGATCCAGGCTGGAGATTCCCCAGTTCCTGGTGGGATCCATCCCCTCAGATCACTGCTGGCTCTGTGCTGGGCTCTGTGATCCAGGCTGGAGCAGTACCCAGGCTTTTAGAATTGATGTTTCGTTTCTCGGGTGTTGGTGCCGTGTTTGTCCCTGATAAATTCAGGGTGGGACCTGCCTGGGTCCAGGTGCTGGAGCTCCCAATGGAGAGCCTGGGGAGCTTCCCTCAGCCCTGCTGCTGCTGTGCTGGAGGTGAGGGGCAAGGAGGGAAAATATTCCAAGGTTTCTCCACAGAGAGACTTTGATTCATCTCTCCTTGCTGGTAAAGCGTGGGGTGAGGGAGGCCCTTGGCTGTCTCAGGAAGGGAGCAGGGTGCTGCAGCTCCAGGGCAAGGGGGGATCCTGTCCAGCAGCATCCCAGGAGGCAGCTCTGGCAGCAGGTTTGTCCAGGAGGGCTGTGCCCACTGCCAGAGCATTCCAGGTTTGGCTGGGCAGGGAGGTGGTGGGTCCAGATTCATGAAGAGCACGGGCAGGAGCCAGCTGTCTGTGGCCAAATCCTGCCTGGATCGCTCCAGCAGGGCAGGGATGTGATGGCAAATTGTCACAGCAGCGTCAGCCCCGTGTGCTGGGACGTGGCTCTGACAGGAGCAGGGACTGGATGTGACAGCAGCCTGGAAACAGCCTTGGCTGCAGCCTGGATGAGTTTAGGTCCAACTAGAGAATGTTTTCATCCTTGCAGGCAGGAGCCCTGGGCTTGCTGGAGAGCAGGAGCACAGGGATTGGGCTCGGGGGATGCAGCCCTGTGTCCTGTCCTCACTTCCACCTGCAGGACAGGTGGATTAATAAGGGCACCCAGGTGGCTCCTCTTTGGGAATGGGTGGGAGTCCCTGGAGCAATGGAACCCTGCCCCCAAGGAAATGGGCAGTAGGGACCCCCTAGGGGCTATGGGATGCTCCAGAGTGGAATCTGGGCCTGCTCTCTCCAAGCTTGGATGTGCATCCCTGTGCTCCAGCCTGGCACAGAGGAACAGTCCTGGGGAATGCTGAGGGGCTCCACTGACTGGGGGGGACAGTGGCTGCTCTGCTGGTGGCAGCCAGGACACACTCCTGGACACCTTCTGAGGCCACCAGCACCAGCAGATCAAGGAACTCCCACTCCAGTCCCTTCCGTGGATTTTTTCCCCAGTCAACATCCAAATCCTTCCCTGTTCCTTGTGTGGATGGGAGCTGTGCTTTGATCAGCCCCAGGCCTGTCCCTGCTCCGTGTGTTCCAGTCCTGGTGGGATTTCCAGCTGATCCAGGAGGGCTTGTTTTACCCAACACTTCCAAACTTCAGGGCTCCCCAGATCCAGCTTAAATTAGATAGAGTTCTCTGAGGGCAAGCTCTGGAACCCAACTGTAAATGAAAATTCCAGTGTAAAACACGACAGCCACAGCTTTTCCTTGCTCCCAAGGTGGTGAGCTGCTCTGGAAGCAGGAATTCCCAATAAAGGCCGAAAGGCAAGAGCAGGAGCATTCCCTGCTGAGCTCCAGCCTGTCCAAGGGGAGGTGAGAGGGGCTGCCAGGGGGGATTCATTAAAGTTGGGCTTTGCCCACAAAAACTGCAGGAATGTAGGCCGACAGTCTGAGCCCGGCATCACCCGCAGGATGTCGTGGATTCATGAGCTCCTAACTCTCAGAGGGGAGGAGGCTGGGAATTGCAGGGTGTGTGTGACAGCAGTGGCAGGAGGTGACAATGCCATGGATCACCGGGGTGGGACACAGCCACTGTGGGCACATCCATGGGAAAAGGCTGCAGGAGGAGGACCCCAAAGCAGGACGGGGCTGTGGCTCCTTCCCACAGGGATGGCTGGAACCCAATCCCAAGGGATGCTGCAGGGATGGACTCACTGTCCCCAGGGTGGGGGTGAGGAGCTGCTGCCCAATAGTGAAGCCCGAGCCAAAGTGCCTTTGCTGGAGCAAGAGCTGGAGTAATTTATCGGGAAGCTTTTAGGGAAATGAGCGGCTGCTGGGCCCCTGCCAAGCGCGGCCCCGCTGGGCTCTGCCCGTGTCCTCTGGCAGCTCTTGCTGGGAGAGGGCAACTGGAGAGGGAATGGGGACAGCCTGTGGGCTGGGGTGGGGACAGGACAGAAGGATTGGAATGGGGTAGAGATGGGGTCAAGGATGGGGATTAGGGGAGGGGAGAGGGGCAGGGATGGAAATAAGCGAGGGAATGGGGATGGGACAAATGGGACAGGGATGGGGATAGAGATGGGATGAGGATGGGACAGCAGTGGGAATGGGGAGAGGGGAAAGGGACAGGGAGAGGAATGTAAATAAGGATGGGAGTGTGACTGAGGATGGCGTTGGGGATGGAGACAGAGACTGGGACAAGGACAGGGATGGCAATGGGACTGAGACAGGGATAGAGCTGAGCACATCCCACACTTCTTGCGGCACAAGAGAGAGAAACAACCATTACCAACTTCTTCCCTTCCTATCCCAAACACTTCCCAGAGCTATGGAATCGCTGCCCTGGCAAACCCCGCTGGGGTTGCCGCCAGTTTTGCTCCGTTGTCCTCGGAACCCATGCAGGGTCCTGCTCCCTCCCACCTCCCGTCTCCCGCAGCAGCCCCCACCTCCCGGCACATTCCCTTTGTTTGTGCTTTTCCTGGCGGTCCCTTAATTGAATTATCCCGGAGCATCTCTGTTGCAGCAGCCGCAGTGATCCGTGGTCGCCTCTGCGGCAGAGCAGGGACGCGGCTGGGACCCCGCTCCGGGATCCCCCTGCCCCGAGATCCTGCCTGCTCCTGGATCCTGCCTGCCCCGAGATCCTGCCTGCTCCGGGATCCCCCTGCTCCGGGATCCTGCCTGCTCCGGGATCCCCCTGCTCCGGGATCCTGTCTGCTCCGGGATCCTGCCTGCTCCGGGATCCCCCTGCTCCGGGATCCCCCTGCCCCGAGATCCTGCCTGCTCCAGGATCCCCCTGCTCCGGGATCCTGCCTGCTCCGGGATCCCCCTGCTCCGGGATCCTGCCTGCTCCGGGATCCCCCTGCTCCGGGATCCCCCTGTTCCAGGATCCTGCCTGCCCCGGGATCCTGCCTGCTCTGGGATCCCCCTGCTCCGGGATCCTGCCTGCTCCTGGATCCCCCTGCCCCGAGATCCTGCCTGCTCCGGGATCCCCCTGCTCCAGGATCCCCCTGCTCTGGGATCCCCCTGCTCCGGGATCCCCCTGCTCCAGGATCCCCCTGCTCCGGGATCCCCCTGCTCCGGGATCCCCCTGCTCCAGGATTCTGCCTGCCCCGGGATCCTCCTGCTCTGGGATCCCCCTGCCCTGGGATCCCCCTGCTCCGGGATCCCCCTGCTCCAGGATTCTGCCTGCCCCGGGATCCTCCTGCTCCAGGATCCCCCTGCCCCGAGATCCTGCCTGCTCCGGGATCCCCCTGCCCCGAGATCCTGCCTGCTCCGGGATCCCCCTGCCCCGAGATCCTGCCTGCTCCAGGATCCTGCCTGCCCCGGGATCCTGCCTGCTCCAGGATCCTGCCTGCTCCGGGATCCTGCCTGCTCCGGGATCCTGCCTGCTCCGGGATCCTGCCTGCTCCGGGATCCCCCTGCCCCGGGATCCCCCTGCTCCAGGATCCCCCTGCTCCAGGATCCTGCCTGCTCCGGGATCCCCCTGCCCCGGGATCCCCCTGCCCCGGGATCCCCCTGCTCCGGGATCCTGCCTGCCCCGAGATCCCCCTGCTCCAGGATCCCCCTGCTCCTGGATCCCCCTGCCCCGGGATCCCCCTGCTCCTGGATCCCCCTGCCCCGGGATCCTGGGATCCTGCCTGCTCCAGGATCAGGAGCTGCCATTCCAAACCTGCCCCAAGAAATCCGTTCCGCCGATTCCCATTAAAATTAATTGAGCAGCTTTGAAACGCTGAGCTTGGGGGATGGCGTTATTCCTTTTATCTAATTTTTTCTTTTACATTATTGTATTTTCTGGCAAATTAAATTGTCCTCTTTTATTTTTTTCTTCTTCTTCTTTTATGTTTATTCACAGTGTCTATAATAGACCTGGTTAAAAATAAATATATATATATACACACATGTCTCTGAGGCCACGTGGCTCCTTTGGAAATGCCAGTCCATAAAAAATCCAAACTTTCTGCAGGAGATGGATGAAATTTCATTACTGATGCGGAGCCTCCCGCACTTTGCGAGGCAGCCGGAGTGATTTCATTGCCGTGGAGCACTTCCCATTTCCATTTCTCATTTGGACGTTCGCTTCAATTTGTTTGATAAATTAGAGAAGATCAAAAAAAGGCCCCACCCAAACCCCAAATCAGTAAAACGCCACCAGTTCCTCCTGGCATCCCAAAGATGGGATGTTTCCCCCCGTGGTGCTGCAGGGTGGCAATTGCCATGCTGGTGCAGGGAAATGAGTTTTCCCCATGGGAGCACCAGGGAGGTGAAGGTGGGGATGTCCCAGCCCCAGAGTCCTGGGATGGGCTCCTCCAGCCCCGTTCCCAGTGGGAAGTGCCCCATTGTAGGGGAGCAGCAGCTTTGCCCGATTCTCTCCCGGCCCCAAGCACTTGCCCTGTTTTTATTTATCCCTTTAATCTCTTTGCCATTAAAAATGCATCGCTGGGGGCTCGGGGAGGGCGATCCATTAGGTGGGAATGGGCTCCCACAGTGCACAGAGATGTGAGGCTGTGAGATTCCCAATGTCCCTCAGCCTGGGGGCTCACACCGGGGCCAGCCCCAGAGGTGTAAATCAGGACTAACAGGGTGCTCCCTGCCATCAGCCTTGGGGCAGGATCCCCAGCTTGGCCCAAGAATTGTGACCCTGTGGAGCCTCTCTGAGCGCCCCAGACACATCCTGGTTCCTGCTGGAATTACTGTTAATCCAGGTGAAAGCACTTCTGGGAAGGGGCTTGGGCTGAGCATCCTCCCCATCGAGGCAAAGGAGAGTGAAACATTCATCAAACCAAACATAAAATATCAGGGCATGAGACGTGGAGAGGGGGATAAAAGCTCTGGGATCCATGGGAAGAGGCAGGACAGGACCTGTAGCAGGATCCACAGCTGGAGTGGGCTGGGGGATGTGGCAGCTGCTGGGAACAAGCCAGGTCCCACTGCCCCAAAGTTTAGGGATGCTCCAGCCCCCGGAGTCTGGGGGTCACAGCCCCCCAAGCCAGTGCCCACGGGTGCTCCCAGGGCCTCACCCCATCACCCTCCACCCCAGCATCTCCAGGAGCCCCCAGAGCCCAGAGCGCTTCAGAAATCCCAGTTTTATTTCATATCGGAAACAACCAACCAGGAAGAACAAAAAAAAAAAAAAAAAACCAACCAAAACCAGAAACAAAAAAACAAAACCACAACCCCAAAAACCCCAAAAACCCCAAAGAATGAGAAACGGCCCCAAATCCGAACCAGTCCGTGCCCAGGTGGGTGCTACATACAGGCTGGGGGTTCCGGGGCGTGCGGGGCTCCCCGGCCTCGGGGTCGCTCCGGCTCTTCCCAAGGAGGGGTCGGCTCAAAGTGCATCAAGCAGGAGGTCAGGAATGTCCCCGCACCGAGGCACGGGGACAGGGAGGGGCTCTGGGGGGGTGGAATCCAGCCCTTGGCAGCCAAGTCCATGCAAACGCTCCCGGCTCTAGGAACCATCTCAGGCGCGTGTATTGCTTAGGGGATGATTTGGTTTATCCTAAATACGAGCTCTAACGCTAGAGCGGAGAATCCCACGGGATCCGCCGCGGGAGGGGGCTCACGGGGCTCCATGCACGTCGCATGCACTCACGGGTCGGATTGTGTCTGGCGAGGGGGGGTCGGCGTGTCGGTGTCGGTGCCAAAGTCTCCGTGCTCTGCCCCGGCACGGCGGGGCCCCGGCGCGGCTCTGTCCCCTCGGCCGCCCCCCGCCCGGGGCTGGGGGGTCACGTCTCTGGGCCACAGATGGATGGACATAGAGATATTTATAGATATTTATAGGTGTCTCCTCCTCGCTGTCGCTGTCGCTGTCGCTGCGGCGGGGCTGCCCCGTTACTTCATCCCGCTGCGCAGCACCTGGTTGGCGGCGATGAGCATCACGCTGATGATGAAGGCGATGGCGAAGGCGCAGATGAGGCTCTTCCGCACGCAGGTCTGGCGGATCTGCTGGCTGGAGCAGGCTGGGGGTGGGACAAACAGCGCGTTACCCCACCCCAAGTACACTCTCCTGTGCTCAGGGTAACCCCGTGGTTTGGCATCCCCGTGAGGGTTTGGCATTGCACTCACTCTCCACGTCGACGGGGCACTCCTCGGCCGTGCCCATGTGGCTCTCCTCCTCCGTCATGATGATGTTCTCGATGTCCTTCATGGACAGGTGCTCGCAGAAGGTGTCGTACAGCAGCCGCTTCAGCTCGTCCACCGTCAGCTTCTGCATGTCACACTGTGGGGACAGGGACTCGGGGTGACCCCAGGGCCGGCAGCACAGGGGGCTCCAAGAACCTCTGGGTGTGGTGGTGGTTTGGGTCACCCTGGACTTGTCTGGGAAAGGCCTGGTGTTCTGGTGACGCCCAGCAGAGCCGGGGACACACGGAGAGTGCTGGCACCAAATGTGGCCTGGTGGTGACAGGGGCACAGGGGATGCACCCTGACACTGATCCTGAACCTCATCCCGCTCCTGACCCTGACCCCCGTCCTGACCTTGACCTCAATCCTGACCCTGAACCTGTTCCTGACCCCAGTCCTGACCCTCGTCCCACCATTAAACCTGATCCCAACCCTCATCCTAGCCCTGACTGCAACCTAACCCTGATCCTAAACCTGGCCCTAACCGCAACCCTTAAACTATTGCTGACCCTGACCCCAAGGATTATACTAACCCTTAAACTGGAGCCTGAGCTTGACCCTAACCCCAATCTTAAACTTAATCCTGACTCTTAAACCAACTCTAACCTCATCCTTGACCCAGAGCCTGACTTTCACCCTCTGCCCATCCTCAATTCCAGCCTTGACCCTCATCCTATCCCTGATCCCAACCCCAGACTTGGCCCTGACCCTGAGCCTTCCCTGGTGCAGGTTCTGGGGCGATGCTTCAGGAGGGGACAGGGGTGTCCCTGCCTTCCTGTGGGGGACACTGATGTCCCTGCCTTCCCAAGGGGACAGGGGTGTCCCTGCCTTCCCAAGGGGACAGGGGTGTCCCTGGCTTCCCAAGGGGACAGGGGTGTCCCTGCAATGCCATGGAGGTGTCCCTACCTTCCAGAAGACGGTGTCGAAGTCGGTGCCGTGGAACTTCTCTGGGATGCCCGAGGTGGAGAGCTTGGGCCCCAGCAATGTCACAAACTCCTCAAAGTCCACCTGCCCGTCACCTGCGGGACACAGGGCTGGCTGTCACCCCCTGCCCGGCCATGGGGCACATGGGACACTCCCCCTCCCAGAAGGGGCCCCAAGGGTGGTCACAGATCCCCAAAACCACTTGGGGACCTCAAAATCAGCTGGGAACCTCCAGCAAATTTAGGGAACCTCCAACTTAGGCCAGGATGCTCAGCAGTGGATGGGGTCCCCAGTGCCAGCCAGGACCCCAGGGCCCACTGGGGACACCCTAATACCATCTAGTCTCCCCAGAATGGGATCTGGAACCCCAGCGCTGGCTGGGGAAACCAAACATCATCCAGGACATGAACATGAGCTGGACCCCAGTTCCAGCTGGGACCTCAATTCCATCTGGAGGCCTCCCAGGGCTAACTGGGGACCACAAATGTTGGCTGGGGACCCCCAAAACCAACCAGGGGCTCCAACACTGGGTGGGGACGTCCAACAAAGATTGGTGTCCCCAACACCAGCCAGGATGGCAACACTGGCTGGGGTCCCTGGTGCTGGCTGGGACTGTCACTGCCAGGTAGAGCAACACCTGGGGACCCCCAATGCCATTTGAGCCCCCTTCCAGTGGGACCTGGGGACACCCAGTGTCACCTGGGGACACCCAGTGTCACCTGGAGCCCTCAGTACTGGCTGGGGAAGCCAAACAATGTCCAGGACTCTGAACCGCAGTTGGACCCCAGTTCCAGCAGGGACCCCAATTCCAGCAGGGACCTGGGGGTGGCTGTGCCCTGGGGGTGGCTGTGACCCTGGGGGTGGCTGTGACCCTGGGGGTGCCTGGTGGCCGTCCTGGCCGTGTCCCCTGGCAGGGGGGACGCTGGCTTGGGGCTGTCAGGGCAGCACTAACCATGAGTAATGAGGGGAGCGGCGCCTTGGCAGCGCTGCCGGAAAGGCTTTTAAATGGGGGAGAAAAGGAAAAGCAATAAATTAAGGAGCTCTTTCAGGTCCCTGTGGGCGAGGGAGGGGTGGGCACAGGGACACGGTGACAGTGAGTGCTGGAGGGTGATGGGTGCTGAGGACACGACCCAGGGTGCAGGGGCCACCCCTGGGTGCGGGATCCAGCTGGTTTGGTGATCCCACAAACATCCAGGACCCTTAAATCGTCCCAAACAGAGCTGCAGTGGCGATGATGATGATGATGATGACGATGATGATGATGGAGGATGAGGGGGAGGCTCCAGCGGGAGGCAGAGCCTGGGTCAGTCCTGTGTCACGTCCAGCACATGGGGTGGAAATACGGGAGAATTTTGTGTTTCATCCATCTGGGGGTCCCATCCCCGCCCCCAGCCCGGTTTGCTGGGGTCCTACCGTCCATGTCGAGGCGCTGGATGATGACCTCCAGCTCCACCTCGTTGGGCATGTACCCCAGGGAGCGCATGGCCGTGCCCAGCTCCTGCTTGGAGATGAACCCGTTGCCATCGCGGTCGAACACCTTGAAGGCTTCGCGGATCTCTGTGGGGGGAGCAGCGATGGGTCGGGCTGAGCTTCCCCCTCCAGCCCCGCAGAACGCCTGTGGGGGTCCCTCCTGCCCCACAGACCCCAAATGTTCCAGTCACCCCGAGCACCCACCCTGCCCCTGCCACTGCTGCAGTCGAAACCGCGGAGTTCTGCCCTAAACCCGCGGAGTTCTGCCCTAAACCCGCGGAGTTCTGCCCTAAAACCGCGGAGTTCTGCCCTAAACCCGCGGAGTTCTGCCCTAAACCCGCATCCTTGGGTGAGCCTGGGGTGCCACCAGGTGGGCACTGCCCCAGGGGCATCCCCACGGGGCTGCAGCATCCAGCCGGGAGCATCCCTGAGGATCCACGGGGACTGTCCCCATCCCGGGGTCTCAGGGTGGGATTGTGCCCCATCCCATGGTCTTAGGGTGGGTCTGTGCCCCCATCCTGGGGTTCGGGGGTGGGTGCTGGAGCTGTGCCACACTTCACCCAGAAAAAAACGCCAAATCTTGACGAAATTGCTGCAGTGCTCAGCCCTGTCTGGTGCAGAGGAGGTGGAAGTGGGGGGTTTGGGGTTTCTGGCTCGAAAGGAACCCCTGGGATGTGGGGGAAGATCCCTCAGGGTGGCAGGGAGATGCTGCAGGGAAACTGAGGCATGGCCTGAGTCCCTTGACTCCACCCCAGCTCCTGCTGCCCTCAGGACTCTGCTCCTTTTCGGGGCAGTTTCTGGCTTTTTGATGCCACCTGATGTGCGGAGCTGGAACCGGGCTGAGGGGAAAGGACCAGGGAATTTGTGCTGGGGACATTGGGAAGCCAGGCCAGGACATTGGTGCCTCTTGCTGCTCCATGTGGCTGCCAGGGGGACTCGTGCTGGAGGATCCAAGCAGGAGAAATGGGCTGTGGACTTTGGGTTTGGGGGAAAAAACCCCATATTGGGTGACAGTTGTGACCCCAAGTGCTTGGGAACATCCCTGCCTGGATGGTGCCACATCAGCGACGTCTTCAGGGTGTTTTGGGGGAGTTTTGTGGGATTTTGGCCTGTCAGTCTGAGCTTCCCCATGGCCAGTGTCCCTGCCTGGGCAGGGAGATCCTCCCTGTGCTCCTGGGGGGCCTCACTACACCCCAGGCACCCCCAAAATTCATCCTTCAGGGATGCTCATCCCAAAGAGCCCCACCGTGGCTCCTCATCCGACGGCTCGGGGTGTTGGGGGACAGGCAGGGACAGGTCCTGGCAGTGGCCAGGGTGGGGTCCTGGCTCCCCACTGAGCACCCCCTGCCCCGGTGTGAAGCCGTGTCAGGATGTCACTGGTGTCCCCGAGCCACGGGGACAGGGGGAGGTGGCACCTTGTGGGGTCCCCCTGGGGCTCCCAGCAGTGCCATCGGTCCCCACTGCCACAGGTGGGTGCTGAGGGAAGGGGGGGGACACCAAACTGGGGACTGGGTGAGCTGGGACAGCAGCCCAGGGACACGGGGAGTGGCACATGGACACCACGGAGGGGGGTGAGCACACACAGACAGACACACGGACAGACACACAGACAGACATGCACACACAGACACATAGCTACACACAGAGACACGCTGGCAGACAGACACACTGACAGACACGCAGACAGACACACATATGGACACACACGCGGACATACAGACACACACACAGACACACAGACAGACAGACAGACACACACAGACACACAGACAGACACACATATGGACACACACACGGACATACAGACACACACACAGACACACACACAGACACACAGACACACACACAGACACACACACAGACAGACACACAGACAGACACAGCTGCAGGACTCACACACAGCCCACTGCAGCGAGGCTGGGACACCCTGGCAGTGACACTGGAGCTGTGCACACACACACACAGACACACAGACACACAGACACACACACAAATACACAAAGATACACATGAACATACACACAAACACACACACACACACACACATGCACACATACACAAACACACACATACACAAACACACACAAATACACAAACACACACAAACACACATACACAGACACACAAGCACACACACAAACACACACACACACACACACAAACACACACACACAAATACACAAACACACACACCTCTTGCACTGACACTGCATGCATGCACAGGGACACCGCCAGAACCACATCACAGTGACGCTGTAGCTGTGTGCACACTCACTGCAGTGACACGGGTGAGTGTGCAAACACAGCCCAGCACCTTGGGGCCATGTGCTCGGGCACACACACACACACACGGATGCAGTCTGCACACACACACACACACACACACACACACACGCACGCGCTCACAGCCCCTGTTCACGGACGTGCGTGTGCATGGATACAGCACACCCCAACACCTGGCAGTGATGCTGTGCCTGTGTGTGCACACCCCAGCACCTGGCAGTGATGCTGTACCTGTGCATGCACACCCCAGCACCTCACAGTGAAGCTGTACCTGTGCATGCACACCCCAACACCTCGCACAGATGCACCTGTGCATGTGCACAAACACAAACATCTTGCACTGAGGTACTGGTGCATGTACACACACACTTTCCTTGCAGTGGTGCTGCGCTTGTGCACACACAGACGTGCACAACCACAATGCAGTGGTGCTGTACATGTGTGTGCACACACCAACTACCAGCACAGCTGTGTTTGTGCATGTACACACACACACACACACACACACACACACACAGAGCCCCCTGCAGTGACATCGCTGTGCCTGCACACCCACACCCCCTTGCAGTGGTGCTGCACTTGCGTGTGCACACGCATGGACCTGCACAGCCACGGCACAGCAATGCTGCACTTGTGCACACAGACACACCAACACCATGCACAGCTGCAAGCAATGCTGCACTTGTGCACACAGACACACCAACACCGTGCACAGCTGCACGTGTGTGTGCACACAGACACACCAACACCGTGCACAGCTGCATGTGTGAGTGCACAAACACACCAACACCATGCACAGCTGCACGTGTGTGTGCACACAGACACACCAACACCATGCACAGCTGCACGTGTGTGTGCACAAACACACCAACACCGTGCACAGCTGCACGTGTGTGCACACAGACACACCAACACCATGCACAGCTGCACGTGTGTGTGCACAAACACACCAACACCATGCACAGCTGCACGTGTGTGTGCACAGACACACCAACACCATGCACAGCTGCACGTGTGTGTGCACACAGACACACCAACACCGTGCACAGCTGCACGTGTGAGTGCACAGACACACCAACACCATGCACAGCTGCACGTGTGTGTGCACAGACACAGCCCCATTGCAGCAAGGCTGTGCTGGTGCTTGCACACACACACACACACACACACACACTCCCAGCACGTTGCAGAGATGCTGTGCCCGTGCACAGGCACACAAACCCCTCTGCAGCAGGGCTGTGTGCACCAGCCCGTCCTGCTGTGCCGCCGTGCACACTCACACAAACACCTCCTGCAGCCAGGCTGTGCATGGGCACACTCACGTGCTGCAGTGGCACAAACACGGGCCCAGCCACGGAGACTGGCACAGCCACACACACAATGGCACTGGCACTGGCACACACACGGTGGCACTGGCACACACACAGTGGCACTGGCACACACACAGTGGCACAGCCACACACACGGTGGCACTGGCACTGGCACACACATGGTGGCACTGGCACAGCCACACACACGGAGCCACCCTGCAGCGAGGCCGTGCATGTGCATACAGATGTGTGGCCATCCAGATGTGCGAGCACGCAGACGTGTGAGCACACCCCAGCACAGTGTGCAGGCAGGGGGTGTGCCATGCCCGGGCACACACACACACACACAGCCCCTGCAGTGAGGCTGTGACGGGCACGGCAGCGCACACGCACACCCTGCAGAGCTGCACACACACACACTCACATGCACACACTCACATGCACACACACACACACACACACTCACACACACTCACACACACTCACACACACACACACACAACCCTTGCACACTGCTGTGAGCGCCTGCTCGGGGCTCCCAAATGGATTCTGGGGTTCTCCTCTCCCCCAGCCCCGTGGCTCCCTGCCTCAGTTTCCCCACGGGGACGCCAAGGGCTCCACGTTCGGTGCTGGGCCGAGGCTGCTCTCCCCAGGCAGAGCGGGGCCATGGTGGGGTCACCCCCCGTGCCTCAGTTTCCCCGCTGGAGCAGCGGGTGCTGCACCCCTTTCCCCCGGGTTCCCCAGGGACACCCCAAAGCTCGGCACCGCCAGTGCCCGTCCTGCCGCCCCGGCAAACTTTTGGGGTGGAAAAAGCCATTGTGGAGGCAGCGGGCTGAGCTCGGCCCCTCTCAGGGCACGGGCGGGCAGAGCCCGGCCGGAGTCCGGTGACACCGGCCCTGCGTGCAGCCGCCGTGACCCGGGGGGTGGCACGGGTGACAGCCGCCCCCCGTCCCCCGCGCCACCAGCCTCTGTCATATTATGACAGCGGGGAGGGGGTGACCCCGCCGCGGCGCGCAGGGGAGCGCGGCCCCCCGCCGCTGCCGCCGGTGCCTGCTGTGTCATATCGCCACAACCGGGGGGCCCGGGACCCCCGCACGCCTCCCCGCTCCGGCTTTCCTCCTTCCCCTCCTCCTCCTCCTCCTCCTCCATCCATCCGCATCCCGCTCGCCCTCAGCCTCCCCACGGCGCCGGGGGAACGCGCGCCCCGACTCCCGCACAGCCGCATCCCGCGGGATGGAGACGTCCCGCTGCCCCAAACCCCCGCGCCCCGCGATCCCCCGGGATGCCCCCCGATCCCCCCCGAGCCCCGGGCAGCCCCCCGAGCCCGCTCACCCTCCAGCTCATCCTCGGGGATCTCCACGGGGCGCTGCTCGGCGAGGATGTTGGGGACGGTGTAGATCCCCCGGTACATCAACGCCGCCGTCACCGGGTGGAAAGGCATCTTCGGGGCTCCCCAAAAGCCAAAGTTTAAACCCAAATCTCGTCGGGTCGAGGGGGGGCTCCCCCCGGTCGGCGCCGCCGGACGCTGAGCGCAAGTTGCCGGTGCCCGGCGCCCCCCGCCCGGTACCCACCGGCCAGGGGGGGCCGGGGCGGGCGCTCCCCGTCCTCCGGGGCCGGCGGCGGGACGGGGCTGGCGGCCGAGCCCCTCACGGCGGAGTCAGGGCGCGGGGGGGCTCGGCTGGGGGCGGCCCGCTTCCCCCGCGCACATGCCCTCCCGAAGTGGGAGCGGGAGGTGAGAGCATCCAAGCCCCGGTTAAATCCCGGTGCGAGCGGCGGCGGCGGCGGGGACGGGGCTGGCCATGCCGCTCGGGGCCCCCCCTCCGGCCGGAGCGCCCCCACAGCTCCTCCCGGGGCTCCCCTTCGGCCCCGGGCCGCTCACAGCCCGCGGGGAGCCGCTGCCGCCGGGCCACGCTCCCCGGTGGGGCCCGGCATGGCGGGGCCGAGGCCGAAGGCGGCCTCTTCGTCTTCCTCCTCGCTGCCGCCGCTCCCGTTGTGCCTCCCCGCCAAGTGTCCCGGGCAGGCCGGGGCTCGCTGCCGCCGCCGCTCAGCCCCCGCCGCGCTCCCGCCGCCCCCCCGCCGCCGCCGGCAGCCCGAGCATCCTCGGCCCCGGCCCCGGCGAGCGGCGGCGGAATCCGGGCAGCGGCGGCGCCGGGCGGGTTTTGAACGGTCCCGCCCGGGAAATGGGGCTGGGGGCGGGGGGGAGGTGGGGCCTGCCCGGGGGGGCAGCGCGGGGGGAGCGTCCCGGGCCCGGGCAGCGAGGGGCGGTGGGAGATGCTGGGGGTGCTCGGGGGGCTGCGGGTCCCTGTGGCACCACCCCCTGTCCCCGCAGGGGCCGCCCCGGGGTCCCCACCCGCGGCCGTGCCCAGGGAGTTGTCACGCCGAGGTCCCGGCACCCCGGGCTGCCACCACCCCCAGGGCACCCTGCTCGTGGGGCGGTCGCTGTGCCAGGGTCCCCGCAGCACCGGGACCGTCACCATGCCAAGGGGCCGTCACCTGCATGTGGCACCCCAAACCCAGACATCATCACCCCCAGGTCCCCGCACGTGGCACCCCTGGGCGCTTGTCACCCCCGTGTCCCCGCACCCTGCAGCCCGGGCTGCCACCACCCCAGCGCCCCTGGATGTGCCACCCTGGGCCGGCCATCACCCCGAGGTCCCCAGGGTGCTGAGGGGTGACAGGGACCCCAGGGCCAGACCTCAGGCCAGACCTCCTGCTCCCACAGCAGGGAGAAAATGAGCCCTGGGAGAGGCAGGAAGCAGGGCCAGCAGCAAAGCCCTCCATCCCTGTCACCTGTTCCAGCCATCTCCCGCTTGTCCCCAGCCCTGGTCACATTTTTCACCTTGTTTCTCACTTGGACGTTGATTAATCACAGCTGGGCTCCTGCGCCAGGGCAGGTCCCCACCGAGCCATGTCCACACAGCATCTGTGTCCCTGTGCCATCCCTGTGCCATCCCCTGTGCCATCCCTGTGCCATCCACCCCTGTGCCATCCCTATGACACCCCTGTGCCATCCCTGCACCATCCCTTTCCCATCCATCCCTGTGCCACCCCTGTGCCATTCCTGTGCCATCTATCCTTGTACCACCCCTGTGCCACCCCTGTGCCATCCCTATGACACCATTGTGCCACCCTTGTGCCATCACTATGACACCCCTGTGCCATCCCTGTCCCATCCATCCCTGTGCCAACCCTGTGCCATCCTTGTGCCACCCCTGTGCCACCCCTGTGCCGTCCCTGCTCTCAGGCACATGGCAAGGAATGTCCCCAGGAGCAGCCACACCTTCCCTCCCAAGTCCCCCTGTCGCCCTTCCCCGGGCTGGGCTGTCCCAGCAGCCCCGGCCCGTTGGGCATTGGGTGGCACAGTGTCCCCCGTGCCTGGGTGGCAGCTCTGGAGCTGGGGACGGTGGCACAGGGAGGCTGCCAAGGCGCCCTCTCCGCACATTCGGAGGGAGGGAAGGGCCTGGAGGCTGGAAGGACGCGATTCCCAGCGCTGGCACGGGGTGCGAGAGACAAAAGCGGAACAGTTGGCACCTCCCAGGTCCTCAGCGGCCACCAAGGATGCGCCAGAGCCACGGGGAAACTGAGGCACGGCTGGACAGGCTCCAGATGTGCCTCTCATCCTGGCACTGCCACAGGAACCCCAAAAACCTCGGAGCGGGATTCCTGCTGCTCCAACAGCCGCTCCAGCGAGCCCCCCCCGTCTCCTGCAGGGACGCGTGCTCAGCCTCGCCCAGTTCTCTCTGCCGGCGATTTCGGGGCTGCTCCGGCCTCCCGTGTGCCCATCCCTCCATCCCCCGAGCCCCGGAGCCCCCCGAGCCCCCCGAGCCCGGCGCTGCCTCCCGCAGCCAGCTGGGGTCCCCTTTAAGCCGCTTTTTAGCTGGGAGAAAAGAAATTTCCCTCTCCGGCAGCAGCAAACCAGCCCGGCGGGAGAGGGGAATTCGGGGGTGAGCAATTCCCGGGGCCGGGGGCTCTCAGCTCCCTGGGCACGGTGGCTCCTCCCGGGGAATCGTGGCTCGGGGGTGAATTTTAACAACTCTGCTGAAATTCCCTCCTGCCCTGCAGCTCGGGATGGGTTTGGGGCACCCCGTGGATCTGTGCCCCACAGTGTCAGAGTCTGCGGCTGAGATCCCAGCACGTGAAGGGGAAAGTGCCGATAATAAGAAGTGTTTTTTTGGGAGAAACAACCCCCCCAAAAAAGCAAAGCCTGATTGAAAATCTCCTCCCTTCGTGTTTTTTTTTTTTTTTTAACAGATCAATTTGCTCCTCGATGTTAACGAATCTCCCTCCCAATTAATTCTCCAGAGGCTCTGGGGTGGAAACTCATTAATTTGTCACCACCCAAATCCCAGCAGGGATAACAGGGCCAGTTCCTGGGCTTTTCCCTGCAATTCCCAGCGGAGCTCCCGGAGCAGCGGCGGGGCCGAGGCGGAGCCGCCTTCCCCAGGGCCGGGGCGGCCGCTGCTCCCCGGGGATGGGGATGGGATGGGCAGGAGGCACAGGGAGGGGGAGAAGGGAGGAAAATTAAGTGGCTTAATTGCGTTTGAAGCCCTGGCAGGGTTTTTGTTCATCAGGGATCCCCGCTGGAGGCTCCCGAGTTTCCCGCAGCCCGGCTCAGCCGCGCTGCTTCTTCCTCAGGGATGAAGGCTGGGACGAGCCGCGCTGGCTCCCCCTGCTCTGCCCCAGGTCCTGCCCGAATTCCCCCGCCGATTCTGTGGGGAGAAGCTCTGGGGTTTGCTCGGAGCTCAGTCCGATGGGGTGGAGGCAGCGGCACCCCAGGGATGTCACTGTTGGGATGTTGGGATGTTCCTCTCCACAATTCCCCTTCATCTCACCCCAGGACAGGGCCAGCCTTGCCAGCACGTCAATGCCACTGTCCCCTCCGTCCCTTTGTCCCTCTGGAGACAGCAGCACTTTCCCAACACTCCCAGCTGTTTTCCTAATTAGCTGATCCCCTAATGAGGCTGGAGGAGCTCGATCCAGGCCTGGTGTTTTGTGGTTCAGAGCGATTTCAGTGTCAAGGGCCCTCGCTCTGGGTTCACATCCCAACATCACATCCTTCCTTCTTCCAGGAGTTTGAGGGGATGGGAGGGAAAAGGGCTGAAGAGGCTCTGGCTCAGGGATGGCACTGATTGAGCTTTAATTAATCTGCTCCTTGTTTATCCCTCCCGTGGCAGCCGAGGGGCCCTTCTGGCTCTGCTGAGACTGCTGAGCTCCTTCCTGCCCTGAGGGATGGGATGGGATGGGATGGGATGGGATGGGATGGGATGGGGTGGATCTGTTGGATGGAATGGGAAGAGAAAGAATAGCAGGGATGGAATGAGAGGATGGCACAGAATGGGAAGGGATGGGGTGGGATGGGATCTGTGGGATGGGATGAGATGGGATGGGATGGATCTGTGGGATGGGATGGGAAGAGAAAGAATAGCAAGGATGGAATAAGAAGATGGCACAGAATGGGAAGGGATGGGGTGGGATGGGATCTGTGGGATGGGATGGAGATTGGATGGCGTGAAGACGAGGATTGGAATGAGTTTGTGGATGAGGTGGGATAGGATGGGATGAGATGGGGATGGGGATGAGGAAGGGGATGGGATGAAGATGAAGATGAGAATGGGAGGAGGATGAGGATTGGGGTGGGATGGGATGGGATGGGATGGAGTGAGGTGGAGATGAGGATGGGCATAAGGTGATGATGAGGATGGGGATGACATAGGGACAGGGATAGGGGTGGGATGAGGATGGGGACACGGTTGGAAATAGGATGGAGTGAAATGGGGATGAGGATGGGATAGGGATCCCTCACAGGAGTGGGGAAGGGGGTGGATGTGGATGGAAATAGGATGGGGATGGAATTGGAGATGGGGATGTCCCAAAGCCACGGGGGAGCTGTCAGGGATGAGGAAATGGCTGGGGATGGTACAAACCTGTGCTGGGTGCTCTGAAATCCCTCATGATAACCCCAGGGACCTCCTGGCAGCCTGAGGGGGCTGGGATGGGGATCGGCCCCACAGCGCCCTCCGGACACTCCCATCACAGCCCCGGGCACCGGAGGGGACGGGAGCGCCCCGGGGGTGTCGCTGTGACATTTTAAAGTCACTGGCACCGAGCCCTCAGAGGCGCCGGAGCCATCAATCTCCCGGGGCCGCGCTGTCAGGTGGGCATTTAGTGAAATGTTTCCTAAATGAACGCTTGATGGGAGAAGAGGGATGGCTGCAATGTTCCGAGCCACAAGGTTACCCCGGCCGGCGGCTGCCAGCTCCCGGTGCCCGCTGGAAACCCGGGAACGCGGCGGGGAGAGCCCCGGGGAGGGTCAGGAGCGAATCCCACCCGCGACGGGAAACGCCGGGCACGGCTGCGGGCAGGGAGGGACGGGGGAATGGGAAAAGCCCCGAGAGCTCTGCTGAGTTTGGGTTCTGGGGGGGGAAATAGCCCTGCCAGGGAAGGAGGCAGGAATTCTGCTTAGGGGGAATTGTTCTTCATGGAAAAATGTCACGAACCGGGATGAGGCTGCTCTCAGCGCCCTCCTAGGGGAGGCAGCCCGGGCTGCCGAGGGCAGCGGTGACTCCGCCCGCTCCTGCCAGGAGATGGAGCAAGAAACAACGCGCAGAGATCTCGGTCAGAGACCCTCGAGCTCATTTACAGCATCCGAATGACTGTGATGGAGGGCACGGGGAGGAGTGCCCGAGCACAGGGAGGGATGTGGCGTTTTCAGAAGGGAAGGTGGCGGCTCCTGGAGGGAGTTTTGCCTCTGGGACATCAAGCCTGGCTCTGCTCCCATCCCGCTGGGGCAGAGCCACATCAGCTCCATCTCTCCAGGATGCTGCGACCTGTTGCAGTGGGATGCCCTGTGGTGCCAGAACCTGGTGGTGCCCAGTACCAGGATGGCCAGAAAGGGGCGGCAGGGACATCCCTGCAGGGCTGTGACAATGCCCAGTGTCCCTGTGGCCAGCAGGGTGATGGCAGTGGGATTCCATCATTCCTGCTCCAGAACTGACCCCAGGGCAGGAATGGCAGCCCCTGGCTGGTCCTGCAGCCCAACATGACCCCATACCCATCACACCTCACCCAAAACCTCACACTCAGCTCCAGGGATGCACCCTCTGCTCACTGGCAGCCAGAGCAGCTCCACATCCATCTGGTTACACAACATCTGGATGGATGATGGATGGATGGATGGATGGATGGATGGATGGATGGATGGATGGATGATGGATGGATGGATGGATGATGGATGGATGATGGATGGATGGATGATGGATGGGTGATGGATGGATGGATGATGGATGGATGGATGGATGGATGGATGGATGGATGGATGGATGATGGATGATGGATGGATGGATGGATGGATGATGGATGGATGATGGATGATGGATGGATGGATGGATGGATGGATGGATGGATGGATGGATGGATGGATGATGGATGGATGGATGATGGATGGGTGATGGATGGATGGATGGATGGATGGATGGATGATGGATGGATGGATGGATGATGGATGGATGATGGATGGATGGATGGATGGATGGGTGATGGATGGATGGATGGATGGATGATGGATGGATGGATGGATGGATGATGGATGGATGGATGGATGGATGGATGGATGGATGGATGGATGATGGATGATGGATGGATGGATGGATGGATGGATGGATGGATGGATGATGGATGGATGGATGGATGGATGGATGGATGGATGGATGATGGATGATGGATGGATGGATGGATGATGGATGGATGGATGGATGGATGGATGGATGGATGGATGATGGATGGATGGGTGGATGGATGGGTGGATGGATGGATGGATGATGGATGGATGGGTGGATGGATGGGTGGATGGATGGATGGATAGATGGATGGATGGATGGATGATGGATGGATGGATCGATGATGGATGGATGGATGGATGGATGGATGGATGGATGGATGGATGATGGATGGATGGGTGATGGATGGATGGATGATGGATGATGGATGGATGGATGGATGGATGGATGGATGGATGGATGGATGGATGGATGATGGATGATGGATGGATGGATGGATGGATGATGGATGATGGATGGATGGATGGATGGATGGATGGATGGATGGATGGATGATGGATGGATGGATGGATGATGGATGGATGGATGGAGGGATGGATGGATGGATGATGGATGGATGGATGGATGGATGGATGGATGGATGGATGGATGATGGGTGATGGATGGATGGATGGATGGATGGGGAATGGATGGGGATGGATGGATGGATGGATGGATGGATGGATGGATGGATGGATGGATGGATGATGGATGGATGGGTGATGGATGGATGATGGATGGATGGATGGATGGATGGATGGATGGATGATGGATGGATGATGGATGGATGATGGATGGATGGATGATGGATGGATGGGGATGGATGGATGGATGGATGGATGGATGGATGGATGGATGGATGGATGGATGATGGATGGATGGGTGATGGATGGATGATGGATGGATGGATGGATGGATGAATGGATGGATGGATGATGGATGGATGGATGATGGATGGATGGATGGATGGATGGATGGATGGATGGATGGATGGGTGGATAGATGGATGGGTGGATGGATGGATGATGGATGGATGGATGATGGATGGATGGGCATGGCAGGGACAGCACCAGGCTGGCAGCTGGCAGCCAGGAGGGAATGAGGTCCCCATGTCCTCAGGAAAAGAGCAGGATCCAGCTGGCTCTGACCCCTGGGATCAGCGTTTTACCTCCTCAGCCGCCCGGAGCTCTGGGTGCCCTGAGCATCCTGAGGAGCCTGTGGGCAGGGCTGGGGTGTCCCTTGGGCTGCTCCCCCAATTCCCACCGGGATGGGGTGGGCACAGTGTGACCCTGCAGAGCCACCTGCAGCCCTGGGGTGCCCTGCTCCCCCCAGCTGCAGCCTGTCCTGCCCACGGCTGGGTGCCACCGTGCCACACTGTGCCCTTGTGCTCACACCCCTAACACGTACAGCAGCCCCCAGCCCTGCCTGTGTCCCTGTGTCCCCCTGTGTCTCTGTGTCCCCCTGTCCCCACAGTGACCCCTCCCTTGTCCCCCAAGGCCCCCCAGGATGCAGAGGGACAGAGCAGCAGCCCCTGGGCTGCACAGCCAGGCCAGAGCCACCCCTGTCTCAGTTTCCCCATCCATCCCCTCTGCCCATTCTCAGCTCTTTTCCTGAAGGAGTCGCTGGCCCAGCTGTGCATGTTTTGGGTGGGCTCTGAACCAGCTCCCTGGTGCCCCTCCAGGGCTGCTGACTTTGGAACTTGCCACCCACAGGTCACCCTGTGTCCCCTCCGTCCCTTTCATCCCCAACTCTTGACATTTTATCCTATTTTTGAGAGTATTTAATGGTTTGGAAGTGCAATAATGTGAGTTGAGGAGACTTTGGGAGCCCAAAGTGAAGAGCTGCTGCCAAAGCACTCAGGGGCTGCCTGGGATTGGCCAAATCCCCAATTTCCTTCCTCAGGAACCCATGGCTGGGGAAGGGGCTGGGAGAGGTACCTGGCAAAGGCTTTTTGGTGATTTCTTCTCCTCGAGCAAAGGCAGCTCACACCAACCCACACCCACAGCTCCTGTTGAGCTCAGTTTGCTAAAAAGGGAAAAAATCAGGGTGAAACTTCCTTTGGCAGGAGAGAAACGGTCTGGGATGTGCCAGGGAGGGCGGGCAGGGAGGAGGCTCCGGGCTGGGAGGGGGAGAGGCAACACCGGGGGTGTGCAAAACCCTGAGAGTGCAAAACCCTGAGAGTGCAAAACCCTGAGAGTGCAAGGCTGGGAGTGTGCACGGCTGGAGTGTGCAGGGCTGGGAGTGTGCAGGGCTGGGCTGGAGTGTGCAAGGCTTTGTGCAGAGCCCATGGGAGAAACAGGGACCCCTGTGCCAGAGGGGGATCCATGGATCCATCCCTGGCTCCACCCAGGGCATCCTCAGTGCATCCATCCCTACAAATCCATCCCTGCTCATCCATCCCTGCCCATCCATCCACATCCACATCCCTACAAATCCATCCCTGCACATCCCATCCCAGCACATCCATCCCTCTGCATCCATCCCTGCACATTCCAGCACATCCATCCCATCCCATCCCATCCCATCCCATCCCATCCCATCCCATCCCATCCCATCCCATCCCATCCCATCCCATCCCATCCCATCCCATCCCATCCCATCCCATCCCATCCATCCCCTGTGCATTCCCAGTTTATCCCCCTGCTCTGTGCTGGGTAAATCTCTGGATCCATTTCAGGCGGTGCAGGTGACACACCAGTTGAATTCCTGCCACTGGAGGGATGTGGGAAGCCAGGTCACCCTGCCCATCCCTCCCCGGCTGCCTTCAGCCTCCCCAAACCCCCCTGGGTATCCCACCACCACCCCCGTGCCAAAACAAACCCCACCCACCCCTCAGCCCTGCTTAAAACAGCAAAAACCAGAAAAAATCCCGCAGCCCACCCGCGGGCCGAGCCCTGGCGAGAGCTCCGGGAATGCCCCGGGTTGTGCTGCCGGAGGGCGAAGGAAAAGCGAATCCACCGGGCGGGAACAGCCCCGGGGCTCGGGGCTCGCCGGGCTGGGCCGGTTCCATCCGTGATTAATTAGAAAATTGAGGTCAATGCAGCGCATCCTTTATTTATTGCAGGCAGGACGGGATCAGGGAGGGCAAACAGCCGCTCTGGGCACCCCAAACCCTTTTTCCCTCACGGAGGGGCACAAAGGGCCCCGAGGGAGCGGGGCCAGCGGGCCCGGAGCGCTCCCGGTGCCGCGGGAGCCCCGGAGGGACCCCGGCACTGCAGCTGCGCCTCCCGTTAATCCCGGCACCGCCAACTGCGGCAGCCGCGCTCCCAGCAGCTTTCCCGAAGGAAAAAAAAACAGCAAAGAAGCCTCGGCTCCCCTCGTAGTGCTGTGAATTTTTATTAAAACAGGAGAAAACAGTTATTCCTTCGGAGTACAACAGTCCAGGGAACGGGAAGGCGGCTGTGCCAGGCCACAGCCATCCGAGCTGCAGCCGCGTGCGGGGAATGAGCCCGGGGTTAAATAAACAGCGCTGGGACGGGGGTTACTCCCCACTGAGCCTCGGGGGGCCGTGGGGAGGAGGAATTGGGGGTCCCGAGGGGATGTGAGGGATCCCCGGGGCAGCACTGGCTCTGGAAGAGGATTCCAGCCGGGAGGGGCCCAGGGTTTGGGACGGAGACAGGAAGGGAAGGTGAAGGCATCCCTGTTCCCCCCGTGGGGGTCAGAGCAAGGCACCCGCGATGGGACAGGCGGGACAGGCAGCCCGGGCCCAGCCCGGGACAGCGGCACTCCCGGGGGATCCGAGGGGCTGGGACATCCCGGGAGAGCCCGGCCCGGAGCCCCGGGATCCCCCAGCCTGGAGCTGCCCGGGTTTGTCACAGTTTGCAGGAACAGTAAGGTTTCATTTGGTTGGCACTAGCTGTTCTCCCGCTCCCTGTTCCCAGCAGAGAGGAGGAGGAGGAGGAGGAGAAGCCCTTCCTCCCACCTCCTCTCCCCAGGGGAGCAGCCCAGCATCCCCCCAGCCCCAGATCCCGCTCCTCCCGCTCCCTGCTCCTCTCCCGCCCCAGCGCGGCGTTCCTGATTTACAGCACTCCACTGGAACATGCTCGGGATCCTAATGGAGCTCCCGGCTCCGTGCGGGGCTCCGGGGCCGGCCCGTGGGATTCCACACGGCACCGGGGGCTCTGGGCTGGCCCGAGGGATTCCACACCGGCACCGGGGGCTCTGGGCTGGCCCGAGGGATTCCAGACCGGCTCCAGGGCCGGCCCGAGGGATTCCAGCCCGGCTCCGGGGGCTCCAGGGCCGGCCCGAGGGATTCCAGCCCGGCTCCGGGGGCTCTGGGCTGGCCCGAGGGATTCCACACCGGCACCGGGGGCTCCAGGGCCGGCCCGTGGGATTCCACACCGGCACCGGGGGCTCTGGGCTGGCCCGAGGGATTCCACACCGGCACCGGGGGCTCCAGGGCCGGCCCGAGGGATTCCAGCCCGGCCCCAGGGGCTCCAGGGCCGGCCCGAGGGATTCCAGCCCGGCACCGGGGGCTCCAGGGCCGGCCCGAGGGATTCCAGCCCGGCCCCAGGGGCTCCAGGGCCGGCCCGAGGGATTCCACACCGGCACCGGGGGCTCCAGGGCCGGCCCGAGGGATTCCACACCGGCACCGAGGGCTCCAGGGCCGGCCCGAGGGATTCCACACGGCACCAGGGGCTCTGGGCCGGCCCGAGGGATTCCAGACCGGCACCAGGGGCTCTGGGCTGGCACACCGAGCTCCAGAGCCCAGAGAAGCCAACCCCGAGTGGTGCCCACCCCTCCCAGGGAGACCCTCGGGCACACTCTCTGCTGGCTGCCAGGGTGGGCAGGCACGGCCACAGCCCCGACCCCGGCTCCAGGGAAAAGCCTGGAGGGCCGAGCCTGGAAGCAATGCTAGAAAAATAAGGAATAAAAGCTGGAAAACCCAGGAAAACAAAGTGTCAGGAGGAGGATGAACGGCTGCAAAGCTAGAGACCATCACAGAGTCCGTGGGCAGCCGGGCCCGAGTCCGTGGGTGTGCACACGGCGGCGGCTCCGGGGCGATGCCGGCTCCGGTCGGGCCCCGGCGGGCGGAGCAGCGGCGGCGCCAGCGGTTCCTCCCTAGAGCTCCTCGAAGAACGCCACCCGCGACTTGGTGCTCTGCAGGGTGAGCTGCAAGAGAGCAGAGCAGGGTCAGGGGGCAGCCCCGGCTCGCACAGCGCTCCCGGCAGGGAGCTGGGCCCGGATCCCTCGGGAAACACCGGGAATGTGGAAACCCGGGCGTGCAGAAAGCCGCGGGTCGTGCAGCCCCCACCACAGCAAGCACAGCCCGAGGGAAAGCGGGGACAGAGATTCCATCAAGGTCACCGGCACGGCTGAGGCTTCCAGGACTGGAATACAGGGGAGGCTGATCCAAGGAGCCAGTGCTGGGGCCCCTGACAAGGAGGACACACAGGGGTCTTGGGCAGCTGGAGGAGAAACACCTCAGCGAGCTGAGGGAGAACCCACTACTCCAACAGCCACCAGACACGTGTCCCCTCTGCCCCCAAACAGGGCCCATCCTCTCCAAGCTCACATCCAGCCCCATCCCACCACGTGTGGTCCATGCAGCCACCCTGGGATCTCACCCCACCCCACTCCATCCACCCTGCCACAGGACAGAGCTGGAGAGCCCTCACTGCCAGGGCTGTCCTTGCAGGCTCTGCAGGACCCAGAAACCCCCGGGAACCCTTGGAATCCCTTGGGAATCCCTTGGAAACCCTCGGGAACCCTTGGGAACCCTTGAAAACCCTTGGGAACCCCTGGAAACCCTTGGGAATCCTTGGGAACCCTTGGAAACCCTTGGGAACCCTTGGAAACCCTTGGGAATCCTTGGGAACCCTTGGAAACCCTTGGGAACCCTTGGAAATCCTTGGGAACCCTTGGAAACCCTCGGGAACCCTTGGAATCCCTTGGGAACTCTTGGAAACCGTTGGGAACCCTTGGGAACCCTTGGGAACCCTTGGAATCCCTTGGGAATCCTTGGAAACCCTTGGAAACCCTTGGAATCCCTTGGGAATCCTTGGAAACCCTTGGGAACCCTTGGGAACCCTTGGGAACCCTGGGAATCCCTTCCACATCCATCCCACAAACAACACCCCACGGAGCACCCTGAGCCCGCTTGCTGAGGGGCCAAAGAAGATAAAAGAATCCTCAGTGGTGGGGAAGAAATCCCAGGATTTACAGGCAGCAGCACAAGCGCCACCTTGCAGCAGCTGCTGGATCGCCAGGAGTTTGCCAGAGCACGGGCTAATTGCCAGGGCTCTGTTTCAGCTGGATTAAGCACGGTGCCTTCCTGGGAATGCCGGTTTTGCTGGAACAGGAGCCCTGGGATCACCTTTCAGTGAGTTAAACCCCTCAGTGGAGCAGTCAGGCGCTTTCCCCCCCTCCCTGCTTCTCCCCCATGGCTCTTCCTCAGTAATTCCCTCTCAGCTCTAATGCCAGTCAGAAAAAAAAAAAATCTGTATTGCAGAGGAAATTTCTACAGGGGCTTAATAATGTTTTTTGGCAGCAGCTTCTGGGCCAGGGCTGGCTCTGCTCCTCCTCAGCATCCCCTCCAGAGCTGGCTGGAAGGTGGGTGAGGTGGGACAGGGATTCTGTGTGACACAGGCAGTGTTTTTCCTCTCTGAGGCTGGAGAGGGAAAATAAAAAGGAGCAGAGAGCCCCAGGCTGCTGCCAGACCCACTGCTGGGGCCACCTGACAGGAACTCCATTCCTGGAAGTGTTCCAGGGCCTAAAGGGTCCAAAACAGCTGGAGAAGGACTTGGGACAAGGCCTGGAGCAACAGGGTAAGGGGGAATGGCTCCCAGTGCCAGAGGGCAGGGATGGATGGGATATTGGGAATTGGGAATTGTTCCCTGGCAGGGTGGGCAGGCCCTGGCACAGGGTGCCCATCCTGGATCCCTGGCAGTGCCCAAGGCCAGGCTGGGCATTGGGGCTGGGAGCAGCCTGGGACAGTGGGAGGTGTCCCTGCCATGGCAGGGGGTGCATTAAGATGAGCTTGAAGGACCCTCCCAACACAAACCCTTCCATGATTCCATGATCTACCTGCCATCCAGCTCCTTCCCAAGGCTGTGCCTCCAAATCCATCCCCTCTGCAGCCTGGCTGGGGAACCAGAGGCTGGCACCCCCCAGCCCACAGGAGCTGCCTCTCTCCCAGCAGTGAAGGGAGTTCCCTGTGGATCACCCTGGCAGAGCTGCAGCTGCTGATGGAGCACAGCAGGATGTTCCCCTCAGGCTTACCAAGGAATCCAACTGTTCCACGCCTGGCTCTCTGCCTGTAGCTGCACACTGCTCTCCATTAACCCCCCACGTGTTTTGGGGGTCCTGGGGTACCCCCAAGGGCGGCCTGAGCCCAAATCTGTGCCTGCCTCAGGCTGGAGGTTTGGAAGCAGGAGGAGGCAGAGCTCTGGAGCATCCAGCACAGGCACAGGGGGCAGGGAGAGATGCAGCCCTGCTCCTCTGCTTTCATCCACAGCATCCAAAGGCTCCTAGAGAGCCTCAGTGGAACCTTTTTAACCCATCCAGGGAATGTGAGGCATGGGAAAAGCAGCCATACAGGGAGTCAGAGCAAAAGTGGGTCTGGAGGAGATGGGACCCCATGGAGAGGAGGGAGCACAGAGTTCCCAAGAGGGCTGCTGTGCCCTGTGGGTCACTGGCTCCCAGCAGTGCCCAGATTTTGCCACCTGAAAGGCAAACACCACAGGGATTCCTCCTGGCAGGGTGTCCAGAGCAGCTGGGGTGCCCCTGGATCCCTGGCAGTGCCCAAGGACGGGGCTTGGAGCAACCTGGGACAGTGGAAGGTGTCCCTGCCCATAGCAGGGGTGGGACAGGAGAAGTTTTAAGATCCCTTCCAGTGAGGACCAGGACCAGGATCAGGGCTGCCCAGCAGCTCCAGGCAGCTGCCTCCTCACATCTGACTACTCCAGAACCACCTGAGAGGAAACCAGGGCTGCTCCTCACTGCACCTGACTCTCCACTGCCCATGCCAGGGGGGAAAACTCCCCTCAGCCCTTTTTGCTCCTTCTGTTGCTGTTTGCCTCACTGTGGAGCACAGGCAGGGCTATCCTTGGGAGCACCACACACACACCAGTCCCAGGGATGCACTGGGGGGGCTCTGGGGCCATCCTGACCCATCCCAGGGGGTGCCTTGGGAGCCGGTGGGCACAGGGGGCTCTCTGCAGGGAAACCCCACTCCCGCAACTGCTCTTCCTTTCTTTTCTGCACTGGGATGTGAAAGCAAAGGGGAGAGCAGCACCCTGTGCTGGCCTCTCCATCATCTGTTGGGGGGAAAGCCTCCAACACCTCCAAAATCTCTCTGCAGTCTCCACATCCCCTTCTGGCCAGGCGAGCAGAAATAAATATCCCTCCCCGTAGCGTAACGCTGTGCAGGGTGATTAAGAGGGAGTTACATCCTCGTCAGTGCGGAGAAAAGGAAAAAAAAAATTGATTTACAAGCAGTATTATGATAATCTCCTTCCTGCAGGAGGGAGGGTGGGCTCCCCATGCTCTACCAGAGCCATCAAGGAAAATTTAGAGGGAGAGAGAGGCAGCGCAATTAAGCGGCCTGAGCTCAGAATGAATCAAGATCTCAGGAAGGGGAGAGAGGGAAGAGTCCTGCTCCCTGCATTCCTGCACTGGGGCTCCTCTGAGCCTGCTGCTCCCAGGGCTGCTGGGCTGATTTGATTTAGGCAACACAAACAAACCAAAGCAGCCCAGTAAGTGCTTGGCAGGCACAGGCAGTTTGGAGCAGGTAACCCAATAACTGCAGGCACAGCAAACCCAACGCAGGGAAACCCCCAAGGCTCCTGTGAGCCCCCAGAGTGGGGCAACAGGGAGGGGCTGCAACTCACACCAACTGCCCCCTGGTTTCCCCCCGCAGGGAGAGGTCTAAGATGTCTCATTCCCTTGCTGTTTCCTTGTTTACCCTGCAGTATGGCCAGGCTGGAGGAGAGGGGGATCTGTGCCACCCTCACCCTGTGTGATGCCAAGATGTTTTCCTGCTGCTGGGAAGATCTACAGTCCTTGCTAATCACCACCCAGTGCTCCACACACTAAATCCTCTTTACTCCCCACTGGTGCCTCTCCCCATCCCTGCCCACTCCCCAGCCCCACCAGCCAGGTGGACCTCTCAATTCCCACTGTGTTACTTTTGAACCCAGAGCCTGTTTTCCTGTGATTCTTCCCATTTCCCTCCCTCTCCTCTCTGCCTCCCACGCTGCCGTTTATTCTCTCCCGAGCACAACTGTCCCCCAGCCCCCGACGCTTTGATGAGCCCGTTTGAAAGGAGAAGATGACGCTCCATGTGAAGGAAACGCTTTTCAAAGGCTGCCACAGAAATAGCTGATAGGCCTGACGTTTCCTACTTTCCTCTTGCTCCTTGTAAACAAGGAAAAGAGGCTGCTGTGTCCCAGTTTAACTGCCTGGGAGTTTCACTTCCCAGCTCCGAGGAGAACCGGGAGGAAAAGGAGCCTGGAAGGGATGTGGTCTAGCACACGTGGGGGTGTGTGGGCAATAGGCACGTGGGATGAGCCTCTGTCTCCTTCTGCATTTGGAAAATGTGCTCCCAGAGCTGCTCTGCCCACTGGGTGTCTCCTGGCTCCCACCTGCACCCAGCCAGGTGCCAGGCTGAGTGAGAAGCTGGCAGCCTCACTCATCCTCTCCAACTTCACAGCTCTCAAGGAAATGGGAAATGCTGGTGCTGCTGCTCCTGGGAAGTCCCTTGCTGTGGTGTGCCTGTTCTGCCTTCCCCTTCCAGCTGGGCTTGGGTTACACAGCCCTGCAGGAGACTGAGGAGCCTCATCCCAGTCCCACATGCAAGGGAAGGATGGCAGCTCTGGCCCACCAGGCTCCTCCTTTTGTCCTGCCCAGAGCATTCCTTGTGCTGGTCCCTGCTCTCTGCAAGGGGCACATCCTCCTTCTGCCAGCAATCTACTGGGGCAGAACAGACCTGATCCAGGGAATCTGCAGCTCCAGAAGGGGGAGATGAGGAAGGGAGCGGCCAGGAGGTGACAGGGACCCCACAGGAATTGTGAAGTCCTCAAGGGACACATTTCATTGATCCCTAGCACACTGCTCAACTGGTGCAGGTGGAAAATAGAGAAAGCTTCTGCCCCAGTGCCAGCCTCCCAAAGTCCTTCCACCTGTCCAGATGATGAAGGAGCCTTGTGACATGTGGGGGTGGCACATGCTGTCTGCATGATGAGACACTCAGGCAGCAGTGCCATCACCAGCCACCAGTGTCCTCACAAGGACACACCACAGCCAATCCCAAAGGTGGCAGGAGGGAAGGCAAGGCTGCACAAATCCCTCTGGCTCTGCCCCACTCACCCTTCTGTGCTTCCAGCTGGGAACTGTTCACTGGCTAAATCCAAAGGGGACCTTAAAACTCATCCAGTCCCACTCCCTGCTATGGATAGGGACACCTTAGATTATACCAGGCTGCTCCCAGCCCCAGTGTCCAGCCTGGCCTTGGACACATCCAGGGATCCAGGGGCAGCCCCACCTGCTCTGGGCACCCTGTGCCAGGGCCTGCCCACCCTGCCAGGGAACAATTCCTGCCCAATATCCCATCCATCCCTGCCCTCTGGCACTGAGAAGCCCCATCCAACCTGGCCTTGGACATTTCCAGGGATCCAGGGGCAGCCACAGCTTCAATCTTCCCTGTGCTTACAGGGAAGAATTCCTCACCAATATCCCATCCATCCCTGCCCTCTGGCACTGGGAGCCATTCCCTGTGTCCTGTCTCTCCATCCCTTGTCTCCAGTCCCTCTCCAGCTCTCCTTTAGGCACTAGGAGGGGCTCTAAGGTCCCCCTGGAGCCTTCTCTTCTCCAGCCTGAACACCCCAGCTCAGATCTCCAAGTGCTTCCACAATGATCATTATCCAAGCCAAGGGCAACAGAGCACTGCATCCAGGATCAGAGCCAGGGAAGGAGCCAGCAGGATCCCCAGGGCCCCAACAGTGATGCTCTGGGATGGAGCTCAAGCCCTGGAGAAGCTGCTCTCAGCCACGTGAGAGCCTGGCAGGAGAGGCTGAGGCTGCCTGTGGAAGGACCAGAGGCTCAAGCACAAAGCTGCTTGTCTGGGAACAGGCGTGGAGATTTGCTCCTTGCCTGGATACTTCAAAGGGCTTAAATCCCAGTAAATAAGCATGACTGTGCAAGAAGAAAGCAAGTGGAATCAAAGACCTGATTGTGTTTTAGCAGCCTGTCCTGGGAGCTTTCCTGCAGCGGAGGAGATGAGGAAGAAGTGGGTTTTTCACCCTTTACCACAGACTAAGTGACAAACCCTGCTGAATCGGAGCCAGCTGGAGCCACAGCACCAGCCCACGGCAGGGAGCTACGGAGAAGGGAGAGCAGCTTCCAGATGAGGTGTCTGTGCTGTGCCCACAGAGCTCATAAAAAGGGATTAGCATGTTAACCACGTAATTAAACATGAAAAACTTCGCAGGCGCCTTCAAAGGCGGGCGCCAAACCCCAGAGGTCACACTGCAGCGCTCGCCGTGCAGATGCTTTAATTATGGGGGCTCCTCCTGGGCACTGCAGCTCTCCCAGCTGCTGCAAGAGTCTTCCCACAAACTGCCAGGGCTTCATTTCACCTCCTTGTGCTGTGGCCACAAGCGGATTTCACCCCAAATTTCATAGAGCTCTTCAAGGCAGGTGGGATGGGATAATGCATTTCATCCACAGCCAGTCTGTGTGGAAATATCCAACACCTCCCCCAAGGTGGCCCAGACCTGCAGGGTCACCCCTTTTAGCCTCTTCCCCGTGGAACTGTTTAACAATGAGAGCAGCCTGTTTTGGGAACACCTGCAGCTCCTCAGAGCTGGCACAAACCCCAAACTCCAGGGATTTACAGCCCCTGGAATGGCTGGTGCAGTGAAGTACAGCACAGCCTTGTGCTGAGTTCTCCTGGGTAAAACAACCTCCTGCCTCTGCTCCTGAGCTCCAGAGGTGCTGGGGAATTGCTCTATCTTTTCCAAAAGCATTTCCCACCAGTTCTGCCATCTGAGTGTGGTGTCCCAGTACTTCCCTGAGTGCCACCGACTCCAAGCTCCCAAAACCCTGTGGCTGTGCAAGAACTTTGCCCCAGGGCAGAGCAGGAAAGCTTCCCCAAACCCATCCTCCCGAAGGAGAGAGTGGATGCTCAGCACATCCAGCCTGCAGATTGAGGGCAAATCCTTGGAGGAAAGCAGGCTCCAGGAATAAGAGATGTGGCACTAACAGTGCAGGACCCCCTGGGCAGGAGGTGGTGAGGGACAGGCAGAGGCAGTGCAGGGAGAAGGACAACTCCTGTCCCCAGGTGTGCTGGTGACCTTCCCCTGGCACAGAGCCACCTGCAGACACCAGTTGTCCTCAATCCTCTGCTTTACCTTCCTGGGATGCTTCTCCAACAGGCAGAGCATCCTCGTGCTGCTCGGCTCCAAGACGGAGCTGTGCATTTTTAGCCCGTTTTGACAGCATTGGAAGCAGAGATTATTTGGTTTAGCTGTTTGTTTGGGGTATTTTTTTTAACATCCTGAATTTCTTTCTGCAACAAACAAGGGGGGGAAGGTGCTGGTTTAGTTCATTAAAGGAATCTTCAAAGGCTGCCCTGCACCTCCGATAGATTCCCAACCACCGGTGCACAAACAGGCGCGCTGAATTATTAAAGTGCCTCTACCTGAACGCCCCCTCTGAGGTTGCCAGCACAATTTCTGCCAAGAAAGCTTCCCAGCACGGAGGATCAGGTGTAGGAACAAGTGCAGAGAGCTTGGGGGTGCTCCTGAGGGAGGGAGAGCCAGGCTGGATGGGTGACCACGGGCAGCCGGTGCCGCTGGAGCGCAGGCAAGCTCATGCACGGGTTAGTGCCACAGCCAGACCCCAGCACCCCAGGCAGAGTACCTTGGAATAACCTACTTGGAATTCTCAAATGCAGATAGGTCTTCTGCCCTGGGCTTGAGGCTAAACCAGCAAAATAAAACGAACAACAAATAATAATAATAATCCCCGTGTGTGTGATACGAGGGCAGGGGATCTGTGGGATCTTAGGGCTTGCCTGGAGCAACCAGCAGCTTCCAGGTGAGGCAGAGGGTTGGTGCCATTGAAGTGTTGCTGCACTGATATCCCATTCCCAGTGCCCTATGTTTCCTTGCCTTCACTACAGCTAAGACAAAAGCCCTGCTGACCTCCCTGAGCAGAGCAGGCTGTAATTTCCCTCTGATGTCTCCACTAATAGTCTATTATTTGGGAACCTTTGCTCCGTGCTGAGATGCAGCAGCCGGGCAGCCCCCGCTGCCTCCGGAAGGGAGGGGACAGGACAAGACTCCATCTTCAAAGGAGGCAAAGTGACAGCACTGTGACAAGCCCTGACAGACACGGTAATGATGGCCCAGCCACCCTCTTTAAGGGAGACAAATGGGACCATCAGCTCTCTATGAACTCCTCTCTGTCAGAAGTGAAAATTTAGCAGTTTTTGTTTAAACCAAGGGCTTGGAACACAGAGACAAATCCTTCCCAAACCTACTGGGAGCAGAAACGCCTCCAGATTCTACAATGACAAAAGGGGTTGTGAAGATTTTTATTTTCTCTGCTCTAGTGTGACAGGAACCTGAATAGCTCCAGGCCAGTACGGGGAAACTGGCGAGTGAGCCCCGCTAGATTCATTTTCCTGCCCCAATTCAGTGATCACAAACTCCCAGCCACCAAAGTTGGCAAGAACTGATATTTCCAAATCCTTTCAGACATAACTTCTGGCTGGGAGTAGTAAAGAGAGCAAAATTTGTTTTTCAAGCCTGCAGTTGTTACCACAGCCTGGATTTCCAAGTCCTTCCCGAGGACAGCTGCCAGCAGAAAGCCAGCCAGGAAAAGCCTTTGCAGGGAAAAAGCCTTTGCAGGTGAGTGGGGCTGACCACCACCATCCAAACCCATCATGGATGTGCCTCCAGCCCCTCATTACAGAGACCAGCACTGAGGCAAAGGAAGAAGATGGGATGTAGAAGATTTTTGGCTCAATTTTTGGCTGAAGTTCCTCAGGTCAGCCCCACTGCAGGAGGCAGGTGGCTTCAGGGAGCAGAGGTCTCACACCCCCTGCCAGCAAAGGCTTTGCTGTTAGTGACTGAAGCTGCACTACAGGTTTCTCTAGAGAGATTAAAAGAGAGGAAGAGCTTTTGGCTTTTTCCACTGAGAGCTCCTAAGCCAGGAGTATTTCTGCCCTCATTATTCACCAGACAAGCTCAGTGTTCATACAGAACAGCTGCAATAGGCAGGGAGGGCTTTTCCTGTTCACTGGGGATGCAGAGCCCTTCCAACAACATCCTTGTACAGCTTTTAAGGTTCAGAAAGACCTTCAGCCCTGGAGACCCTCACACCCCTTCCCACAGCACTGGGGAGACCAGGCTGGGTCAGGACACCAGGACCACCAGAAGCTGCAATTCTCCTATCAAAGCTAAGCAGCTGGGGAAGAAAGCCTAGATCCAACAATTTTATTACCAAAAGCAGGAAGATTTTAGGGTTCTTTTTAAAGAGTTTCATCAGGGGGGATGCAAACTGGGGCCTTCTGATACCTTTTTAATAGTGTTGTGCTTGCTGTTGCCCCGGCTGGAGTTCTCGTTGTGCAAAATATCCAGAGCTGTCTCCCTCTCCTTGAGCTTCAGTGCCTCAATTTCTGTCTTCAGCTCGTTGAGCTGCTCCTGCAGGTGCTTGCTCCTCTCCATGTACTCCACCCTAAAACACACACACACACAACAGCCCTGGGTTAGCACTGACCAGCTGCACCTGCTGATGTGACACCTGATAACAGAATTATAATAGGAACAGCTTTTCTTCATTATTTTTAGCGTGTGGAACTGATGATATCAGTTTATAGCACACAGTGAGCTACTCAGAGCAATTATTTGTTCCTTATTAAAGGGGACCCAGACAGCCAACCCAGCAATAAAAGTGTAAGTTATATTATTATTATACAAAATTAAACCCAAGCTGGGTGGTATTTTTAAGTCTCCCATTTGCAAGTGAAGCTGACAGAGGTTTACACCACACAATGGTTTAAGCAGCTACTCAGTAGAGCTCTACACCCCTGCACCCCTCCCCAAAGCTGCTCCACAACTCAAATCCACAAATCTTTCCATGAGGAAGGACCCTGATGTAGCGACTTGTTGTGTTTTAGAAGGATTCAGCTCATGAACTGTGTGGGAGCAAGTGCTGTCCCCAAAATATCAGGGATCTTGTAGACACAGAGCACCCCTGGCACAGAGAAAGTCTCCCAAAAAAAAGCAAGAAAGGGAAAAAACCGACCCCCAAAGCCAGCGTTCCCAGGACTCGTCCTGAACTGCCTTCCACAAAGAAAAATCAACTGGAAAAATCACCCCATGAGTTTTGTAGCTATGATTAACCCCCTGAGCCAGGTCAGAGGGCCAGCAGGGTAACAGGAACCCTTTCCAGTGCCAAAATTTGTAGAGAGATTTATCCCAGCACCCACAGAAACAGAACAGCCCCAGAGAAGACAGAAAAAGCATCCTATTGCTTTCAGCATTTGGCAGAGGCAGCTCTCCCAGCTCAGGAGAGCAGGATGACCTAGATAGCAACCTGGGTATAGAACCAGGAATTATCCTGTTATTTTCAGCTTCTATCTTTTTCCTTCTGGCTTTGGGAAAAGTTTTCAGAAGTTCTTAATCTGTCTCTAGGTCTGTGATTTCATACACAGGAAAGGGCACTGAGCAGAGGCAAAGCAAAGCAGCCTCTGGGATCCAGGGGTGTCAGGGCAGCCTCAGGAAGTTTTGGCCAGAGCAGGATGACAGAGCCATTGTGGCTTTGATCTATGACCCAATGGATGAACAAAGCACATCATTACTACAGAGATTAAAATCTGATCTGCTTTGATTTCTGCTCAATTGGCAATTTCGAAGGCTACACTTACACCCTCAGGAAAACACAAGATCAAAGCTCATAATCACATCCAAACTTGCTGGCGAACACTTTTTATCCAGGAACGTGACACAAATGCCAAGGAAAAGGGGTTAAAGCCCTAGAGCAGGACCTTAACACACCCCAGCTATCACCAGGGCCCCTGGACACCTGCAAAGCCTCAAGCTCAGGCCTCCAGCACTCAGCCTGCTGTTAACTCTTTCCAACACCGTGGGCAGTGCCAGCCTGAGCAGGGCCAGGAATCCCACAGGGAGAGGAACTGCCTGGAGCAGGGCCCTGAGCTCACCTGGGAGCAGGTTGGTGACACCAGGTCCCCACCAGGGAAAGGCTCAGCCAGGACAAACCCAGAACTGTTCAGGTTGGAAAAGCCCTCTGGGGTTAACAAAGTCCAACCATTCCCCAGCACTGCCAAGGCCACCACTGCCCCATGTCACCAAGTGCCACATCCACATGGGTGTTAAATCCCTCCAGGGATGGGGACTCCAACGCTGCTCTGGGCAGCTGTGCCAGGGCTGGACAGGTCTTCCCAGGAAGAAATGATCCCAAAATCCACCCTGAGCCTGCCCTGCCATTCCCTCTGCTCCTGTCCCTGTTCCCTGGAGCACAGCCCGACCCCCCCGGCTGTCCCCTCCTGTCAGGAGCTGTGCAGAGCCACAAGGGCCCCCTGAGCCTCCTTTGCTCCAGGCTGAGCCCCTGCCCAGCTCCCTCAGCCTCTCCTGGGGCTCCAGCCCCTTCCCAGCTCCGTTCCCTGCCCTGGACACGCTCCAGCCCCTCCAGGGCTCTCCTGTCAGGAGGGTCCCAGAGCTGCCCCAGCCCTGGAGGTGCCCCAGCAGTGCCAGCTCAGGGCACGGGCACTGCCCTGCTCCTGCTGCCACCCCAGGGTGACACAGCCCAGCTGTCCTTGGCCTCTGGGCACACCTGGCTCATGTCCAGCACAAATCCCAGCCCAGCCTGGATTGGATGTGTGCCACATACTTCTCCTTCTCGATTTCCATGGACAGCCTCTTCATGTCTGTATCCTTGAAGTCGAAGGAGAGGCTCTCACTGATGAGGTTGTAGCTGGGCAGGTCAGTGGGCAGTGCTGTGGTACTCGAGTTCATGGACTGCTGAGGAGAGAGCACGAGTTAATCACTCTGGGCCACACAAGGGTCACTACAGCCAATGTTCTGCAATACTGACAGAAAATCAGAGCAACACTTGAGCCCAGAGTTCTGAGCACAAGATCAGCCTGGACATCTCCTTGCTCCATTCCCAATGCGCTCCTCAATCCAAAGCCATTGCTCCTCCAGGATTCTTTGCAGTCCTAAAAGAGGAGACAAAACACCACCTGCCTTCAAAATCTATTGACAAGACTTGGTAAAATCAAGGCTTTATCACTGCTGTGTCACTTTAAGCTGCCTCTTGGGAGTCATCTGCCTGCTATTTAACATTCATTCAGGTTTATAAAGTTCAAGCTGTGAACAGGGACAATGTAAGACCCTGTGTGACAGCAAAGTCCTGCACTCCACAGCTCCCCAAAGCCTGAGCAAAGACCAACGTGACCCCAAGGATGCCATTCCGGCAAGGTCCATGGAGATGCACTGACACATTTTTATCTCTCAGTAATTTACAGCTCCAAAGGTTTAGAAGCCACTTCTAGATTCAGCTGGAAACGGAGATAACACAGCAAATCACTCCTGCAACACCTGAGCAAGGATTTGGGACTTTCTTCCTCCTGCAAAATGCTTTGCTATCCCCCAGTGACACACACTGCCAGGCCCTTAGATTTTATCTTCTCCTTAAAAATGACCCTTCTTCCTCTCAGTCAAAAATTCTGTCACACCTCTAACAAATGGGCTCATTAGGAGGAGAGGAAAAGCCTGCTGGAGTCATGGCTCTGCTCCTGCAGCACGCTGGATGAGGTGGCAAACAGGGCACACGTCAAGGGTGGCACAGCAGCATCAGATGGGGCTGAGTCACAACTCTGCCAGCCTGCTCAGCCCTGCTCTGGGGTCTGAGAAATCCAGCCTGGCATCCCCCACCTCCCTCCTGGATGCTCCTTCTTGCTTTTTGGGATTCCTGTAAGGAAAACAAAGTGCCCAAACCTGGAATGGCACTGCTGGGTACCTGTTCTAACATATGAGAGTTTGAACTTCCATTGGCTCCTTCTTTCTCCTATTTGGGGTACTCCAAGCACTGTTTTCAGCCAGCTCCTCTTCAGCAAGACCTGCAAGCACTGGGGTGACAGATTTACTCTGCACAATAACCTGCCTCTTCCCTCAGCACCAGCCTGGAATTCACAAACAGCCAGGGCTCCTTCCCAGCTCGGACAAATCTGAGAGGGACAACATTTCATGGAGCAGCAAAGCTGGAACACAAACACCTCGTACAAGCATAAACAAGGAGGTGCCTCAAACTGCACTTGGCCTGGCTGGAGCCTTGCAGGTGAGTTAAGACCCACCTGACAAGGAAACCCAACTCCTTCCTCCCCCTTTGCTGCCAGCACAGAACAAAGCCACATTAATTCTGGAGCAGGCGCTGGAAGGGACAGCTCAGTACCTCAATTCCAGTCTCAAAGGAAAGGGGACAGGTCTGCCAAAGCACTTAACTGATTTAAATACTTGCATCCCATTGACATTCAAGTCCCTTCCCTGTAAGGCACACAGGCGTTCCCAAAGCCCTTCCCACGTGAGGTTCTCCTGTCCCTGCAGCACAGGGGAGCCAGGAGCATCCAAGCCAGCCCACTGGCCTTCAAACAACCTTTAGCTTGGCTTTTTTTTTTTTCAGTACAAGCTTTGTTGGTTTTTGTTTTTAAAAACTCCCAACAGCAGCAGTAAGAGTTGAGCAGGAATTTCAGTTGCTGCAGCCATTAAGGCCTGAGCCAATTCATCAGGGTTGCTACAGCCACTGCTTCCCTCTCTTCCCTCAGCACTGCTCTGCCATGGAGCAAGGAAAAAATTGGTGGAGAAGTCAGAGAGCAGCAGGAGTGAGGAAGAGTATGGAAAAAGCAGAGTGAGCAGGTTCAGGGCTCTCAAAGGCACAGGATTGATATTTGGAACAAAGCATTTAACAGAATCATGGAATGGTTTGGGTGGGAAGGGAGCTTAAAGCTCATCCTGTTCCACCCCTGCCATGGCAGGGACACCTCCCACATCCCAGGCTGCTCCCAGCCCCAGTGTCCAGCCTGGCCTTGGGCACTGCCAGGGATCCAGGGGCAGCCACAGCTGCTCTGGGCACCCTGTGCCAGGGCCTGCCCACCCTGCCAGGGAACAATTCCCCATTCCCAATATCCCATCCATCCCTGCCCTCTGGCACTGGGAGCCATTCCCTGTGTCCTGTCCCTCCATCCCTTGTCCCCAGTCCCTCTCCAGCTCTCCTGGAGCCCCTTCAGGCCCTGCAAGGGGCTCTGAGCTCTCCCTGGAGCCTTCTCCTCTCCAGGTGAGCACCCCCAGCTCTCCCAGCCTGGCTCCAGTCCTTGCAGCATCTCTGGTGCCTCCTCTGGACTCACTCCAGCAGCTCCAGGTCCCTCCTGTGCTGGGACCCCAGATCTGGAGGCAGCTGTGCAGGTGCAGAGGGACAGAATTCCTGTTGCAGATTCCCTGCCATTAGCAACAATCCTGGGCAGCTCTCTCAGCAGGTGCTGCTATCTCTAATCCATGACCATGGGGGTGATAAAAGGGACAGGGAGCTTTTTCCATATGTGTTCCCTGACCTGGAACAAACTGCAGAGCCCTGCTCCTGCACTCCAGCAGTTTCCTGCTGTTAGGAGGAAAGCAGCACAGCAGCAGCAGCATCCCTTGGATCCCTCTGGAATACAGAGACAGGGAGGATCCAGAGGGAGCACAGAGCAGGTCAGGAGGGTTTCCCTGCAGGCAAAGCTCCTCCTGGTGCTGCCACTGCCTTTATTTTGGGCAAGCCCAAAGTAGGCACTTCCAGCTCCCACAGGATCAGAGAGGAGGTGGCTGCCTTTAGCTGGCACCTGAAGGGCACTGAGGGAGGCAGAGATTTGCAGCCAAGTCCGTAAGGAATGAGTCGTTCTCCAAGCCCTGAGACTCACATCCACATCTCACTTCTCATGCATCACCTACCAGTGACATCATAAAAGCAGCCTGGGCTTCAAGGACTAAAAAGACACTGAAACAAGCTTTAAAGAGCCAGGATTGGAGATTGGAAAGTTGAAATATACATATATTTAACTGTTTCTTTAGCCTTTTCTGCAGCACAGAGTTAGGTCAGGGATTGGACTCCATCTCTGAATCATTTTCTCCAACCTACATGATTCTACATCCATCCAATCCCTCCTTCCTCTCTTGCTCCTGTGAAGTCCTGCTGAGTTCCCAGTGTCAGGGGATGACAGCACAACTCTGGGACCATGGAAAAGAACAAGCCCAATGTTACACACCCATTCAGGAGGAGAAAAGCTGGAATCCTGCACTGCTCATCACAGCTGAGGAACTCAAGTCTCCCAAAAACAGCTTTCAAAACAGGGTCCTCCCATGTGCTGGCAATCCAGGGAAGTGTAACAGAGGATGGAAGAGCCCAGCAAGGTGTTTTCACCTGGATATGGACATGCTGGGCACACCAGCCTCCTTCTGACCTTGAGAACAGCAGCCAGGGAGTGTGTGCAGCACAGACCTCATCCCAGGGCAGGGAGAGGGGCAGGAGGAGCAGCACCTGCATGAGGAGACCCTGCCACAAAATGGGGAGGAAAAAAGCATTTCCCTTCCCAGCAGGCACTGGCAGTGTGTCTGGAAGGCCAGGGCTCTTTAGGGAAGGCAGAGGACACAGCCCCGTGTGTCTGGAAGCAGCAGCTCTGCCTCCAGGCATCAGATGCAGCTGGAGGGGTGGAGCTGAGCTCCATGCAATCCCACAACATTCCCCTAATGAGGCTCTAATTCCTCAGGAACAGAGAGCAGAGCCACCCAGCTGCTCCCCTGCGCAGGGATTTCAGCACAAGGGCTTCGAGCTGGGCTCTGCTGATTTCACTAAGGATGGACATGAAAACATGAGGGAACAGGGTGTGCAAGGGCTGCCCAAATCCCACACTGTTCAACGAGGACAAGTGTCTCCCTGTGCACAAGTCACAGCCAGAACTGAGGAGCTGGTGCATCCCAGAATTCCAGTGACTTGTAAAAGAAGCAGCACTCCAAAGCTGGGCTTTATCCAGCACTCACTTGACTGAGTGTCCCAGAGCTGAGAGCACCTGATTATTTTCCATCACTGTTATTTTTAACAGCTTCCAAATATTCTTGCAGAGAACTCCAGGGAATTGGGATGAAAAGTTGCTCCATCTCAACCCCTCTCCAATCTGCCCCTATGAAGTTTCCAGACAAAGGGGGAAGGAGCCTGCAGGTACAAATTCAAAGCACGGTGCTGGCCTGTCCATAACTCCCACTCCAGCCTATTCCTGATGCTGCTCCCCTTCCCCCAGGCCAGGAAGGAACAGGTGTGAGCTGCAGGGCTGGAGGCACCTGATGGGGTTTGCAGGCACAATTAGGGAAGCAGAGGAAAAGAACTGCCAGACAAGTCAGAGCATTGGTCATCCAGTCTGGCTTTTCAGTGCCCAGCAGGAACAGGGAGCAGATGCTTCAGAGGAAGGTGTGAAATCCTCTTAATGGTCAATTATGGAATAATCTCCCTTCAAGTAAGTTTCTTTCCAGCACATGAAGGTCCAGTTTATGCCCAAAGAATGAATTCCCAGGTTCTGAACAGTGTTTATCCCACCTAACAAGAATAAGGGTATATTTAACCCTATTTTAAAGGTTATGGCTAAGCTGGTGCACTCCACACGTGCTGGCAAAGTGCCTCTGACACGGCTGCTAAATTGGTTTAAAATTTGCTGCTTTAATTTCACCAGCAGCTCCTTTGCTCTCGTAGCAAGAGGTGGGTGGAAAAAAAAAAAGAGCATAGTGAAGTTGTGCTGGATGAGATGCAGGGATGAAAAGGGCAAGCACTGCTCAGGATTTCTGAGCAGCCAAGAGACAGCTCAGCCCCCTCCATGATTGGGATGGAGAAGGAGGCTCCTCCAGGCTACACAGGAGGGCAGGGAACTGGGAATTACAACACAGATCTCTCTTACTGTGTAGGAAGACTTGCTGGTGATCTCCAGGAGCTTCTGCTTGGCTCTGCGCTCCGACTCGCGAGCCTCCTGCAGGTCCTGCTTGAGCTGATCAGCCTCCTTTGCCCTGCAAGGACCAACAGGAACAGCAAATGTCAGGCTGCAGCAATGAGAGGATGGAGAAGCAGGATCACAGTGTGGAATAGGCAAGAAGAGACAGAGAAGGGCTGAGTTCATCCGAGCAGAAGGGCTGACAGCCAGCAGGCTCTCAGACAGAGAGGAGTAATCAGCTGGAAGGAAACAAGGCTGATCTTTTACTTGCTCATTGCCACATTCACCATGGGACCTAGGCTTGGGTATCAGGAGGATGGAAACACCAGTTTTAACAAAGAGCAAAGTCTCTGCTCAAGGCTAACCTGGAACAGACCTCATGGCTGGAAAGGAGAATTGAACAACTGAGAGATAAGTAAAGGAGTAAGGAGAAAAAAGGGAATTTAGAGCTACCATCCAGAGGAAGAACAACTCCCAGGTGTTATTAACATTGGGGAAAGCAGGGGAGAGTTGCAGAAAGCCCCCAAAAGCAGAGCTGGCTTTTGGACAGGGAAACCATCTGGGCCAAAGAGCCATTTGCTGTTGGACGCACGTGGGAAGCTGAGGGAGGATAACTCAGAGGGATAACTTGAAGGGGATGAGAAGCAAAGCAGAAGCAGCTGCAAGGTTGTACCCTCTGACCTCCTCTCTGACTCCTCGGCCATTTTCAGTGCCAACATCTCGGCCTCCAGCACCTTCTGCTCCATCAGCCTCTTCTCCTCCTCGGTGCGGATGGCCGTGGCCTTGATGCGCTGCATCTCCTGCTCGGCCTCGGCCGCCTTCTGCGCCAGCAGCTTGGCCTCCTCCTCCGTGATCTGCGCCTTCTCCGCCAGCAGATCCGCCGTCTCCTCCGACCTCATCTGACAATTGCAGGACACAAAGCCATTAAGCACAGCCAATGTGTCCCCAAATGTGCCCACAGCCCCTGGAGCAGGGCCCCGAGCTGCTGCCTCCGACACGCTCCACAGAATCCCTCCCTTCCCTGAAAGCCGCCAAGGCTGGGATGTGCCCAGGCTCTGTCCCAAATCCTCCTCTTTGTGCTCCTCCCAAGCAGCCCAGCAGGATGAAATGGCTCCATCCAGCCTGCTGCTCACTGGCCACTGGCAGCAGTTTGGGAGTTAGGGCAGTCATAGAGCACTTACAGAAACGCTTCTGCAGTGGAAAGAGTGAGGAGCAGCTGCAGTGCTTGGGAAATGGCCTCCCAGGGACCTACCAGAGCCTCGTTGGCCATGGTTGCCTCCTCCTTCAGCTGCATCAGCCTCCTCTCCAGCTCATCCCTGGTCCTCTCAGCGTCTTCTCTCATTTGCTTCTCTCGTGCCAGGCACTGTCGCTCCATCTGGGAAAAGGGATTGGTGAAATTGAGGAGAAAAACACTCATGAGGAAGGTTTTCCATGGATGAGAAAGAGTCACAGGTGAGGTCAGGAAAAAGGGATTAGGGAAAGTGAGGAGAAGAAAACACATGAGGAAGGTTTTCCATGGATGAGAAAGAGTCCCAGGTGAGGTCAGAGCACTGCTGCCTCCTCTCTGCTTAGTGACAATGGGAACATCCCTGGACTGGGGTGACCTGACCAAAAAACAGAATCATGGCATCACTTAGGTTGGAAAAGACCTCCAAGATCATCAAGTCCAGCTGTTCTCTTAGCACAGCCAAGGCCACACCTAACCTATGTCCCCAAGTGCCACATCCACACCTTCTTTTAACCCTTTCAGGGATGGTGATTCCACCCCTGCCCTGGCAGCCCGTTTGATGCTCCCTTGCTGAGTGCCCGTCCTGAGACAATTCCCGTGCTCTGCTCGGGCTGTCACTCCCAGCATGGCCACAGGAGCTGCCTGCAGGTGACAATGTCCCCAGACAGCGCCCTCCTAGGCCAGACCAGGACAAGTGGGTCTCAAGATCTCCAGCTTAACTCTCTGGAGTTTCTTACAGCAGGGCTGGGCTTAAGGACAGTCTGAGGGCATCTCCCAAACACTGAAGCACATGGCAGGAGGCTGAAGGACAAGGATAGCTGCTCCTTTTGATCAGATATCCAACCCAGCATCCTGGAACCTTCACTTCCATTCCTTCAGAGGGAGGTCACACAGAGTGCAACCACCTCTGGCAATTTCTGGATAAAACAAACCCTCTCTGTTTGCAGGGTACAGCAATGCTTCTCCAGGAGGAGAAGATTCAAGCCATTAGGACCTGCCAGCTCTTCCCAGAAGATGCTGAGAGGATTGTTGTGCCCAGGGACTGCCTCTTCACTAGCCAAGAGCCCAAGGGAGCCATTGGGCTAATTAACACACTGAGTTTAATTCCTCCAGTCCCACAGGGATGGGGCATTATAAATATCCACGCTGCAGCCAGGACAGGAGACCTGCTGGGTTTAATAAGGGAAGGAAGTGAGACAAGCCACATTTCTCTACTCCTTGGACACCAGCTGTGCTCTGAAAGCGGGACGCCCACTGTTCCAACCGTTCTGCTTGCTTCCATTAAAGGTTCCCCTCATTAATTATCATTATGATCTGCATCCCGCTCAGGACTCCCATTAACAAGAATTCCTGATCTAAAAGGACTATTTGAAACCAGTAAATGACTGTGGATTCTGGGGAGTAGGGAGCAGGGCAGACAGCACAGTGGCTTGCTCAGGACAGGGCAGCCAGCCCACACAGGAGCCTGACCTCTCCCACGGAGCCCAAGCACTCTGGATTTGGGAGCTCACTGGAGCCACAAGCTGCTGCTCCCTCCCAGAGCCCTCATCTCTTCCAGCAGCCAAACAAGCACAGGATCTTGGGTGTGGTGTCATCCAAACACATCAAAACTCACACATTGTAAAACTTAAAGATTCATGGAATTGTTCAGGTTGGAAAAGCCCTCTGAGCCCAAGCACAACCATTATCCCAGCACCACTGTGTACTCCACAAAGCCATATCCTTGAGTGCCACATGCACTTCTGAACTCCTCCAGGGATGGTGACTTCACCACTTCCCTGGGCAGCCCACCCCAATGCCTGACCACCCATCCCTGAGGCTGTCAGCACTTGGACACCATGCTGCTCCTTCCAAGGACCTTCTGCTCCACTAAGGACGTGGCTGAGGGAACACAGTGGTGAAGAGTTGATGGTTGGAGGCCTTAGAGTGCTTTTCCAACCTCAATGGTTCTACAGTGCCAACTCCTCACTGGCCAGAGGAATCCCTGTGGGAAGCACAAAGTCCCTCTTCCCCAGTGGAGCTTGTAGTGACTCAAGTCCAGACCTCTCCTGCTACTCCACGAGCTACATGAAGGAAAACTGCCTCAGGAGGTGCCTGAAGGACAAGTCACATCCCACCTCCAGCCCAGCTGAGCACCTCAGCACCACACAAGCACCTTGGGAGGTACATGAAGGACAAGACACATCCCATTTCCAGGCTGGCTGAGCACCTCAGCACCACACAAACACCAAGAGGAGCCTGAAGAACAAGATATGTCCTACCTTCAGCCTGGCTGAGCACCTCAGCACCACACAAACACCAAGAGGTGCCTGAAGAACAAGCCATGTCCTACCTTCAGCCTGGCTGAGCACCTCAGCACCACACAAGGATTGAGAGAGGTGCCTGAAGGACAAGCCATGTCCCATTTACAGGCCAGCTGAGCACCTCCACCCCACACAAGCACCTCTACACTCAAACCCAGTAACATCCAGACCCATGAGCACAAGCCCCTGCTGGGTGCAGTGACTGCTCTGGCTTCTCCTCCTCTCTAGTGGCTTCCCTGCCAAAGGGGCCATTTATATTCCGAGCACCAGTGCTCAGATTAGCTGTGTGGGTTTCAGTGAGTAGAAAAGGTCTACGAGCAGCAAACAATGATTCATACAATTCAATTTGCTGATCTCTGCTCGTGGGCTCCACGCCGCTGCCTCCGCCGCGCCGGCCGCCCGGGCTGACCCGCGGCACGGAGAGAGGCCGGGGTGGAATTGGCATTCCAGGCTGCACAGCCTGTGCACTCCATCACCCTGCAATTAGAAATGAGCCAAAGAGCCACAGCAGAGCACAGCTCCCCCTCACAGCCCCTGATTAATCAACTGTCCCAACACACGGCCTGCCACGCTCCTGTAGACACCCGGGGCAGCTCTTCCCTCCCGTCCTCTCGGTTTTGTTCCCAAATTGGGGGCTGGACTCAGGCTGCCACCAACCTGCAGAGCCAAGCTGAGATGGCTGGAGAGCTGGGAGCAGGCTACTAAAAATGTTCAGCTGGACCTTCCCTCAAAGCTGCTCTGAAGCCATTCCAGAGACCTGTTCTTCCCAAGCCCATCTGCATTTCTGATTTTGGCTCACTGGTTATGGGATATGTGGCTCACCTGCTTCCTGGCCTTCTCCTCCCTGGCCTGTGCCTTCATCTGCTGCACCTCCAACGAGTCTGCCTTCCTCCTCCTCATGAAGAGGTCGTGGTTCCCAATGCACAGCTGAAGGATCTGTTGCAGTCAGGGGTGAAGAGCAGAGAGACACAGCTGCACGCGTGATGGCAATGAGGTGGTTTGTATTCTTGACACACAAAACCACTAGAATTGCTTTGATTTGGTGCTTGTTAGTGCTTCCACCCACTGAGCTCCAACCCTGCGAGCTCTCACAGCTGTAGGAGGGGCAGGGAGCCAGGTCCCACACCAAACCTCAGCTCCTGGGTACAGCAGCTCTTTGCAGACACCAATTTTCTGTGCCTCCAGCACAGCACGGGTGTTGTTTCACACCCACTCTAAAAAGGCAAGAGGCCAAATAATGAAATAAAAATTTCTACAGCTCTGACTGGTTCCCTGGTTCTCACTGCCACCTTTCTTTAGGCTCAAGATGAACTTGCACCTTCTCCCCAGTGTATGTTTAAGGCACTGAGATTAAAAAATAAATTAAAAGGGAAAAAAAAAAAACGAAAACCACTTTCCATTTGGACAAACAGAAGGCTTATCCAAAACTTGCTTGGGCATCTCTTGATGCCTTTGCTGAAGGGATTTGAGCCCCACTGTGGTTCTCTCTCTGGTGAGGACCAGGGAGGTGGCAGTGCTAGAGGAGGGTTAGCACAAGGTGGGCACACAGAGGAGTGAAAAGATTTTTTTAGCAATAAAAGCAGGGTTCTAAATTTGGATTCTTTTCTAAAGGACTGATTTACATGCTCTTCTTCCATTTCATAAGATCACAAGAATCATGAAATGGTTGGAGTTGGAAGAGACCTTTAAGATCATGCAGTGCCACCCCTGCCATGGGCAGGGACACATCCCACTATCCCAGGGTGCTCTAAGTCCCATCCAATCTGGCCTGGGACACTTTCAGGGATGGGGCAGCCACAACCCAGGTCACAAATGACTCCTCTGAAGATTTCAGCACTATGAACCTGATGCTGCAGGGAATGAGGAAGCCCCATTCCCTATGGAATACAAAGCACAGCCAACAACAGGACAGCAAAGTGTGACCTAACTACAGATTCAAATCCAGAACATCAGCTAAAGCTAGTCTCCAACGTGGACAGCTCAATGCAGCCCATCTTTGTCCAAGGAGAGTCCTCAGAGGGTAAAAAGCCAGGACTCTGGTAAATGTGCCTCCCAAAACAGGGAAAGCTATGACACAGGGCAGAATGGGAAAGATCCACATGGGGAGAAAGAGGAACTGAGCAAAGCTGGGAGTTTTATTTACTAAGTGCTTCCACTATTTAGGTCAGCTGAAAGCCAAGAGCTCCAAAAGGGAGCACAAAAACAAGGGAGGGGGAGAGGGGAGAGGTTCTGTAGAACAGCTTGTCTTGAGTCTCTCCCTTCTCTCCTTCAGTGAGCAGAAGCTGCTGCACCCCATCACAACCACCCAGCAGCAGCTCCCTCTCAAAGGAAAAGCCCCAAAAGCTGGTTGTGTCACACTCTCTGCAGAACCCACTGCTGCAGGCAGGAAAAAAAGCCTGTCTGTGCACTTACCAGCTTATTCACACGCAGCTTTGATGAATTGAATTTAAAAACATCAATCTTTTTGTCCAATGGCTTAATCGTAAACTGAAAAGGAAAAAATAAAGAGGGAGAGAGTTATCAGAGAGTGGTGCATTTAATAAAAAGGCAGCTATAAAATTCTTCCTGAAAGCTCTGGCTCAGAGCAGGTCAGCAGGGTCAGACACACGGCTCAGAGCCGGCCCCGTGGCTCTGAGCCAAGCAAGAGGACTCGCATCAAAAGCAGCCAAGGAGACAACTGCTCCTCCTGCCAGGAAAACATGGGGGCCACAGGAGCTGGTGTCCTCTGAGAGAACCCTGCAGGGGTGGGGGTTCAGCTCAGCACCTCCCCAGGCAAGGTGCTGCTCTCCTGGGAGCTGCAGGGAACACAGAAACCACAGCAGGCACTCAGCATGCTTCCAAAGGAAGAACCAGCTCAGCACTGTCCTAGATATCTTTTATGAAAAATCCTTTCCTTAGGATTTTTCCTCCTGAGAAGCTGAGAGGCCTCAGGAACAAAATGTAAACAATGGTTATCTGCTGCTGTGGAATGCAACAGGTGCATCTGTGATTGGTCTCATGGGGTTGTTTCTAATTAATGGCCAATCACAGTCAGATGGCTCGGACAGAGAGCCTAAGCCACAAACCTTTGTTATCATTCTTTGCTATTCTATTCTTAACTAGCCTTCTGATGAAATCCTTTCTTCTATTCTTTTAGTATAGTTTTAATGTAATATGTATCATAAAATAATAAATCAGCCTTCTGAACCATGGAGTCAGATCCTCATCTCTTCCCCCATCCTCAGACCCCTGTGAACACCATCACACAGCACCACGGAATCATTAGGGTTGCAAAAGCCCTCCAAGATCCTAAAATTCAAGTGTCAACCCAACAGCACCATGCTCACCCTCAAACCCTGTCCCCAGGTGCCACATCCACAAGAGTTCTGAACACTTTCCTTGGCAGTCTGGGCCAGGGTTTGACAGTCCTTTAATGAAGGATTTTTCCCTAATATTCATCTTAAACCTTCCCTGGCACAACTCGAGGCTGTGTCATCTCATCCTGTCACTTTTTACCTGGGAGAAGAGCTCAACTCCCAGCTGGCTGCACTCTCCTGTCAGGGAGTTAAAAGGCAGGAGAGCTGCATCAAGAACACAGCAAGGAGCTGCCACCCTTCCCCTGACACTTCCACTCACAAGAGCTCCCCAGAAGAATTTTCCATGCATTGCCTTCTCCAGAACTCAGATTTCCCCACAATTCGAACAGGATGTCCTAAGATTTCCCCACAATTCAGACTGTTATTCCCTGGCTCTAAGTTGTGTTTACAGTCCATGTACCAACCAGCCAGCCCTACCCATGGCCTGGCTTCACCCTCTCCACAGCTCTCCCACAGAGAGCCCAGTGGTGGCACAAATCCCTCAAGGGCTTTGGTAATGCAGCCCTTGGATGGAGAGAAGCCTCTGCACTATCAAAAGGGTACTTGAAGAGATGGAGTGCTCTGCAAGATGGCATTTTTTAGGAGACATGCACATATTCCATCACTCCCCCACACACTACAGAAATAACGGGCTGAGGAGCTGGAGCAGACAGAGTGTGTCCATTAGAGTGGGAGATCTGTCAATACACGGCCCTGCCTGCAAAGGGCCCTGTCCTGGCACTGCCTTGCTCTGGCAGTTTAAGAGCCCATCTTTTAAGACTTTCACAAAAGCAGACGTGCATGAATGTCCCTGGATTTGAGCTCCAGCAGGGCCCCCAGCAGTCACTGAGAGCAGCAGCAGGAATGTGCTGGGAGAGGAGTTCCAGCTCTGTGTGAACAGTCAGTCTTTGTTAGGAGGGATAACCCCCAGTGTGCTGCCAGCAGAGCTGCTGCTCCCAGCTATTGGCCCTGTTTGCATCAGGTCAGGCCTGCTCGTGGGCACCTGATGACTGAGCTGATGGAAGGGATCCATCCTGCCCCTAGAGACAGCTCTGACACAGCCCTGTGGCAAGGCTGCCGATGCAGGGGTCAGTCCCTGCATTCTGGGGAGCTCCCACTGCTCTGTGACAGGCAGGGAAGCTCTGCAAGTCACTCAGTGCTGGGCTTTCTGCAGAGTCCTGAAGCTCTTTAAGGAGTAAAGCAAGTGGAGACAATTCCAGCATGGATTTACTGCTTAAGAAACTTCACAAGACATGCAATAAACACAGCTGATGAGAAGCCTTTAGCTGCTCCCCTGATCAATATCATGTTTAGATTAGAAAACCATTTTTAATTAAGAAGTTAATTCTCTTCCTTACCATGAAGGCAGCTGGTTTCTTTGAGCAGCTCTCTCAGACTTAAAATGGAGCTGCTCAGTCCCCCCCTCCTCAGCCAATTGCACTTCTGTTCTCAATTAGGTTTGGGGGCCAACAATCCCAAAGACCCAGATTTAGACTCTGGATTTAATAAATAACTATCTAACAGAGGGCTTAAATTGCTCAACTTCCTAAAAAGATTCCAGCTGCTATGCCAAGCCCAGCAGCCTGAAACCCAAGATGATGTAATGAGATGGCAAGAGCTCTTCTCCCCAGGAATATATCTCCCTGTATTCCATAATACAGAATACATCCACAGTAATAAATACTGTAATATATGCAGTAAAGAAGAGATTTTAACTTCTGAACTCTGGTATTTGGGCTAAGAACATCAACAGCAATTTTGGGTTTTTGAAAAGATTATTACATAGAAGGTTTGAAACCAAAGAGGAGAACCAGCTCCCCAGTGACCCCTTGCACGCCCACTCCTGCACAATTTCAGGAAGGCTTGGATTAAGGTTTCAACTGGAGGAGTTGAGCTGCCCTTAGCTAAGCTGGTGAGAGCAAGCACAGCAGACAGAGAAGTGAAAAGAAATAATTTTAAATCCCAGTTGTGTTCTTACTGCTCTCAGGGAGGAGGTGGGACACATCCATACCTCTTTATCACTGTAGGAGATATTCCGGATCTCGTTCCATGGGAAGGAGATTTTAGGGGTCAACCTGTTGTCTGGGTCATAAATGTGCAGACCCAAGGCATCAACTCCAAGGAGCAGCTCTGTGCCCTTTTTATTCTGCAGGAGAAAAGGGAAGAGCAGAAATCAGTGGGAGGGTCAGACATGAACCAGCGTTCCCTCCTCAGCCAGCCCCGAGCAGTGACCCAGCACTGGGCACCAGGAGCTGCTGCCTCCCCCTAGCACAGGTGGGGTCCCCAAATGTCACCTCCCAGCTCTCCTGGCTCTCCAGGACATGGAGATTACCCTGGCAGGAAAACAGGACCCCCAGCCCACCCAACTCACCCTGATGGCGAAGTAGTTGACGCCGTACATTTCCAGGTCCTGGGCTATCTTCAGATACTCCATTTCAGCTTCATCTCTGTCAGGCAGGAACAGTGTTTGGGAGGATCAGAGAGGGACATGGCTGCTCCTGCTGATCCTAAGCGCTCACCAGGCTTTAAAGCTTGGACTGTCTCTATCACACAGGTCAATCCTGTCTTTGCTGGCAGGATCAATAAAGTCCAAGAGCAAATCTCTCTCTGCAGTTGCCAGCATCTAAGTGGCTGCTGAGATGCAGCACTCCAGGCCTGGCTTTGTTCACCTCCCAATCCCTTCAGCATAAATAGGAAATCCCTGGCTGGGATGACACTGTTTCAGATCCATGGCTTTATGTTTATCCCCCAAAAGGAGCATTTTGCCACCTGAGGCAGCCACAGGGTTTGAATTTCTATTTCTTCTCCCAGATCCCTGATGCAGGCGAGTCCTTACTTTGCATCATTCCTAAGGCCCCAACAATGACCAAGGTACAAGCAGAGCCATCAACAAAAGCTTTGAGCTCTCCCCCAGGCTTCTGCAGAGATGTGCTGGGATTAACCTGCTGGCAGAGCTCACCCAGTGCCTGCCCAAGCTTCCCAAAGCCTGGTGACTCTCCAGGGGAGGGGACTGGCCCTGACCCAGCCCAGCAGCACAAGCTCACCTGGCTCTGCCCCGGTGCTCTGCGTACCAGGCTGTTATCCTTTCCTCCCACATCTCTGGAGTCATCTGGTACAGGTTTATTACCTGGCAGAGGTGGGAGACAGACACCAGGTCACAGTGCTGCTCCTGGCTCAGCAAGAAAGCCAGAAACACCAAGACAGCTCCCAGCAGCACGTCCAGCCTCAGGACAGCTTGGACACTGACTCCCTGATGCTGCTGAGCTCCTTACCCGCTTGGGAAGCAGCTCCTCCTGTGCCAGGAAGCCTCTCTTGTGCACGTTGGGATCGTAGTCACCGTACTGGGGAGAAGCACAGACACCACACACACTCCACGTTAGCAACAAGGGCAAGTCAAAGTCTTCACCCCCTCACAGCCAGCCCTGAGAGACAGCAAACATGGCCTGCTCACCCCTTCACCCCACGAGCACAGAGCCTGCTGCTCTCTGAGGGGAATAACCTGGGTTTCTTTGTAATTTCATAGCTAATAGAGACAAAGAGCTTCCTTCTACTCAAGCAGCAGAGCTGGGAGCAGAACAAAACTTCCCACCATCACAGAATCATTAAGGTTGGAAAAGGTCTCCAAGATCAAGTGACTGAACACCCCTAAGGTCCCCAAGAGCCACATCTGCTCAGTTTTTGAACACTTCCAGGGATGGTGACTCCACCACTTGCCACAACTTCAGCCGATGACCATCACCAGTTGATGTCCTCCATCAGTCCAGCTGGACTAGATGATGGTTGTCTATTCTATTCTATTCTATTCTATTCTATTCTATTCTATTCTATTCTATTCTATTCTATTCTATTCTATTCTATTCTATTCTATTCTATCCTCATTATCATGCCCTAATTAACATTTCCCCCACTGCAGGGCAAGACTATAGACTGAGAGGTCCTTGCAGTTCCACAGGTAGTGGAACAAGGAAATAAGACATGGAGAAAGACCTGTCCCCAAAAACTGACAGATAGCAGTGATCCAGGTTAGGCAGATGGCAGTTCCTCTGTTGCTGCTCACCACCCTAATGAATAAAAATCAAAAAAATTAGAGGAGTTTGACAGATTCCTCTCAGGCAGGTGGTGGCTCTTCTGTCAGAGGGTCTGTTGCTCAACTGGGTCATGGAATCCAATTCAGATTTGTTAAGCACATCCACTAATTACTGGTATTTGTTTAGATTTACATCTCTTTGAGCAGCATATAAAGTGACTGAGAAAGAAAACTGCTTATTAACAGATTGAAGAGCCGCGTGTCCCTGCGGTGCATGTGAAAATGAATTTACCTCCTGCACGGCCTCAGAGGGCAGGAAAACGCTGCAAAACGGCTCCTCCAGCAGCCCAGCAAATTCAGGGAGAGGAACAAAGCATGTGAGGCACGTACACGGAGTGCTGTGACTTCCACACTTCCTTCACCTGGCAACCAGGACTTCTGCAGTGACAGAGGTGACAGCGCCCGACTGCACGAGCACAGCGCCGTTTGATCCAGCCACTCATTTGCAAGTGGGGCAGCCCTTCCCTCCCTGCTCTTCTGAGCAACCTTCACCCAGGAAATGCAAATGGTGACAATTTTTAAACACAAGACCAAGAGGTACTTGGTGGTCATGCAGCAAGTCAGGAGGCTTTTCCTCTCAGCCTCCTTTTTGTGCCAGGACCTTCACACCGCGCACCAAAACCAGAGCTCAGCATCAAAAGTCTACACACATCCCACCTCTGCGCTTGGGAGACAACACGTGGGGATTAAAGACACAAATATTGATTTGGAGCCAATGCAGATGCAAAGGGAGCATGGAACAACAACCAACACTGACTCAGACTTCAATTAATAGAACAAAACCAGCCCGGATTTCATCCAAGAGTGGGGGCAACTCTCTGCCTTCCAAGGTCTTGGAGCTCCTCAGGATGCAGCACTCTGCAGGTACACACAGCCTCCCTCCAAAGGAAGCAGCACTAAAAACGTGGCACTGGTGAAGGAAGCAACTCCAACAACTTTGGACAGGCAGCAAGTAAATAATTTTTAGGTGATGAAAATAATAGTAAATAGGATTAACATGATTATTTTCTGTTGTGATCTTCTGCGGAAGTCTAAGACTAAGTATGGATTATGTGACTTTTCATGTGCTAAAAAATACTGCCGTGTCCCAGAGGAATATTTGTACTGAGAGGGGAGTCTGGATGAGAACATTAATTATTCACAAGTCAAAAATCAACAAATGGCTTAAGTATTGCAGAATTTGTTGGCTCAAATGATTTTGCAAATGTACTTTCTAAAGGCCTTTTCAATTAAACCATTACTTTCAAACTGTCATGGAATTTCAGCTCTTGTTAATTGAACTGTATGATTAATATTCATGATTGGGCATGGAATTGCCTTTACCACATTCATACACCCAGCTTAGACTGTTGGATAAACACAGGCACGCTCAGCTACAAATTAACACCAAGTATTGCTTGTTTTGGGGAAAAACAATAATAATTAAAGAGCTGTTTGCTGTGCTACAAGATCTGAAGTGCTGAGAGAGCTGCAGCACACCAGCGACCTGCATTTAAGGGGCAAAAAATAGAAGAACCTCCTGGATGTTCCCATTTTTTTTCCAGTTGATCCCACGTCTTTCCCAGCTATTTAAAACCTGAACCACCTCCAACCTCTGAAAGGCACGTGGGTGGTTTGAACAGGGCTGGAGAGGAAAGCACATAGTAATTCCCCAAATGAACACAACGAGAGAGAAATAAATAAGCTGTTATTTTTATGACCCCCCTGTTTCCTTTGCTGTCTCAGGTTGGGGTGGATGGACCAGCAGCACCTGGCTGTCAATAAGTGGCTGCTGGATGCACACACTGCTGTGTCAGGCTATTATGCCCCTAATCATGCAAATCAGCAAGTTATTAGTGAAATTACTGCACTCTGTGCCTGCTTTCTTGCCCAGGAAGGACATCATTATCCTATTCAACTGGAAGGAGATGACCTGCAACATCCTTCTTCCCAGTTCTCTATGAAGATGTGCTTTCAGCTTTCACCTTTGCTGGGAGTGAAAGAGGAGGGGAATGCCAGGCTGGAGGGGCAGCAAGGAAAGGGATGTCTGAAGAAAATCCTTTAGTGAAAAGCAGAAAAGTCATCCCTGCTCCACCTTCTGATCTCAGCATGGTCAGAACTGCCCTGACTCCATGTGAGCTCCTCCCAGTGCCCAGGACACTCAAGGTGCCAGGGGGACAAAGGGGAGGGCAAAACCCACCTGCACCAAGGCACAGCCTGTACCCAAGGAGCTGTCCTGGCCATGAGGTAACAGAGCTCAATATTTACACAACATTTATTCATTCTGGCAGCCAGAAAAGTCATTCCCTACATATCCTCAGCTCAGGTCAATGGAAGGAAAGCCAAGGAAGTGTTTACTCGTGCACTCTAATAAGAGTGATGAATGTTTCACACAAACAGAAACATTTCTAAAAGCAACTTTTCTTTGCCCAGCTGATGAGTCTCTTGAACAAAACATGGTTTCATCAATACTCTGATTATGAGGAGAAAATACCAATTTCTTTTAAATTTTAACCCCATCAAAGAACATGGCACCCAGGGCTCTACTCAGAGTGTGAGCTGAAGGCTTATGAGAAAATTACATGGCCAAAGGGAAAAAACAACCTGGATCAGGCCCTCTCTTCTGCAACAGAGCCAAACCCCCTCTCCTGCATTGCCAGCAAAGACAGAGCTGCTCCTCCTAAACCTCTCCACAGCCATGCTCCTCAAGGGCAGCTGGACTTGCCAGAACCAGGGCATGGCCACCTGCCTGTGGTCCTGTGAGCCAAACCCCCCCAAAACCCCACCCAGAGTCAGAACCAGCAGGAGATGCAGAGACAACGTGGCTGGGCTGTGCTCAGACTGCAGTTGCTCCTCTCCCTCCCAAAACAGGATCTTTGCACACCCAAACTGTGGCTGAGCTCCAGCAGCTGATAACTGAGCAGCAGCACATGTTGTGCATACACAGGGGGAAATGATGTCCCTGAGAGCAACAATGAACCCTGGGCTACTCCCTCCACCCCAGGAGTCTCAGCCCTAGGCAAGTTGTCCAAGGCTGCACACCCCAGATAGGAAAACAGTGTCCTCTGGAATAAATCCTCAGCAAAACACACCCACTCTGGGCCCAGAGCAGAATGCAGCAGAGAAACAACAGGAACTCAATGAACACTGACTTGTCCCTCTGTCTGGTGAGGCCAAACACCCAAGATCAAACCCAAGATAAAGGGAGAAGACAGGAAAAGCCCTTTCACAGTGCAATAAAATGGATGTGGCAGCTCTAGCACTGAAATAAAGTCATTATCAATATAAGTATTCTGAGGGAGCAGTGGAGCTGGGAGTCCCACGGCTGGTTTGCCTCTGGCTACACTGGCAAAAGCAGGGAGGAGATCCAAAATAACTCAAGCTCAGGGAATTCACCTGCTCAAAAGTGAGCCACAGTAAGCCACACTCCAGCAGGCTCTGCAGCTCATGAGCTGAGCATTTGCTAAAGAGTCCTGGAAAGAGAAATCAAAAACCCATCCAATGTCTGGAGGCAGCCAGGAACCAGCCATGTGGAGAAGGCAGCAGTGCTGGTGTAGCCCTCTCACTTCTCAAGCTTTCACAGCTTTCCCTGCCTTCCCTTTCCCCAGCAAGTGGCTCCAGCACAGAGCACCTGGATCAAGACCAGCCCAGCAGATCCTGGGAGCATCCCCTGCTGCCTACCTTGGCTTGGACAGCATAGGAGGCCAGCAGGACAGAGGCTTCAGGAGGACAGAAGATCTTCTCATCCAAAATCTGCTTCTTCACCTGCACACAGAGCAGCAAAGGACAGACAGCACACGTTTAGTGGAGCACAGCAGAGCATGACTGTCACAGCAGATGGCTGCAGTTTGTTTTAACTTGAGCTGTCAACCACACAGAGTTAACAATTTTCCTAACACTAATCACAGTCCAGACCCAGGAAATCTCTGGTGGCTCAGAAGGGCTCAGGCTTTCACAGACCACCTTCCTCAGACAGGTTGGTGAGAAGAGCTAAATTTATATGTGGAAAATGACAGCAGCTTTATCCTGTTGCTAAAGGCAAGGGGTGTGTGAGGGGGGAGAACCTTGCATGTAAACACAGCGATAAAACCTCTTGAGGCACGAGCCATGGATTGATAGGACATCCAGCCAGGCTGCTAAATAAAAGAGCAGTCTCTGAGCCCTGCAAGCTTTGCTCTGGGACATTCAGGCCTCATTGTGAGTCAGTGCCCACCTGTGCTGGAGGCCAATTCCTTGGATCCCAGCACGGGGAGCTGCAGGTCACCTCTGTGGCAGAGCTGTCAGCAGCTCCCAGGAGAGCCAACATGCAGCTCCCCAAGGCACAGCTTCACTCCCCTGCCTCCTGTGTGCATTCAAAAATTAAACCTGTCATGTTCCATAGGTTTTGGGTTGGCACACTTAATTTTCCTGATTAAAGATAGGAGGGGGAAAAAAAATGTAAGAAGCCGACGATTTCCTGGGAGGCTTAAATGGATTGTTGGAGATGCAGGAACATCAATTTGAATTTATAACGTGCTTTGAGTCCTCAAAGTTGGGTACAACATAATCACAGCAGATATTCTGCTGCATCAAGATAAAAAACAGGAGAGTTTACAAGCTTAGATGTGCTCCTGTTTCCCAAATGCATTCAGGAGCCCAGGTTCCTCTCAGCACACAAATCCCAGCAGCAAAGTCATGGTCTGCATTTAGAAAATGAAGCTTGAATGGCTTTTCCTCTCTGATTTTCCTTCTCAAAGATGCCAACAGCATTTTTCCTCACTGTGGATAAAGCTGCTGGCAAATGAGGCATTCAGAAATAACCCTACAGAGACACCAGTGCACGAGACTGAGCTTGGAAATTAACAGGAATACTTTGCATTTAGAACACTTTTGGCTCTGGAGAAAAAAGATGGACTTGGGAAGAGTGAGGAGCATCAAGAGGCTGCTGGGCTCACTTGGAAAGGGCAGGACATCCTGCAGGCTACAGAGGTATTCCCAAATCCAGGTTGTCCTGACTTTGGTGTAAAAAACCTAAGAATGAGTGACTTTAAAAAAAAATTTTTGTAATTTATCTTCAAATTAACAGCCAGAGAGCAGCTGAAACATCCCAGTGAATACCCAGGAGTCTGACTAGGAGGGCTCTGTTCCCTCTAACTGTGCTTGACACAACTCTTCTGAGGAAGAATGTGTCAGAAAATGGATTTTGTGGCAGAAAATTGATCATGTCTCTGAAAGAGAGCTCCTGTGATAGCAGCTCCTTGTTACCAGCCGTGCAGCACTGCCACATCATCAGCTGAACTGATTTCTCAGGACACAAAGTTTTGTAGAATAATTTAAATAAAAAGACCCAACCAAGATGTGTTCAGCAGAGTTTCTAAAGGCTTTCCTGCAGGGCAGGAATTCCTGGAGCAGGTGAGACTGTGAGGTTTCTCCTTCTGCTCTGTTTTTCCACCAGAGAGCTGAGCTGCTGGGATGTTCTGCCCCAGGTACCTGAAGGCTGTTTGGTGAGGAGGGGAACTTTGCTGTCCTGGCTGCACTCTGCTCTGCAGGATCAACTCCCTGCTCCACACAACACTGCTGTCACATCCAAAGGCAGCTGCCACCCCTGAGCACAGCTCATCCCACACCCTGCAGAGGGACACGAGCCCTTGGCTGCCAGATCCATGTCCCTGAGCCACCCCCCATGGATATAATGGATCACCTCATCATTCTGGACTGCCAGTTCAGAGGTCTGCCAGTCTGGGCAAGCTGCTTCCTCCACAAAAACCATCCTTCACCTATTTCAGGAAGCTTCTGTTGTTAGACAAGTGCCTTTGGAGAGGTGTGAACACAAGGATGTGGAGCACACTCTGCAGACCAACTCTCTGACCCTGGGACCTTCTGCTCATCCTGGCTCCCTCTCCCTCAGGTTGGAGAGCAGTGTATGGACTCCTACCTGCAGGAAGAACAGGTGCTGGGTGATTTCCTGGACCAATTCCTCCTCTGCATTCTCAGGATAAAATTTGGCCAGGAAGTGAAAAGTTTTGGGCTCTTCTGTGGGAACATCATGATCCAGGACCTGTGGGATACAAAAGCCATTTGGTTTCCTCAAGGCAAGACCCAGCTCCCTTCTGTTCAGATGAGCACATATTCTGTCAGACACTTTTAGACATTTAGAACAGACCTAAATAGTTCAAACACCGTAGTTAAAAAAAGAAAACAAACATTTCTGACACTCCTAATGATGCAAGGGAACAAAAAAAGGCAGAAACAAACAGCATGAGAAATGAGACAGTGAAGGTTGATCCTGATCTGCCACGTGCTCCTTGCCTCTCCTGATACTTGCAGAGAGATGCTGGATCCTGCTGCGCCACCACCCGACCTTCTCCTTGTTTCCCTGCTCTGAGTTTATCTCACTGCTGTTTCTTACCACCTTGCTCTGCTACTGCCCAGCTGAATGCTGGTTTAAAGCCTCAGCCTGAGAGGTGAGACAGCCAGGCCGCCCTCAGTGTCCATGACCACCTGGCTGCAGTGTCACATCCTTTGGATGTCAGCAAGCCACACCTGACACCTCCAAAACCCTCCCCTCAGATTTGGGGGGCATTTCCTCCCTCATCCCCTTCTCCTTTTCACTCTGGTTTTCCTCCTCCCAAGCTCTCTGTATTTCTCAACAACAGAAGAGGCAACTCCACTTTTCTGCTGATGGTTTTGTGGAGTTTTAGGTTTCATTTGCTTTGCAGTCACCCCAAAGTGCAGCATCCCAGCATGGCTGGGTCCCAAAACGTCTCCAGGGGATTCAGTGTGCACAGATACTGGGATTGGGCATCTCTGCCAGCTTTTCCCAGTCTAACACCCCCTGACACCACAGAGATGGGATTTAGGTGCATCTGCCCCAGCTCACCCACCACACAACCCCAGGCATTCACAGACAAAAGGACATTCTCCTTTGTCATCCCACACAGCCTCTCAAGGGAAATATCCCTGTCCATGGAGAGGGTTTGGAATGAGATGAGCTTCAGGGTCCCTTCAACCCCAACCACTCTGGGATTTTGTGAACTTTGTTCCAACCTTTTTGTCCATTTTGAGCCAAGCCACCGTGTCCTTGATGGTGTACTGCAGCCCAAAGAACCAGGTCTCCCGCAGCCCCAGGGTCCTGCACACCAGATCAAACAGGTCCTTCCCTTTCCACTTCACCTGCCAGAGAGCAAACAGGAAGCAGAGTTAGAAAGGTGCATTTCAGAACTTCTCTCTGTTCACCCAAATGCACAGTTTTCACCTCTCAAGGTCAACTTTAAACCCTTGTGAATGTGTTTGGTACAGACATGAAAACACCCTAAGAAGGCACACGTTATCTCTTTCCATCTGATCTCATCTGCAGATCACCAGCTCCTCCCTCAGTAGGAAACTAAAATGTGATTTCCCCCCTTTTCCAAAAAATGACACTGTAAAGCCCCTGTTTCTTGCCCTGGGAAACTAAGGGTTCATTTAGGCTCTTGTTGAGCTCATGTTTAGGCTCCTGACCTGTTAGGGTTCCTGCCTGCTGCCAGCAGGGAATAAAAACCCCTTTGAGCTGCCCCTTGGTGGTTTTAATGTGTCTGCACAAGCACCAGCATCAGCACCAGGGGGTCAGAGAGAGGAGCCACAAAATCAGCAGTGATACAATCCCTGCACGGAGCATCCAGAGCCAGCGACCCTGCACGGATAGAAGGGAAAAAAGAGCTCCAAAATCCCCGTCCTTACCACTGAAGTCAGCAGTTCTCTGGGAGCACATTTTGATAGAGTTAAACTGCATTTTCTGCAGAAAATGTTGGTGACAGAAGCAGCCAAGGAGCAGAGAAAATTGGTTGCTCAAGGACCATGTCCTTGGAGCAATCCTGCAGCCGCATCCATGATGCTCCTGAAGTTCGCTCATAAAACCGGGAGGTGTCGGGAGGCACAGAGGTGAAGAGGGACATAAACCACGTGAATCTAACATGCCAAAGCCACTTTGGCCCTCCATCTGCACGCTGCAAACAATTGCTGGACCGAGACATATGGCCATTACTCCGAAGCCCTTGGGCAAACAGATCCCGCGCACTCTCTTGTCACTACAACTCAATCCCGGTGCCACCTGCACACACCGGTATCAACGCGGGGCCGCTCCCGCTGTCACCCACTGCCGCCTTGTGGGCACAGGCGGGCCCAGCTCAAGCGATGCCTCCGTCGCCGCTCTCCCCCTCGCGGGGAGCGCAGACACAGCGCTGACAGTCCCGGAATAGGACGGGAATAGGACAAAGGCACCGCCACCCTCCCGACAAACACCGCCCCCGGAGCGCATCGGGCGCTGTCAACACCTCGGGGTCAAAACGCCAGGAGCAGCAGGTTTGGCAGTGCTGGAATTATAGCCCCCCTAATTTCACACATTTCACTATCCTCCAGCCCCCGGGATGGGCTCCAGCTCGGCACAGGATGGTTCAGACTGCAGAAGATCTTTTCCTGACTATGATTTTAAGTGGGAGGTTAATTCGAGGGCTCAGACAAAACAGAGTGAGGCCCATTAAAAGAGCTATTTGGTACCATTTCTGCAGGCACATAAAAGCAGGCTGCCAGCAGAAGGCTATTTCTTCACTAAACTGCTTTGTATAAAGCATTATGGGCTGTTTTTCCTTCTCCAAGACCGTATCTCAGTCTCAGCACAGCAGTGCCTGCACCAAACCTTCCCAGGACAGGCTGCTGGTGGCACCAGGACGTGGCTCCACATCCCATGGGATCAGTGAGTTAAACCTGGAATTTCCACCGGCTGTGACTCCTCCCTGAACCACCTCAGGTACCCAAACCGTGCCCAAGAGCTGACAGGACCCAGAGGTTTCCTCTCAAAACACCAGTTTGTTGTGAAGAGCAGCACTGGGGATTAAAGCAGGAGCTTTGTGCAGTTTTGACTTGGTGATGGGATGGGTTTTGAACCCATCAACCATCCAAAGGGTTCTGAACCCTTTTGGAATTGTTTGGGTGGGAAGAGACCTTAAAAAGCACCCAGTGCCACCCCTGCCATGGGCAGGAACACATTCCCCTGTCCCAGGCTGCTCCCAGCCCTGCCCAGCCTGGCCTTGGACACTTCAGGGATCCAGGGGCAGCCCCAGCTGCTCTGGGCACCCCGTGCCAGGGTCTCACAGCTGAATTTCTTCCCAATCTAACCTAAACCTCTCCCCTTTTAGTTTAAAACCATTCCCCCTTCCCCTATCACTAGCAGCCTGCATTAAAAACTCTCTCTCCTTTTTTTTACGAGCCCCTCTTTAAGGGACTGTATTTTAAGTGAGGCTTCTGCTGCTGCATTTTACACCAGCGCTTTGTCACCAGCGCTTCTGTGGTGGCAGGAATAGACATTTCACATTCCTGCACAATGCTCAAGACTCCAGCCATAACAGAGCACATATCCTCCCCAACTGTGCTGAATTACCTTCATTAAATATATCAATGATCAGCAGCCACCTTTATTCCAACAGACATGATTTCCCTCCACACCTCGGTACTTAAAATAACCATCTGCATTCAAGCGGCATCTTTTGACAGCTGAACTCCAACTGCTTTACAGACATGCAGGACCTCAGCCCTCCTCAGCCATGCTTTACAGGCTCTGTGTCATTAACTGCCACATTCTGTGGTTGTAAACTACTAGATAAAACACCCCTCCAGGGCACGAGGGGATGGACGGAGCTGCTGTCCAGAGAGCCTGGGGGACAGCCAGGACAGGCTGGCCGTTCCCATCCACACCGTGTCCATCACACCATTCCCTGCACGGCACTCAAATGACACCTGAAGCACAAAGATGATTTTACAAGCCATTCTGAGCTCCTGAAAACACAACCAAGGAGCTCAGAGCAGAAAAAAAACCTTCTCAGCCGTATGCTGGGGTGGCTGGCACGATGCTGTAACAAAGCTCCATCTCCCAGCAAAAAGCTACACCATGATAACCTCAATGTGACCGTCAGGACAGAGAGGGATGCGTCACTCCAGCACCCTCCCTGTGCTGCAGGCAGCACCTCTGACATTTGCAGCTCCTTTCCCGTTAGCAGGATCACAGCACGGGTGGCTGCAGGGATTCAGGAGCTGCAGAAGGGACACGGGAATGAGGAGTGTTAGAACCAGGCTGTTACTCCGCCGAGCTGTTTGTGTTCTTTACTAAGTACAGAGCGGTTACAATCTATCAGCAAAGCATTTAAATTAACAGCACTAAACACTGCAAACTCTCCAGCCAATGGCTAGAACTGAGTATTTCCAGCCCAGATTATTGGCATCATCTTTTTCTCCGGCGGAGACGGCGCATTTGGCATCTATTAACAGGGTTTGCATTATTTATTAACCTGCACCGGGAGTCATTTCCAACTCGCAGGCAACTGCGCGATTTATTTCGGAGCACAACCTCTCTGTCAAGTTTCACAACTGCTCCTCGGCTCCCCCCTCGATAAAGCAGCTCCAAAACTGAGCAGGAGGCTTGTCTGGTCCTCTCATCAGGGGTGACAAGGAGGGAGGGCAAGCCAGGGAATGGAGCTGTGCTGGGAGGTTTCGGTGGAATCAGGGCAAGGTTCTTCCCCCCGAGGGTGCTGGCACTGCCCAGGGAATGGGCACAGAATGGGCACGGCCCCGAGGCTGCCAGAGCTCCAGGAGCCTTTGGGCAGCACTGCCAGGGATGGACAGGGTGGGGTTGTTGGGCAGGATGATCCCTGTGGGTCCCTTCATGCTCAGGATATTCCCCAGTTCTAAAAAATGGGCAGCAAGGGACAAGGGAATGCAACAACCCTGCACAGAGAGGGCCGAGCCAGGGCTCTACACAGAAAAGAGATTCCCAAAGCATTGTCAAGCTGATGCTTTTCTTCCAACAATGTCAAATGTTGTAAAGGAGAGGCAAAAGGGATGGGTTTAATTTAATATTTAGGTTCCTCGCACAAGAGGTTCTCCTGGGACAATAAGGGGGTGTCCAAACTCCAGGGGACAGAACCTGGCTCTGCTCAGGGGGCACAGATGAAGATCTCAGCTCCTCATCGTCACAAACACAAACCCCTGGAGCTTCAGCTCTTCCTGGGACCAGGGTGGGCAGTAAGGGCACAAAAAAGTGAGCAGAGGACACCAAGGCTCAGCTGCTTCCCAGGGAAAGCCAGAGCAGCAGCCTCTGCACACCCCACCCATGGGATGAGGTTAAGGCACGACCTTGCAGAAATGACTCACATTTACAGAGTATTTTACTGCACCAATTTACCCGTAAATAACACAGAAAATGGCTTTTTGCTTTGCAGATAATTTTATTAGGCGTTAGCTCTATGCTGGGGATGTAAACAGAGGCAAGAGCCCCTGCTGTGACACAACAGCCAAAGGACTGCTGGGAAAAGGGGACCAAGCCCCAGGAAAAAGTGCTCAGAGAGAAGTTATTCCTGTTTAGAATCAAATTTTAATGAGAGAACACAACACCTCTTCACTGGAACAGGGATGGAGAGGGTGGAAGGGAGAGAGCTGGGCCTGAGCAGAGCATCCCTGCACTCACCCTCCCCCTGGGAATGAGGAAATGGATGCAGGCTGCAGCTATTCCAAACCCCCATCCCACAGGAGATGCCCAAACCACCCAGCCACAACAGTTTACAACTGAAATGGAGATGATTTTGAGACTGCAGACCACACTTATTTCTCCTTCTGGACCTGAATGATAACCACAGTGCCACAGACAACCATTTCTTTAGATTTAAAGCCCATTTGGAGTAAACAGGGAATCAAAAAACGCAATATTCGTCAATTTTGTTTTAACTAAAGTGATGTCCAATATTTTCAATTGCCACTTACTGAGTCACAGGGCTGGGCCGTAAAAGTTATTTTTATTTACTAATGCCACACGACAAGTTGATAATGAGCTTTTAATTAAAACCTATTTCTGTTAACCACCGAGGAGGCCAGGAAGGCGCCCAGGCGTGAGCAGGCAGATGGTGCAGCCAAGCACGTTCTGAGGTGTCTGCCCGAGACTGAGACGGAGCAGCAACGCCAGGGACAGCAGCTGGGACCAGACAGAGCCAGGGGACAACAGCTGGGGACAATGTGCCCTCTGCCCCGCTCAGGTGAGAGCTCACCTGCAGAGCTGCCTCCAGATCTGGGGTCACAGCATGGGAAGAACTTGGAGCTGCTGGAGAGAATCCAGAGGAGGCCACAGAGATGCTGGAGCCTCTCTCTCTGTGTGAGAGCTGGGGGTGCTCACCTGGAGAGGAGAAGGCTCCAGGCAGAGCTCAGAGCCCCTTGCAGGGCCTGAAGGGGCTCCAGGAGAGCTGGGGAGGGACTGGGGACAAGGGATGGAGGGACAGGACACAGGGAATGGCTCCCACTGCCAGAGGGCAGGGATGGATGGGATATTGGAAATTGGGAACTGTTCCCTGGCAGGGTGGGCAGGCCCTGGCACAGGGTGCCCATCCTGGATCCCTGGCAGTGCCCAAGGCCAGGCTGGACACTGGGGCTGGGAGCAGCCTGGGACAGTGGGAGGTGTCCCTGCCATGGCAGGGGTGGCACTGGATGGGCTTTAAGCTCCCTTCCCACCCAAACCATTCCATGACTCTGTTAAACGCTTTGTTCCAAATATCAATCCTGTGCCTTTGAGAGCCCTGAACCTGCTCACTCTTTGCTTTTTCCATACTCTTCCTCACTCCTGCTGCTCTCTGACTTCTCCACCAATTTTTTCCTTGCTCCATGGCAGAGCAGTGCTGAGGGAAGAGAGGGAAGTAGTGGCTGTAGCAACCCTGATGAATTGGCTCAGGCCTTAATGGCTGCAGCAACTGAAATTCCTGCTCAACTCTTACTGCTGCTGTTGGGAGTTTTTAAAAACAAAAACCAACAAAGCTATCTGCCCTATCCACGGCAGAAGATGGAACTGGATGAGCTTTAAGGTCCCTCCCAACCCAAACCATTCCATGGTTCCATGTCCCAAAGCCTCACCTCACCTGTAAGCTGGGCTCTCACACAGATGAAGAGTTACAGGGTCAAGCAGCAGCTCAGTGCAGAGCAAGGAGCTCCAAGAGGACAAAAGGAGGGCTTGGATCCTGCAGGGAGCTCTGCTGAGGATTCACAGAGCTGTAACTCACACATGAGCAGCACAGCACTGCTCCCTGCCCAGAAGGGACAGCCCCAGGCCCTCCCTGCATGCAGGAGCTGATTCCTGATGGACTGGGGCTGTTCCAGCCCAGCCTGGGCTGCTCTGAGGAGCCCCCAGCACTGCTGAGCTCTGAACATAGGCAGGACTCAGCTCAGCCAGGCTGGGAGGGACAGCCAGGGGCTCACCCAGGGTGATGCCAGGTTAAATTCCTCTCTTCCCATCTCCAGGCTGTGTCATTCCCTACCAGTGCTGCCTCCTGTCGGTTTCTCGGCTGTCTCAATGACCTGGAAAGGCCCGGGGTGGCCTTGGGCAGCCCGCGCTCCAAAGGACGAGAAGAGGCTTCAGGTTTTTTCTCGGCCTCGGTGTTTATTAATTGTTTATCTAAAAGATTTTCTCTTGGCCCGACAGAGTCTGCTCAGCAGCCAGCCATGAGCACACTGAGAGCCCCCAGGGCGGTCACCTATCTTTATACTCAAAATTACGTGTACAATATTTATCATTTTTCCCCAATACCTTTCACCCTTATTAACCAGTGCACTTCTAGTAATGACCAATCCCAAAGTGCCAACATCACCACAGAAGATGGAGGCCAAGAAGAAGAAGAAGAAGGACAGGACACGCCCCAATTCCTCCATCTTACTTCTTTAGACCCCCCTGTACAGAAATATTAAACCCTGTGTTTTACACTCTAATTAACTTATCCCTTCACCATTCACCCAGTGAAATCCTCCCATCCTCATACAGGTGTCATCTCCCATGCAGGATCAAAGTGCAGCCACCAGACACTTCTGGCAACATCCCAGGACTCCCGAGCCCCCCAAGGGTGCTCTCGGTCACTCTGCACCTCAGTCCTGAGGTGCTGAGATCCTACAGCCTCCCAGCTTCAAGATTATTCCCAGGGCTGCTTCCCTGTTCAAGTATCTTTAATTTCAAAAACCACCTACTTGAAAGACACTGCCTGTACAAAGGAAAAAAAAAAAAAAAAGGAGGTATTAAAGAGCATCAAAACTGGAGTCTGCACACCAAAAGAGAAATATTTACTGTCCCAAATGCCCTCCCTCCTTCTCCTCTGGATTAATTAACAGTCTGGGGATTGACAGCAGTTTTGAACAGTTCTTGGAAAGAAGCAACAGGAGTTTGCTACTGGCTTGGAAGAGGCTGTGGTGGGAGCAGGGGATCCAGAGAACTTCTCAGGTGCAGGGTGAGGCACCAAAGCCAAAGAGGATCCATGGCCACAAGTCACAAGCACAACCTAAGGAAATGAACTGCACCAAGCAAGACACCTCCAAAACACCAACTCCCAAATGTCACTGGTGTGGATCAGAAATTCTGAGGTTTTGGGGAATAAACCCCTCCGAGACATGAGTGAGGAAACAGCCCTTTCCTGCTGTGTCTCACACTCAAAGAGAGCAGAACATCCTCATGAGTGCTGGCACAAGATCAGGACACACAGGCACATGGAGGAACAGAACACTGACCTGACAGCTGCTATCCCAACAATTTATCTGGGATCATGTTGTAGCTGAGGGGGATTATTTCTCTCAGCTTTTTCAAACAGCTGTCCCTGCACACAGACTGCTCTTTTCCTGTTAAGTTTGTGTCCACTCACAGAAGCTTTGCAGCATCAAGAGGTCACTGTCCCTACCAGCACCCTGCTGCTGAAATTGGGAATGTATGGATCTTTATAAACCCATTTCCAAGTATCCTGCAATGCAGGAGGAAGCCAAGGGCATTGCACTCCCTGATTTCCTCCTCCTGCCTTTTTATTTTGGTGCAGTGACTGGACACAGCTCAAAACTCAGCTCGGATTTACTGCACCAGCTCTTCCTCAAAAACTCATTTCCACCCAGATTTCCCCCACCAAATCCTTGGCTGTTCCTGTTCCAGAAGATGAGCTTTGCAGCTCAGCCACACAAGCCCCTGTGTGTGGTGACAAAGGGACAGCACTCAGCCACGTGTGGCCAAAATCAGGACTCTTCTACTTACAAGGGTTTTACATCCAACCTCATCCAGCTGGCCCTGCACTGAGAGGGGCACTGGGCTAAAATAAAGATCCCTTCCAACCAGGATTATCCTCTGGACAGAGAGGAACAGCTTAAGCACCAAAGCAATAACTGGATGCATGTTTAGACAGCAAATACATCAGCACAAACCTGCTTTTCTCGCTGCTTGAACACTTAAGCTGTTTCTCCAGGCTGGCTGTAAAGCTTTTCCAATTCATTTTTAAGACATCAAAAGATAAAGGTTGGGAAGCAGCTGGGCAGCGAGCTGCACCTTGATGGAGTGATCATCCCTGCAGGATTCAAGCCCAAAATCACAACACAACAAAAAGGGAAAAACACACCCTTGGAAAATGGACCATGTCTCTGAGAGGAAGAGACACTAACAGGGACTAGCAAGAGGAAGAAATTGGGAAAGACACCCAGGAGACCAAAATACAGATGGAGGGGTTCTCCCACCAGCCAGGGAACTTGGCTGAGAGAGGGGGAAAAACTGCACATGGCAGGGGGGGAGAGACCAACCTGACATCAGCTGCAGCATCCCAGAGATGTGGGATAAACAGTGCTCTGGATGTGGGCTCAGAAACACCACGGGGATCTCATTGCTGAGTAACTCATGTGTGGGAGCGTCGGGGGTAGGATGGTGGGGATGGATGGAGAGCAGAGATCTCTGAGCCAGGTCAGGAACTTGGGGTTCATTGCAAAGGGCCTGGGTGCAGGGCCCTGCTGGGAGCTGCCAAACACAGCTGGGGCAGGGCTGAGAGAAGAGAGGGGCAGAGAGGATGGGAGGGTGAGAGAGTGAGAGAGCAAAAGGGTAAGAGAGTGAGGTTCCCGTTACAATACAATAAATCTTCTGTGTTGAATATTCTGATTCTCACTGACCAATCTAGTACAAGATACAAATCCCATAGCATTTACATACAGCCTGTAAGAATCATTACATTACCATACTGTGTTACATTTTAAACCTTAAAAACTCCTCTTTGGGCCCTTCTGCCAAGCTGTAGGGTCTGCTCTGACCCTTGGGCCTGTCTGCAAGCAGAGGGTGTTGTTCCATCAAAAGGGGATCACCTTCAGCTGGCCATGCCATTGTTTTCCAGTTGTTCAGTAACTGAGGGATCTCAAAGCTTGCTTTCATTTCAATCTCACTTACAGTTTCCATATTCTCAAAATCTTTTGCCAGGCAATCATATTTATAAGGCTTTCCTGTTTCATCTTCCCCAGCACTCATGGAATGGTTTGGGTGGGAAGGGACTGAAATCCCATCTTGTTCCACCTCCCTGCCTTGAACAAGGATATCTTCCACTATCCCAGGGTACTCCAAGCCTCTCCAACCTGGCCTTGGACACTTCCAGGGGCAGCCACAGCCTCTCTGGGCACCCTGTGCCAGGGAAGAGGCACCCAAGGCTCTCAGGAAGGTGAGGCAGCTGGGGATGCTTCAGCACAGGGATTCAAGAGCTATGCAAATGCCTACCCTTCCTCCAGATGTTATCAATTAATTAGGTACAGCTCAAACCTCTGAGATGGAAGTAACAAAAGGAAGACACTCGCTTCGTGCCTCCAAGATTTCCCCAAACAAATTTGAAGTCTTTAAAGTGAAAACCCAACAGTGATTATTAATCTGCATCGCCGTGTGCGAAAGATTAAGATTTCATTTCTAGGAATTATTTTAGGTTTAGGCTCAATTTAGAGACATCAACTGCAGAATAAACAGATGCGAAGCAGGTTTAATCCCTTAAAATGCACAGCTGGGGATTTCTAGGGAGCAGACTGAAAAATGAGCACTGAGGAAGAAGGGGAGTCTCCATGGATCACGGAATCATGGAATATCCTGGGCTGGAGGAACCCCCAGGGATCACTGAAAACCAACTCCAGACATCCAAGAGAGCAGCAGCTCCCTGTCCCTGTCAGCATGTCACAGACATCTTTTATGGAAAATCCTTTCCTGAGGATTTTTCCTGCTGAGAAGCTGAGAGGCCTCAGGAACAAAATGTAAACATTGATTATCTGCTGCTGTGGAATGCAACAGGTGCATCTGGAATTGGACTCATGGGGTTGTTTCTAATTAATGGCCAATCACAGTCAGCTGGCTTGGACAGAGAGCCCAAGCCACAAACCTTTGTTATCATTCTTTGCTATTCTATTCTTAGCCAGCCTTCTGATGAAATCCTTTCTTCTATTCTTTTAGTATAGTTTTAATGTAATATATATCATAAAATGATAAATCAGCCTTGTGAAACATGGAGTCAGATCCTCATCTCTTCCCTCACCCAAGAGCCCCTGTGAACACCATCACATCAGCACCTGGTGCCACTCACAGGCCACAAAAACCCATCCCAAGAGCCCCCAAACTGCAGATTCCCACTGCACCTCCTTCCACTGATCCCCTCAAGTGTTTGTGAGGCAGATTTCCCTCTCCTTGCTGCCCCAAGGCACCTCAAAGCACACAGAAATAAACAGTGCTGCTCACTCTGCTGGCAAACCTTGGCATAGAGGCCAGGTTCCTTGAGTCTGTCCCAATAATCAGCTCTCCCACCCCACTGGCTCTCAGGAGGGCACAGACCCCACTCCTGGCTCTCACTGTGGGTGCAGAGCAAGCTGAGCCCTTCCCTGGGCCACCTTCCTAGCCCAGCCACTCCAGGTGTGTCTGATCCCTCTGTCCCAGGGGCTTCTGCACAGCCAGCACAACCAGGAGCTTTGCCCAGAGCCTCCCCAGGGTAACACAAAACCAGGCACAGAGACCCAGCCTGGGAGCTGCCCTGCTCAGAGGGGGCTTGGGTAAAACCCACACCTCCAGCTGGGCTGCCCTGGGCTTGCAGCAAGGCCAGGAAACCACAGGGATGCTCCAGGGCTGGAGCCAGGCTGGGAGAGCTGGAGAGGAGAAGGTTCCAGGCAGAGCTCAGGGCCTGAAGGGGCTCCAGGAGAGCTGGAGAGGGACTGGGGACAAGGGATGGAGGGACAGGACACAGGGAATGGCTCCCAGTGCCAGAGGGCAGGGATGGATGGGATATTGGGAATTGTTCCCTGGCAGGGTGGGCAGGCCCTGGCACAGGGTGCCCATCCTGGATCCCTGGCAGTGCCCAAGGCCAGGCTGGACACTGGGGCTGGGAGCAGCCTGGGACAGTGGGAGGTGTCCCTGCCATGGCAGGGGTGGCACTGGGTGGGCTTTGAGGTCCCTTCCCACTTAAACCATTCCATAATTCCATGAAACTCACTCCTCAACTGCAAGGTGTGAAACAGCTCCATCACCCACATCCATCCATCCATCCATCCATCCATCCATCCATCCATCCATCCATCATCCATCCATCCATCCATCCATCCATCCATCCATCCATCCATCCATCCATCCATCCATCCATCCATCCATCCATCCATCCATCCCCTCTCCTACCCCAATATTCCACACTGAAGGATGAGGCCTGAATTCCTGTCTCCTGAATTTCTGTATCCTGAATTCCTGTCTCCTGAATCCCTGCATCCCCCCAGCACAAGGAACCCTCAGCAGCTCCTGAGCCCCTTCCAGCTGCACGAGTCTCTCTGCAGCAACAAGTTCCTCTGGCAGCAACAGGAGCACGCCAGAGAAATCAGCTGGAGATGGAGCAGCTCCACACAGCCCAGTCCCACGGCAGTGCTGCCTCCTGGCTGCACGCACGCCCCGATCCCAGCGGGAAATTCACAGCACTGAAATTCACAACGATTCACTTTCCACCATCAGCCTCGGGAAGGCAGGAACAGCAGAGCCACGACATTCCCACTCTGCTGCAAGAGGGAAGCTCACAGGGCTGCCCAGAGCGAATCCTCAATCCCCAGGAAAAGCAGGAACTTCTTCAGGGCTCCAGCAGAATCCCAGAGCCAGGAAATCCGTGACTACAAACTCCCCTTGGCTGATAGGAGCTGGGATTCCCTCGGGGTTTGGGTCAGGATAATGAAATAGAAACTGTGAAATGCAGAGTTGGGGTTTGGGTGGCTGTGTGGCCAAGCCCTCAGGATCAGCTGGAAAAGCACAGCACATCCCAGGGTCTGGCAGCGACGCCCTGGGAGAAGGTTTTACAAAGTTCCAAGGGCCCCAAAAAGGGAAATTATCACAGAAAAGCCAGGCCCAACCCCCTGGAGCATCCCTCGGCCTCATGGTGAGCTAAGAGCTCAGGAAAACGCCAAAATTCTGTTCTTGGGCGTTTGTGGAGCACTGGGGAGTTGGATTCCTGTGGGTTCAAGCCTTGGCACTGGGATTCCTCGAGCTCTGTGACAGCCACAGTGTGGTGGTGACTTGGACAGCGCTGTGGATTAAAACCCAAAGGAAGCTGGATTGTAATGAGAATAAAGCTGAATTATAACCAGGATAAAACTGAATTATACCCCGAGTGAAGCTGAATTATAGCCAAAGTACAGGATGAATTATAAACACAATAATGCCAAATTGCACCCAGAATAAGACTGAATTGTAAACGGAATGCAGCCAAATTGTAACCCAAATACAGCTAAATTACACCTGGAGTGAAGATGGATTATTGCCAGAATAAAAACTACATTATAACCAAAGCATAGGATGGATAATAACCAGAATAATGCCAAATTATACCCAGGCTAAAGCCAAAGTATACCCAGAAAAAAAAGCCAATTTATGACCAAAACAATGCTGAGTTACACACATAATAAGGATTAATGATAGCAAAATTAAAGCCAAACTATAACCAGGATGTAACTGGATTACACACACAGTAGCACTGAATTACAACCAAAACAAAGCCAAGTTATGACCAAAGTAAAACCAAATTACACCGGTTCATAACCAAAGGTGAATTACTACTAAAAAACAAAACAAAGCCGGATCATAACCAGAATTATGTGCAATTATAACCAAAATCCCAGCAGGATAACGCCATTTATAACCAAACCAAGGCAGTGCCGCTGCCGGCCCCGGGAACCGGCGGAGGGTTGGGGGACCGGGAGGGGGCTCTGGGGGGCCCGTCCCCCTCACGGGAGCCCCGCACCGCGCGGGCCGTCACCTCGCAGCTGAACTCCATCTCGGCGTCCATGGTGGCGATGCGCACCGTGAAGGTCTTGGGCTGCTTGCGCTTGAGGGAGCTGAAGCTCATGCGGGACGCGATGGCCCCGGCCATGGCGGCGCAGCGCGGTCAGCGCGGCGGCGGCGCCATGGCGGCCTAGCCACGCCCCCGCCGCTGTGCTATTGGCCGCGCCGAGCTGTGCGCCCGCCCCCGCTGCACCACCTAGCCAATAGAAAGGGGTGCCATGGAGAGGCGGGAGGAGGCCCGACTGTGATTGGGTAGAGAGGATGCCGCTCAAGGCAAGGGGCGGGGTGAGGCGGGGCCATGAAGAGGGTGTGAGGAAGCGATTGGGCGGGGCGGTGTCGCCCCCTGGCGGCGGGCGGAGCGCTCTGCTCGCGGGGACGAGCACCGGGACCCGGCGTGGGGACACCGGGACCCGGGACAGGGGGGAGACAGGGACACCGGGACGCGGGACAGGGGGGACACGGGGACACAGAGACACATGGACACCGGGACAGGGAGACACGGGGACACCGGGACACATGGACACCGGGACAGGGAGACGGGGACACCGGGACACGGAGGACTCGGGGAACACCGGGACACGGGGACACCAGGACACACTTGTCCCACACACAGGGACAAGGGGGACGTGGGGACATCGGGACATGGGGGACGTGGGGACATCGGGACACGAGGACACGGGAGACTCTGGGACACCGAAACACGGGGACACGGGGACACCGCACACGGGGGACACCGTGTCCCCCGTGTCTCCGTGTCCCGGTGTCCCCCGTGTGCGGTGTCCCCGTTGCCGTGGGTCTCCCCAGTGCCGTGGGAGAGCCGGTGTCACGGGTGTCCCCAGCACCCCAGGACGGGGTTCCCTGGGGCACACCGGCTGCTGCCCGCTCGGTGGTTGCCGGGGCGAGGGAACCCACGCGATCCCGGGGGCACCCGGGTGTCCGGGATCGTGGGTGGGGGCAGAGACTGGGACCGGCGCCCGGGGCGGGCGGGGACACGGGGCAGGACCGGGACTGGGACTGAGACTGGGACTGGGAACGGGACTGGGACCGGGATTGCGGCTGGGACTGAGACTGGGACCGGGACTGGGACTGGGACTGGGACGAGGACCGCGACTGTGGGACCGGGACTAGGACTGGAATTGGAATTGGGACCGGGACTGCGACTGGCACCGGGACTGGCACCGGGAGCAACGCGGCGCAGCGGGACGGGACCGGCACCGATAGCGGGACACCGGGCGGCGCTGGGAGCAGAACCGGCCGCGGTAACGGACCCGGGACCGTCGCTGGGATGATGGGACGGCGGCTGTGACCTGTCACCAGCGCAAGGGGACGGGACCGACCCCGATCCGTTTGGGATAACGGGCCGGGAACTGGGACGAGCACGGGGGAACGGAACAAACTGGGACCGGCACGGGAGGGACTGGGACCGCTTCGGGGTTACTGGGATGGGACTGGGATCACTTCAGGGTTACTGGGATGGGAACTGGGACCAGCTCAGGGTTACTGGGATGGGACTGGGACCAGCTCAGGGTTACTGGGATGGGACTGGGACCAGTTCAGGATTACTGGGATGGGAACTGGGACCAGTTCAGGGTCACTGGGACAGAAACCGGGACCAGTACAGGGTTACTGGGATGGAACTGGGATCACCTCAGGGTTACTGGGATGGGAACTGGGACCAGTTCAGGGTTACTGGGATGGGAACTGGGACCAGCTCAGGGTTATTGGGATGGGAACTGGGACCAGTTCAGGGTTACTGGGGTAGAACTGGGATCAGTTCAGGGTTACTGGGATGGGAAATGGGACCAGTTCAGGATTACTGGGATGGAACTGGGACCAGCTCAGGGTTACTGGGATGGGACTGGGACCAGTTCAGGGTTACTGGGGTGGGAACTGGGACCAGTTCAGGGTTACTGGGATGGGAACTAGGACCAGTTCAGGGTTACTGAGATGGGAACTGGGACCAGTTCAGGGTTACTGGGGTGGGAACTGGGACCAGTTCAGGGTTACTGGGATGGGAACTAGGATCACCTCAGGGTTACTGGGATGGAACTGGGACAAGTTCAGGGTCACTGGGATGGGAACTGGGACCAGCACAGGGTTACTGGGATGGGACTGGGATCACTTCAGGGTTACTGGGATGGGAACTGGGACCAGCTCAGGGTTACTGGGACAGAAACCGGGACCAGCACAGGGGGACCGGCGGGAGCAGGAGGGGAAGGGAGCGGCGGGAGCCGAGAATTCCCCCCGACACCCCCGGGGGGACCCAGGCGTCCGGGAGCAGCCCCCGCCCCCGCAGCGGGAAGAACGGGGCCTCTGTCCCCGCGGGGACAATGGGGACATTGATGGGGACCCCCCCGGCCCCCCGCTGCCTCCGCAGGACCCCCCATGGCAGAAAGCGCCGGCCCCGCCCGCCGGGACCCCGGCCCCGCTGGCCCCCGCACCCAGGTGGGCAAAGGGGTGGGGGCATGGGGGGAACTGGGGAACCACGGGGGCTGTGGGGTTGTAGGGGAGGGTTTGGGGAACCCCGGGAACCCGAGGGGGGCGTGTGGAGAATTGGGGTGCACGGGGGAAGCACAGCAATCCATAGGGACTTGTGGGGCACAACGGGGGCAGCTGCGGGGGCTACAAAGATAAATTGGGGTGGGGGCTGTGGGGGTCCCTTCCTGGGGTGACCCCGCTGCCCTGCCCAGCCCTGCCGGCCCGTGCCGAGGGTCCACGCCTTTGGGAAGGGGGAGCAGGCGCTGCGGAGGGACCCCCGCACCCCCCCCGCCATGCAGGGCTGGCTGCACAAGCAGGTGAGGAGGGGGGCGTGGGGAGGGGGCTCGGGGGCTCTGGGGGGGTTGAGGCGCGGGATTCTGGGGGGGTTGTGGGTTTTGGGGGGACCCGGGGCCGTGCGGGGGGTTGGGAGGGTCTGGAGTGTCAGGGGGTCATGGGGTGGATGTGGGGGGGATCAGAGGGAGTTGGGGAGTCAGTGAAGGGAGGGTTATGGGGTTCGGGGGATTTGGGGAGATTAGAGATATGGTCAGATGGGGCAGTGTGGGGTGGTTACGGGGTGTGGGATGAAAGAGGGTGCCAGGGGTTGTGGGGTTTGGGGGCTTTGGGGAGATCAGACACACACAGTCAGATCGGGCAGTGTGGGGCGGTTACGGGGTCTGGGGTGGAAGAGGATGCCAGGGGTTGTGGAATTTGAGGTGCAGGATTCTGAGGGGTTTGTGGGTTTGGGGGGGACCTGGGGCGGTGGGGAGGGTGTAGGGGGTTGGGGGGGTCCGGAGTGTCAGGGGGTCATGGGGTGGATGTGGGGTTGGGGGGAATCAGAGGGAGTTGGGGAGTCAGTGAAGGGAGGGTTATGGGGTTCGGGGGCTTTGGGGAGATCAGACACACACAGTCAGATGGGGCAGTGTGGGGCGGTTATGGGGTGTGGGAGGGAAGAGGGTGCTGGGGGTTATGGGGTTTGGGGGTTTTGGGGTGATCAGAGACAAACGGTCAGATGGGGCAGTGTGGGGCGGTTATGGGGTGTGGGATGGAAGAGGGTGCCAGGGATTGTGGGGTTCGGGGGATTTGGGGAGATCAGACACACACACACAGATCAGGCAGTGTGGGGCGGTTATGGGATGTGAGAGGGAAGGGAGTGCCGGGGGTTGTGGGGTTTGTGGGTCTGGGGGAGTGATGAGAATGGGGGGATCAGAAGGGATTGAGGGGTCTGGGGCAGCAGAGGGTCCCGGGGGGGCTCAGCCCTCGTTCTCCCTCTCCATCCCTTCCCAGGACAGCTCGGGGCTGCGGCTCTGGAAGCGCCGCTGGTTTGTGCTGGTGGATCTGTGCCTCTACTACTACCGGGGTGAGGGGGCACGGGGGGCTGGGGACACCCGGGGGGCTTGGGGGACCTGGGGGCAGCGATCCGGGGGTGTCCCTGGGTCATTGGGGGGGACTGGGGGGTCCTGGGGTGTTGGGCATTCCTTGGAGGACCAGGAATCCCAGGGGATTGGGGGTCCCTGGGATATTGGGGAGGATTGGGGGTCCCTGGGGTGTTGGAGGTCCCTGGGGCAGTCAGAGATCCCAGTGGGATCCAGGATCCCTGGGGGATTTGGGGGTCTCTGGGTGGGTCAGGGATCCCCCGGGGATTTGGGGTCTCTGGAGCGTTGGGAATTCCTGGGGATTGGGGTCTCTGGGGGAGTCAGGGATGCCCCAGGGATTTGGGGTCTCTGGGAATTCCTGGGCTTTGGGGGTCTCTGGGTGGATCAGGGGTTCCCCAGGATCGGGGCTCCCTGGAGGCTTGAACAGGTCCTTGGTGGGGTTCTAAGCTCTGGTCTAACCCCGGGAGGTTCGGGGGCATCAGAGGAGGTCCCCGGCATCCCCGCGATGGTGCTGGCGATCTCGGGGTGCAGATGGGGTCTCTGGTGCCCCCATTGTGCCCCTCCTGTGCCCCCAGACAGCAGCGAGCAGCAGGTTCGGGGCGGTCTCCCCCTGCCCGGCTACGAGATCCGCGTCCTGCCCGCCGCCCCCCGCGCCCCCCGCGCCCCCCCGTTCCTGTTCACGGTCAGCCCCGGCTCCCCGGGACCCCGAATCGGGGAGGGGGGACGGGACCCCGACACCTGAGCCCGGTCTAGCAGGGATCCCCCATTGCCAGGCTGAGCACGCCGGGATGCGAACGTACTGCCTGGGCACCGAGAGCGCCGAGGAGCTGCGCGCCTGGGTCTGTGCCCTGCGCCGGGGGGCATCGGCGCTGCCCGGGTGAGCGGGGCACGGGGGGCACCGGGGGTTATCGGCCCTTCCCGGGGGTGTGGGATACGGGGGGCACGGGGGGAACCGGGGTTATCGGCTCTGCCTGGGGGTGTGGGGCACGGGGGGCACCGCAGGGCACTGGGGGGCACCGGGGGGTGTCAGCCTTGCCCAGGGGATTGCGGCACGGGGGGCACCGGGCGCATGGGGTGTATCGGCTCTCCCGGGTCAGTGCGGCACGGGGGGCACCGGGGGGCATCGAGGGGCACTGGGGGGCACGGGGGGAAACGGCCCTGTCCGGGTGAGTGGGGCACGGGGGACACGGGGGGGCACCGGGGGGTATCGGTTCTGCCCAGGTAAGTGGGGCACGGGGGGCCTGGATCTGTGTGTGGGGGGCACACAGAAGGGCTGGCTCTGGAGGGGTTTGGGGGGTCCCAGGCGGCGGGAGGAGGTTGGAGAATTTGAGGGTCTGAGGAACCTCGGGAGGGTTTGTGGGGGTCACAGGGCGGGGTTTGGCGGGGTTCTGGGGGCAGTTAACCCTTTAACTCCTGTTTGCCCCCCTTTCCCAGCTCGGCCCGCTCGCTCTCCCAGCAGGGGCTCCAGGAACCGCGGGGTGCGGATCCTGCCGAGCCCCCACTGCCCACGCAGGCCGCGGGGCAGGGGCTCGGGGACCCACCCGTGTCCCCTCCGTGCTGCTCCCCGCTCCCTCCGCTGCCCCACAGCGAGGTGAGGACTGAAATGAGGGGAAATATGACAGCGGCAATTACTGGGGTGATTGTGGTGCAGATCCGTGTGGAGAGGGGGGGTTATGGGGCAGAGCGGGGAGACTGAGAGAAGGGAAGGGGTTATGGGGCAAAATGGGGGGCTGTGGGGCAGAAGGGGGGCTATCGGCCTGGGGGGGGCTGGGGGGCTGAGAGAAGGGGCAATGAGGCAGGGCGGGGCTGTGGGCAGGGGGGGGTTATGGGCAGAGGGGGCAATGGGGCACAGGGGGGCTATGGGCAGAGGGGGCAATGGGGCAGTGGGGTGCTGTGGGCAGTGGGGGGCTATGGGCAGAGGGGGGCTGGGGCAGAGGGGGCAATGGGGCAGTGGGGGGCTATGGGCAGAGGGGGTCTGGGGCAGTGGGGGGCTATGGGCAGAGGGGGCAATGGGGCACAGGGGGGCTGGGGCACAGGGGGTTCTGGGGCAGGAGCAGGTCCGGGTCCGGCCGGAGCAGCGCTCCCTGTGCCCTCCCGCAGGTGCTCCAAGCCCAGGAGGAGCCCCCGGCGCGGGGAAGTCCCCCCAGGGCCGGGGACACGCCTGGGGAGCCGCGGGGACACCCCGAGAACGCGCCCGCAGGTGAGACCCGACCACGCCCCGGCCGCGCCCCGGCCACGCCCCCTGAGCGAGCGGCCCCGCCCATTCTGGCCCCGCCTCCCCAGAGCGCAGCCCGAGGAAGCCCCGCCCCCCTGGAGCCGCGCCTGAGCCCCCTCCGGAGCGAGACATCGGGACCAATCAGCCGCCGATCTCTCCAACCGCCTCTTCTGATTGGCTGCCGAGCACCGCCCAGTCCGCGGGCACCGCCCCCGCTGCGGCATCCAATGAGGCGTCGCGGCGGCGGCGGGAGGGGGCGGGGGGGCGTGGCCGGGCGCGCGAAGGTGTGGCCGGGCGGCCAATCAGGATCACGCTGCTGCAGGCCAGCTTCTGAGGGGGCGTGGCCGAGGGCCCGGGGGGGCGGGGCCCGGCGTGCACGCGCGGCGCGCGGCCCCGCCGCGGTGCGGAAGATGGCGGCGGCGGGAGCGCGCGGCGGGAGCGCGGCGCTGCGGCGGCTGCGGGGCGGGGGCGCGGGCGCGGCCCCGCGGGGCGCGCGGTGAGTGGGGACCCCGGCGGGGGCGGGCACCCCGGGAACCCCCGCCCTGAGAGCCCCCGCGGCATCCCCGGCTCCCCCATCCTCCCACCCCGCTGCCCGCATCTCCCCGGCGGGGACGCCCCGCATCCTCCCCCCCGCACCCTGCAGCTGCCCCGCACCCCGCATCCCTCCTGCTCCCCGCATCCCCCGGGTGGAGACCCCACCTCTGAGCCATTGCGGCCCAGGATCTTCCCCGCTGTTGGCATCACCCGCATCCCTCTCCCCTGGTTCCCCCCATTCCCCCGCACCCCGCATCCCCCCGGGCCGGCACACCCGTATCCCCCGTTCTGACACCCCTGAGCCCCACCCCTGGCCCCGCATCGCCCCGGGAGGGGACCCCGCACCCCGCACCCCGCTCCCCCGGGCTTCCTGATCCCCCCTGCACCCCGCGTCCCCCCGGGCGGGCACCCCGAGCCCCCCGAGCCCTGCCCGGACCCCGCTGCCCTCCCCGAGCCGGCGGGCGGCCCCCGCAGTGGCCCCACGGTCGTTGCCTCGCTGGGGACAAAGGTCTGGCCGCAGCTCGGACCCGAGGGGCCCCGTCCCTCCCCCGCCGCTGCCCGACCTTCTCCGGACAGCGGAGCCACCGCTGGGGCTGCTGGGGAGCGCCGGGGAGCGGGCTGGGGGCTGCCCCTTGCCCGTCACCAACCCTGGAGCAGCCCCTGGGTACAGGAGATCCCATGGGGGGTGTCCCCGTGTCCCCTTGCCCGTGGAGGGGTCACTGTGGCTGCAGTGGGGTGCCCCCCTTGTCCCGCACCCACAGCAATGTCCTTGCTCTGCTGGGCAGCACGGCCACCCCCTGTGGGTGCAGGGGACAGACTGGAACTGGGGACAGAGCCAGCCCAGACTGGGACAGGGCTCCCAGTACGAACTGAGCAGGAGCCCCGGGGCTCCCTGGAGGCCGAAAAACAGAGGCAGGACTGGCAGTGAGGCCTCGGGACCCTGATTGCCGGTGGTTGCCGGCCGTTCCCGGTGGTTGCCGGTGCTTGCCGGCCGTTCCCGGTGATTGCCGGTGTCCCTCAGGGGGTTCTCCCGGGATGTGGAGGGCAGCTGGTTCCGCTCGCTGTTCGTGCACAAGGTGGATCCGCGCAAGGACGCGCATTCCAACCTCCTGTCCAAGAAGGAGACCAGCAACCTCTACAAGATCCAGTGTGAGTGCTGCTGCTCCTGGGAGGAGGGCAGGCACAGCTGCAGTGTGCCTCCCCCACCCCTGGGACCCCCATTCCCGGGTCCCTGCCCCATTCCCGGGTCCCTGCCCCGTTCCCAGCCCTCTCTCCCGTCCCTGCAGTTCACAACGTGAAGCCGGAGTGCCTGGAAGCCTACAACAAGCTGACGTGAGCACACTGAGGGGCCTCCCCGGCCTCCCAGCGGGGTTTTGGGGGGGCTCTTCTGGACTGGCAGGGGTGGGAGGGCTCCTGGAGCTCCTGGGTGGATGCGTGTCCCCTGTTCTGTGCCTCAGTTTCCCTCCCTGGGGAATGGATGCATCCCCCAGGCTGTGCCAGGTCCTGTTTGGGAGGGCACAGAGGGGCACTGGGGGGGCACAGAGGGGCACTGAGGGGGTTTGGGAGGGCACAGAGGGGCACTGGGGGGCACTGGGCGGGCACTGAGGGGGTTTGGGAGGGTTTGGGCGGGCACAGAGGGGCACTGGGAGGGTTTGGGAGGGCACAGAGGGGCACTGAGGGGGTTTGGGTGGGCACAGCGGGGCACTGGGGGGGTTTGGGAGGGTACAGAGGGGCACTGGGGGGATTTGGGAGGGCAAAGAGAGGCACTGGGAGGGCACAGAGGGGCACAGAGGGGATTTGGGAGGGCAAAGAGGGGGTTTGGGAGGGCACAGAGGGGCACAGAGGGGATTTGGGAGGGCAAAGAGAGGCACTGGGAGGGTTTGGGAGGGCAAAGAGAGGCACTGGGGGGTTTGGGAGGGTACAGAGGGGCACTGGGGGGATTTGGGAGGGCACAGAGGGGCACAGGGAGGGCACAGAGGGGCACAGGGAGGGCACAGAGGGGCACTGGGAGGGTTTGGGAGGGCAAAGAGGGGGTTTGGGAGGGCAAAGAGAGGCACTGGGGGGGTTTGGGAGGGCAAAGAGAGGCACTGGGAGGGTTTGGGAGGGCACAGCGGGGCACTGAGAGGGTTTGGGAGGGCAAAGAGGGGCACTGGGAGGGCACAGAGGGGCACTGGGAGGGCACAGAGGGACACTGGGAGGGTTTGGGGTGCTGCCCCCACCCCACTGGCCCCTCTGTGCCCCACAGAGAGGAGGTGCTGCCCAAGCTGCATTCGGACCCCGACTACCCCTGTGACCTGGTGGGCAACTGGAACACGTGGTACGGCGAGCAGGACCAGGCAGGTGAGGCCAGGCAGCCCCTGCTGCCACAGACACAGACCTTGGTGGGGTTTTGGGGCGCTGCTTCCCCTCTGTTGCAGTGTGTTTTTATACTTTGTAATGGTTTGTAACAGTTTCGGTTTTGTATCCCAGTATTTTTCCCATATGGTTTTTGGGATCTCTGCCCTGTCCTTTTGCCTGTACAATCCCTTCCCTTTGCTGGGATCATCCCCAAATCCCCACCCTGGCTCTGGGTCAGTCACTCACCATCCCATCCCCTCCAGCCAGAACTTTCCATCCAGGATGTCAAATGATCACCCAGAGGCCAGGGGTCACCCCCCCGCCCAGTGTTACCCCACACTCTGTCCTAAATGTCCATTCCCAGTGCCCATCCCTCAGGGTCACTCATTGGTCAGTAAATGTTATCTATTTTAAATTTCCACCTCCCTTTCAATGTAACCTTGGCCCCTCTCCCTGGCTCTCAGCAGGAGCTCCCTGAGGTTTGTGGGGCTCCCTGGAGCTCCTAGAATAAAACCTTGGATTAACTCCTGCTGAGAGTCCACCCCATCTTCTGTCCTTGCTCCAGCGTCTCCTCTGCTGCAGGAGATCAGCCTGGGTGTCCTTCTGTCCTTCTGTACCCCAGGGATCAGCCTGGCTGTCCTTGTGTCCTTCTGTACCCCCGGGATCAGCCTGGCTGTCCTTGTGTCCTTCTGTACCCCCGGGATCAGCCTGGCTGTCCTTGTGTCCTTCTGTACCCCGGGGATCAGCCTGGCTGTCCTTCTGTACCCCGGGGATGGGAGAGTGTCCTCCACTGTTAATCATCTTGGGGTTCCCTCAGTGATGCTCAGTGGGACTCAGTGACACTCAATGGCACTCAGAGGGTCTCAGTGTCACCCAGAGGGTCTCAGTGTCACCCAGAGGGTCCCAGTGTCACTCAGTGGCACTCGGTGTCACCCAGAGTGACCAGGACCCCTTGCCCACCCCTCCCCTCTTTGCAGTGCACCTGTGGCGCTTCTCGGGCGGGTACCCGGCGCTCATGGACTGCATGAGCAAGCTCAGGCAGAACAAGGTAACACCGGGCTGGGGACCCCCCCTGTGCCCCACAGGGCCTGTCCCTGTCACCTCTGTGACCCCTGTGGCCCCTGTGACCCCGGGCTGTCCCCAGGAGTACCTGGAGTTCCGCAAGGAGAGGAGCCGCATGCTGCTGTCCCGCAGGAACCAGCTGCTGCTGGAGTTCAGCTTCTGGAACGAGCCCCAGCCCCGCCAGGGACCCAACATCTACGAGCTCAGGACCTACAAGCTGAAGGTGGGCACCAGCCTGTGCCTCAGGAAGGGTCTTCAGGCTGGTGTACTCCGGTTTTGGGGGGCAGCCCTTCAAGGAGACCCCATCCCATGCTCCCCTCAAGCCCATGGATACACCCAGCACCACCAGGGACCCCATCCCATGCTCCCCTCGAGCTCCTGGATACACCCAGCACAAACAGGGACCCCATCCCATGCTCCCACCAAGCCCATGGATACACCCAGCACCACTGGGCACCCCATCCCATGCTCCCCCCAAGCTCCTGGATACACCCAGCACCGCCAGGGACCCCATCCCATGCCCCCCCCAAGCTCCTGGATCCCCCAGCACCACTGGGCACCCCAAGGCAAGGCCCAGCCCAGCCCATGGATACCCCCCAGGCCCATTGGGGACCCCATGCTAAGCCCCTGAAACCCTTCAGTGCTAAAGTGGATACCATCCCATAACCCTCCAGTGCCACTGGGGACCTCTTCTCGTGCCATTCTGAGCCCAGGGATCCCCCCAGTGCCATTGAGGACCCCATCCCCAGCTTCCCCTCAATCCCATGGATCCCACCACCACCACCACCAATGACTCCATCCTGTGCCCCTCCCAAGGTCCTATGTGCCCCCCACCCCATTGGGGATCCCATCCCCAGCCCATGGGTACCCCCAGTGCCACCAGGGACCCCATCCCAAGCCCATGGGTACCCCCAGTGCCATCAGGGACCCCATCCCAGGCCCATGGGTACCCCCAGAGGCACTGGGATCTCCCAAGGTGGATGAACAGTGGGTTCTCACTGTTTTTCCCCCCTGTTTCCAGCCAGGCACCATGATCGAGTGGGGCAACAACTGGTAAGGCCCTGCTCTCCCAGCATGGAGGGGAGAAAGCTCCCTCTGGAGAAGGGGGCACCCCCAGGGGCAGCCCCCCACGTGCCCCCTGCTCCCGGCAGGGCTCGGGCCATCAAGTACCGCCAGGAGAACCAGGAGGCAGTCGGGGGCTTCTTCTCCCAGATCGGGGAGCTCTACGTGGTGCACCACCTCTGGGGTAAGGGGGGTCACCCTGGGGGACCCCCAGCCTTGGGGGCTGAGCTGGGGGGCTCAGGGTGCTCCCCCTGCTCCCCCCACAGCCTACAGGGATCTGCAGTCCCGGGAGGAGACCAGGAACGCGGCCTGGAGGAAGAGGGGCTGGGATGAGAATGTTTATTACACGGGTGAGTGGGACCCCCACCCGCTTTGGGGACCCCCTGGCCATGCTGGGGACCCCCTGGTGGTGCTGGGGACCCCCTGGCCTCACCCGTGTGTGTCCTTTGCTCCCGCAGTGCCGCTGATCCGGACCATGGAATCGCGGATCATGATTCCCCTGAAGATCTCCCCCCTGCAGTGATCGGGGGCCGGGGCAGGGGGGTCTCCCTGCACCCCCAGGGGCTCCCTGGCCCTAATGGGGGGTTCTGCTGCTCCCCCCGGCTCCCAGCTCTGTCCCCCAGCCCGTTTTGGGGGGTTGAGAGCAGGGAGGGGCAGGTGGGAGCCCCCCATCCTGTGGGGGTCCCCAGGATGGTGCTGCTGGGGGGGCTGTGGAGGTTGGGGGGGCTTAATTGCTCCTGATGAGCCCAGCGGGTGCCTTTGCTGCCAATTAAATATTTAATATGCTAAAGCCTCTCTGGGGGTGGGGAGGGAGGGACTGGGGGTGCTTGGTGGGACCCCCACTCCAGGCTGGTGTCACCTTGGGGCTGCTCTGCCCCATGTCATGGGTGCTTCCTGCACCAAAGGACCTCCACCCGTGGGTGCTGGGATGCACTGAGAGACCCCCCAAAACCCCAGCGCCACCGGGGACCCCATCCCAGGCCCATGGGTACCCCCCAGTGCCATCAGGGACCCCATCCCAGGCCCATGGATACCCCCAGTGCCATCAGGGACCCCATCCCATGCTCCCCCCCAAGCTCATGGATGCACCCATGACCAGCAGGCACCCCATCCAATGCCACCCCCAAGCTCCTGGATCCCTCAGCACCACTGGGCACCCCAAGGCAAGTCCCAGCCCAGCCCATGGATACCCCCCAGGCCCATTGGGGACCCCATGCCAAGCCCCTGAAACCCTTCAGTGCTGAAGTGGACACCATCCCATGGCCCTCCAAGCCTATGGATGCTCCCAGTGCCTCTGGGGACCTCTTCTTGTGCCATTCTGAGCCCAAGGATCCCCCCAGTGCCATTGGGGACCCCATCCCCAGCCTCTCCCCAAGCCCATGGATCCCACCACCACCACCAATGACTCCATCCTGTGCCCCTCCCAAGGTCCTATGTGCCCCCCATCCTATTGGGGATCCCATCCCAAGCCCATGGGTACCCCCAGTGCCATCAGGGACCCCATCCCCAGCCCATGGGTGCCCCCAGTGCCATCAGGGACCCCATCCCAGTCTTCTGGGCACCCCCAGAGCCATCAGGGACTCCATCCCAAGCCCATGGGTACCCTCTGTGCCACCAGGGACCCCATGCCAAGCCCATGGGTAACCCCAGTGCCACCAGGGACCCCATCCCCAGCCCATGGGTAACCCCAGTGCCATCAGGGACCCCATCCCAGTCTTCTGGGCACCCCCAGTGCCATCAGGGACTCCATCCCAAGCCCATGGGTAACCCCAGTGCCATCAGGGACCCCATCCCAGCCCATGGACACCCATCAGTGCTTCTGGGACCCCTCTTCAAGCTCCCCCCATTCCTGTGGGTGCCCTTCTGCCCCAGGACCCCCCCAGTCCCGCCAGTGTCCCCAGTGTGGAGGGCTCACGCGTGACCACGCCCCTTTTGTTAAGCCACGCCCCTTTGTTAAGCCACGCCCACTTCACGAAGCCACGCCCCCGCGGGTCCTCCAGGGTGCCGGGTCCGCCAGGGGGCGCCGGGAGCAGCGGCCGCCGCTCCGCGCCGCGCTCGGTGCTCCGTGACGTCACTTCCGGAGGCGCGGAGGCGAGGCGCGGTGAGTGCCGGGGTGAGCCGGGACCCCCGGCCGGGGATGGGGGAGCGGCCCCGGCCCTGGGGCTGCGGAGGGGCGGGCGGTCCGTGACCCGCTGTGCCAGGGGCTCGGTGCAACTGGAGGGTCCTGCTCTGGGGGGCGAAGACCCCGTGCTGGGGGAGCTCTAAGGGCTCGGGCCCATGTGCGGGGCTCTCAGGGCTAAGGAGGGCGGAGAGTCCCCGGCGTGAGGGTCTGGGGCGGCTCTGAAGGAGTGGAGGGCTCTGGGTTCGGTGTGCTGGGCTCTGGGGGTTCTGGGAAGCTTAGAGACCCCGGCGTGAGGGTCTGGGGCGGCTCTGAGCGCGTGAATGGCTCTGGGCTCGGTGTGCGGGGATCTGGGGGTTCTGGGAAGCGGAGAGTCCCCGGCGTGAGGGTCTGGGTGTCTCTGAAGGAGTGAGGGGCTCTGGGCTCGATATGCTGGGCTCTGGAGGGCTGAGAGTCCCTGGCTTGAGGGTCTGGGGCGGCTCTGAGGAAGTGAAGGACTCTGAGGGCTCAGGAGAAGAGAAGAGACCCCGGCGTGAGCGTCTGGGACGACTCCGAGGGAATGAAGGGCTCTAGGCTCGGTGTGCTGGGCTCTGGAGGGCGGAGAGTCCCTGGCTTGAGGGTCTGGGGCGGCTCTGAAGGGGTAACGGGCTCTGGGCCCGGTGTGCTGGGCTCTGAGGGCTCTGGAGACGTGGAGGGTCCCGGGTCTGGGGGACATGGAGCAGCGGACGCCCCGGGATGGATGTGCGGGGCTCTGAGGGCTCAGGAGGGCGGAGGGGCTCCGGCGTGAGGGTCCTGGGCGGCTCTGAAGGAGTGACGGGCTCTGGGCTCGATGTGCTGGGCTCTGGAGAGGTGGAGTGTCCCGGGTCTGGGGGGGGCTCGCAGGAGAGTTCGCTCCGGGATGGATGTGCGGGGCTCTGGGGCGTTCTGGCGGAGCGAAGGCTCCCGGGTCTGTGAGGGCCCTGAGGCGGCAAAAGTCGCAGTCCGGGGGCTCAGGGAGGGGCTGAGCGCTCGGGCCCGGGGTCCCAGGGGAGCTCAGTGGCACTGGGGGGCTGTGGTGGAGCAGAACCCGGGCCCGCTGTGCTGCTCCGGGGGCTGTGGTGGAGCGGACCCCAGGCTCGCTGTGCTGCTCCGGGGGCTGTGGTGGAGCAGAACCCGGGCCCGCTGTGCTGGTCTGGGGGGCTGTGGTGGAGCGGACCCCAGGCTCGCTGTGCTGCTCCGGGGGCTGTGGTGGAGCAGAACCCCAGGCTCGCTGTGGAGGGCTGGGAGGTGCAGGATGGAGGGAGGCCCAGCGCACACTGCAGAGCCCAGGCGGGGCTGGCGGGAGGAGCCCGGGAGAGCCCCGGTGCGGGCAGGTTTGGCCCCCACGGGCTCACCCCGTGCTCCCTCCCCAGCCCTGCCGGCAGCACCATGTCCTCCGAGTCCAGCAAGAAGAGGAAGCCCAAGGTGATCCGCACGGACGGGGTCCCAGCCGAGGGCAAGCGGGGCAAGGGCGACACGGACCAGGTACAGACGTGCCCAGGGCCCCGCCCACACCCCTCTGTGCTGGCCTGGCTTTCCCTGCTGGAAAACAATCCCAGAGAAGCTGTGCCTGCCCCATCCTGGCAGTGTCCCAGGCCACGTTGGATGGGCCTTGGAGAAAACTGGGCTGGTGGAAGGTGTCCCTGCCTATGGGACTGGATGGGCTTTAAAGTCCTCCCTTCCCACCCAAACCATTCTGGAATTCCATGAATTGTGAGATCCAGTTCCCCCAGCTTCCAATGCCTCCTAAACTCCCACTGTGAATTCCTAAACCTGCTTCCATCTCTTTCAGGAGACACAAACACTCCTCTGGAGAGTGAGCTCAAAGCTGGAAGATCCCTCAGGGATTTGCATGGTGCCTTCAAACCCTCCCGTGAGCAGCAGGATAGTGTAGGATCAGCCAGAGTGGGGAGCGGGGTGGAGGAGGAGGAGCAATCACCTTCCTGGATTGTCCTCTGTGGTCATGGAGATCATGGAATATCCTGAGTTGGAAGGGATCCACCAGGATCCTCCAGTCCAACTCCTGGCCCTGCACAGATTGAATTTGCCAATTCAAATTTCTAACAATTAAAGACAGCCTGACCTTGCCAGGTGTTTTAGCGACTGGTGGGTTTGGGATTGTTGGAGCTGAGTCCCCTCCCTGTGTAAAGCCATGGGATTCATGGGCAGAAGTGGCAGCCTGTCCCCCAGAGCCCTTTGCAGAGGGAGGGATGAGCCACAGGAGTGTTCTTGCCTTGGCAGGATGCCAGGTACTACAGCGAGGAGAGCGAGGTGGATCTGCGTGACCCCATCAAGGACTACGAGCTCTACAGGGAGACCTGCCAGGAGCTCCAGAGGCTCATGGCAGAGATCCAGGAGCTGAAGAGCCGGGGCATCAAGGAGAATGTGAGGAGCGGCCTCCACGTGGGGTCTAACATGTCTGTCTTTGGTGTTAATCCCAGGAGAAGGGCAGCAGGAGGTGTGATGTCTCCTGGGCAGAGTCAGGGAAATGGAGCAGCCTCCCTTTGCCAGGCTGCTGGGGCAGGAATGGAGACCCTGGAAATGGAACAGTTTCCCTTGTCTTGGGCTCCAGGGGCAGGAACTGAGCTCTGGAAATGGAATAACCTCCCTTTGCCAGGCTGCTGGGGCAGGAATTGGGATCTGGAAATGGAGCAGCCTACCTTGTCTTGGGCTGGTGGGGCAGGGATTGGGCTCTGGAAATGGAACAGCCTCCCTTTTCCAGGCTGCTGGGGCAGGGATTGATCCCCTGGAAATGGAGCAGCTTTCCTTGTCCAGGGCTGCTAGGGTAGGAATTGAGCTCTGGAAGTGGAATAACCTCCCTTTCCCAGGCTGCTGGGGCAGGGATTTGGCTCTGGAAATGGAACAACCTCTTTTTCCCAGAACCCTTTCCCAGGCTGCTGGGACAGGAATTGAGCCCCTGGAAATGCAACAGCCTTCCTTGTCCAAGGCTGCTGGGGTAGGAATTGAGCTCTGGAAGTGGAACACTTTCCCTTGTCTTGGGCTCCTGGGGCAGGGATTTAACTCTGGAAATGGAATAACCTCCCTTTTCTGGGCTGCTGGGCAGGAATTGAGCTCTGGAAATGGAACAGCCTCCTTTTCCCAGGTTGCTGGGGCAGGAATTGGGCTCTGGAAGAGGAACAGCCTTCCTTGTCCAGGGCTGCTGGGACAGGAATTGAGCCCCTGGAAATGGAACAGCCTTCCTTGTCCAGGGCTGCTGGGGTAGGAATTGAGCTCTGGAAATGTTTCCCTTGCCTTGGGCTTCTGGGGCAGGGATTTGACTCTGGAAATTAAATAACCTCCCTTGCCCAGGCTGCTGGGGCAGGAATTGAGCCCCTGGCAATGGAGCAGCCTTCCTTGTCCAACCAAGGCTGCTAGGGCAGGGATTTAGCTTTGGAAATGGAACAGAGCCTCCCTTTCCCAGGCTTCTGGGGCAGGAATTGGGCTCTGGAAGTGGAATATCCTCCCTTGTCCCAGGCTCCTGGTGCCTCAGGCTGAGCCACCCCTGTTCCTGCTGCTGAGGCAAATGGCTGCAGTGATTCTCTGAGGAGCCTGGACCCCCTGTCAGTTACTTCCAGCACAGCCCTGTGGTCTGGCAGCAGGAGGCTCCCTCAGCAGCCACAGGGACATAAATGTGGCTCCACAGCAAAGCATGGAGCCTTTTTTTGTGGCAGGAAACCCCTGCAGAGGAGGTGCCAGCCATCCCTCCTGCTGCCACCCCTCTCTCCTGCCCTCAGGCCTCGGAGATCGACGAGCGGCGCGTGCAGAGCTGCGTGCACTTCATGACCCTGAAGAAGCTGAACCGCCTGGCCCACATCCGCCTCAAGAAGGGCAGGGACCAGACCCACGAGGTGCCAGCAGGGGCTGGGAGGGAGGAATGCAGCTTGGGGTTTAGGGGGGGCAGAGATGGGGCAGGTCCTGACTGGTCTGTGTGTGGGGTGTGAGGGGTTACACCTCAGCCAGGTTGTGGGGTTTGTTGGGAGGCTCTGTCTTGGTTTGAACAGACGGGAAGGCAGAAGGCTCCCCTGAAATGGAAAATGCAAACCCCCTCCTTACAAATTATTATAATTTAAATTTAAGAGATTCTCAAGCAAAGATAGGGGAATAAGAATAGCAGTTCTTTAGTAGGAAAATTTAAAAATATAAATGCAATAGTACAAACAAAAAAAAAAACATTGCCAGAGTCAGAGCAGTCCCTGCCCCCTGTGTGTCAGGGGGTGTCCCAGCCCCATCCCATGGGGGCTCAGCCCTCCTGCAGTGCCAGCTGTGGCTCTGCTGCAGCAGGGATCCTGCACAAGGGGGGAGTTTTCCTCTGCAGCTCCAGGGCTGCTGCAGATGGGCCTGGGCTCCCTCTGGCCGTGCAGGGCAGCAGAAAGCTGCTCCTCTGGCAATGCAGGGGGCAAAGGCTGCTGTGCTGTGCCAGGCTCAGATTGGATCCAGGCAGGAATGCTTGGCTCCTCCCCTGGGCGGAGCATCTCCCCATGGGATGCTGGGATTGGATCAGCCCTGCAGGGACACTCAGTGGCCATGGACAGCAGAGATCTGCTGGAGGGAGGGTTGGCTGTGGGAGAGATAAAGAAAAAACTGCCCATGAACAGCAGAGAACTGCCCCAGCTCTGACAGGTGGGGATAGAACACACAGCCCCAGCTGCACCTTTCAGCTTGAGACAGGCTCCAATTCTGATAAACTCCTGCTGGGTGCAGAGCAGCTGTAAAAAATCAATAATGAAGGAGGAGTATCTGCTTTTGTCTCAAGTGTAGCAGGAGGTCAGAAACTCTGTTTCAAGGGTCTGGTGTTGTGCAAGTGTATCAAGGGGGGTATGATTGGCCTCGAAGCTCCATACCCAGAGTTCTCAGAGAGGGGACTCTGTGTGTCCCAGCAAATGAGCCCTGTCCTGTGCCTTGGCTTTGAAATGTGAGGAAGCAGCAGGATCAGTCTCCTGTCACAATCCTTTGCTCTTCCAGTCCTTAAAAATGTCATTCTTCCCCCTAAAAATTGTTGCATACCCTAAAACCTGCTGTCCCCAGCTGCTGTAGTGACGGGGTCTTGGTGACTCTCTCTTGGTGACTGGTTTTCCTGCTCCATCCCTGCTCTGGCTCTGTCTGTGTTTCAGGCAAAGCAGAAGGTTGATGCCTATCACCTGCAGCTCCAGAACCTGCTCTATGAGGTGATGCACCTGCAGAAAGAGATCACCAAGTGCCTGGAATTCAAGTGAGCATGGCCAGGGAGCAGAGGGAGCATTGGTGTGTCTGGGATGGGTGGGGGAGCTCTTCCCACATTCACTGTGGGAGCACAGTGGGTGCCCCAGGTGTTTAATCATGGAATAGTTTGGGTTAGAAGGGATATTAAAGCCCATCCAGTGCCACCCCTGCCCTGGCAGGGACACCTCCCACTGTCCCAGGCTGCTCCCAGCCCCAGTGTCCAGCCTGGCCTTGGGCACTGCCAGGGATCCAGGGGCAGCCCCAGCTGCTCTGGGCACCCTGTGCCAGGGCCTGCCCACCCTGCCAGGGAACAATTCCTAATTCTCAATATCCCTCTGGCAGTGGGAGCCATTCCCTGTGTCCTGTCCCTCCACCCCTTGTCCCTCTCCAGCTCTCCTGGAGCCCCTTTAGGCTCGGACAATGGAGGTCAAAACAAGTTCTGCTCCCTGATGGCGGTGGCTCAGCAGCAGGGCAGGCAGCACCAGTGGGACATTCTCCTGTAGGACACATTGAGCACTTCCCACTTTTCCCTGGTCTGATCCATGTGTCCTGGCAGGTCCAAACACGAGGAGATCGAGCTGGTGAGCCTGGAGGAGTTCTACAAGGAGGCCCCCCCTGAGATCAGCCGCCCCGCCATCACCCTGACCGAGCCCCACCAGCAGACCCTGGCCCGCCTGGACTGGGAGCTGGAGCAGCGCAAGAGGTGGGTCAGGGGTGCTCCCATTCCCTGCTCCTGCTCCAGGGGTCTGGGCACACACCTGCAGTTCTGAGTGTCCCCACTCCATGTCCCACTCCAGGGATCTGGGCACACACCTGCAGTTCTGGGTGTCCCCACTCCATGTCCCACTCCAGGGATCTGGGCACACACCTGCAGTTCTGGCTGTCCCTACTCCATGTCCCACTCCAGGGATCTGGGCACACACCTGCAGTTCTGGGTGCCCCACTCCAGGGGTCTGGGCACACACCTGCAGTTCTGGGTGCCCCACTCCAGGGGTCTGGGCACACACCTGCAGTTCTGAGTGTCCCCACTCCATGTCCCACTCCAGGGATCTGGGCACACACCTGCAGTTCTGGGTGCCCCACTCCAGGGGTCTGGGCACACACCTGCAGTTCTGAGTGTCCCCACTCCATGTCCCACTCCAGGGATCTGGGCACACACCTGCAGTTCTGAGTGTCCCCACTCCATGTCCCACTCCAGGGATCTGGACACACACCTGCAGTTCTGGGTGTCCCCCCCCATGTCCCACTCCAGGGATCTGGGCACACACCTGCAGTTCTGGGTGTCCCCCGCCATGTCCCACTCCAGGGATCTGGGCACACACCTGCAGTTCTGGGTGTCCCACTCCAGGGATCTGGGCACACACCTGCAGTTCTGGGTGTCCCCACTCCAGGGATCTGGGCACACACCTGCAGTTCTGGGTGTCCCCACTCCATGTCCCACTCCAGGGGTCTGGGCACACACCTGCAGTTCTGGGTGTCCCCACTCCAGGGATCTGGGCACACACCTGCAGTTCTGGGTGTCCCCACTCCAGGGATCTGGGCACACACCTGCAGTTCTGGGTGTCCCCACTCCATGTCCCACTCCAGGGGTCTGGGCACACACCTGCAGTTCGGGGTGTCCCCACTCCAGGGATCTGGGCACACACCTGCAGTTCTGGGTGTCCCCACTCCAGGGATCTGGGCACACACCTGCAGTTCTGGGTATCCCACTCCATGTCCCAGCTCCAGGGGTCTGGGCAGACACCCAGAGCTGCTGGGAGAGCAGATGTAGGGATGAAGCTTTTCACACCCTCTTGTGTGGCTGGGACATTCCCTCTGTGCAGAGCTGGGCTTGCTGGGATCCTTGCTCCATAGGTCAGGGAGTTCTCTGGCACTGCCTGGTGATCCAAGGAGCAAAGGGAACCCATCCTGGCTGGAGCTGCTGCCATTCCATGCCATGGTGTGGAGCTGCCAACCACACCAGGCTGGGACAGCCCCGTGTCCTGCTGCTGGCATCACCGCTGTCCCAGGGCTCAGCTGCTCCCTGACTCTTGCCCCCTGGGAAAAGCAAACATGACACAGCATTCCTGTGTTTGGATAACAGGCAGGCAGTGTCCAGGAGCACCTTCTGGAAAGATCAGTTGGAACATGCTGGTGGGTGCAGCCTGAGGGCAGCTCAGCAGAGCAGATGAGGTGCTGGATGCCTCCAACCCTTCATGATTCCTTTTCCCAGAGCCTTTCCCTAAAACCTGGCTGCCTTTGCCTGGTGGAAGGCACAGGCAGGATCCTCCAGCTGGCTCTCCCTGTGACACAAGCAGAGGAGTGTTCACCTGCAGATCTCTGATCATTGCAAACCTCATGGAGACCCTCAGCTGCTCATTAAATTGCTGAGAGGCCTTGGAATTCCCAGTCCTCACTCTGTGGTGTCTAAGGAATGCCCCTGTCCTTCTCCCACCGCTGCTGAGGTGGGACATGGCCTGTTCAGCTGCTCACAAGCAGATGCCAGTGGTGCTGTGGGCATTTTCTGATGATGTTGGGGTTGTTGACATCCATCCATGATTTATGTTGGTGTTTTTAGCTGTGCAATCCCATTGGATTGGCTTTGGATTCTTCTCCACCTTATGTGAGGTGCCTTTGGAGTGGAGTGCAGGGATTTCATAGCTCTGTTTTGGGAAGGTGTGTGAACACTGGAGCTTGTGTAGGAGCCTCTTGGGATGTGCATTGACCCCCACAAACACAGTTTTGCTTGGAAGCAGAATCCAAGTTCTGCAAGGTCAGGTCTGTTCCCCCTCAGAGAACCCTTGTCCTGGGCAGGTCACTTCCATACCCAGTTCCCTGCTCCTGCTGGGAAAGGGCTTGCAGGCAGCAGCAGTGAGGGGATTTTGGTGTGTTCTCCCTGAACACGAGGTATCCAGGGCTCAGAGCATCATGGTGGCCTTGCATTTTCCTGGGTTTTCTCTGTTGAACCTTGGCTCTGTGACATGAGGTGGCTCTGGGGATATGAAGAGACAAAGCCTCTTAGGGAGCTCAGAGGGGTCATGGCTGCTGGCAGCAGAGCCTGGTGTGGGAGCACATCTCCTGAGGGAAGAGCCAGTTGCTGCCCCTTTAGAGCACAGCACAAGGCTGAGCTTCCCCTTTTCCTTGTTTGTTTTCCATCTCAAATCAGTTCCTTTCTGTCTCCCCTTGCCCTTGGTGTTGGGAGCTCTGTTTGCCCCATGTCTGAGCTCTCCTGGTTCCTTCTGTCAGGGCAGGAATGCTGGGGCTCATCATCCAGGTGGACCCCAGCAGGTTTAGAGCTGTGGTGAGTGGCAGTGACAGAATTCCCTCCCTTAGGCTGGCAGAGAAATACAAGGAGTGCCTGACCAGCAAGGAGAAGATCCTGAAGGAGATTGAGGTGAAGAAGGAATATCTGAGCAGCCTCCAGCCTCGACTCAACAGCATCATGCAGGTACCTGAGCCCTGCAGGAGGTCACACTGAGGGGCAGCTCCTGGGCTGGTTTGGGTCTGGAGATGTTTCATTCCCACTCAGGGTGGGCAAGGGGCAGATCTGAGACCCCTCCAGAGTTTCCTTTTTTATTTATGCAGCAATTCCTGCAGAACTGCAGCTGCAGGAGCTGCTAAATGGGCCTTTCCCTGGAGAGCCCAACGCAGTCCCAGCCCCCTGTGGCTGCCTTGGGAGGGAGGAACAGGAGGAGGAGCTGGGTTATTTCCAGATCCAAAACTTTCCCAGTGAGACAGCTGCCAGCCCTTTCCTGGGGCTCTCCATGTTTAACCCTGCACCACCACTGCTGTGCCAGCTTCATCTCCTGCTGTCTCAGGGTGAGGAGGATGAGCTGTTCCCCTCGCAGTGATGAAGGCTCTCCCTGTCATTCCCAGGCCTCCCTCCCTGTGCAGGAGTACCTGTTCATGCCCTTCGACCAGGCTCACAAGCAGTACGAGACCGCCCGGCACCTCCCGCCGCCTCTCTACGTCCTCTTCGTCCAGGCCAGTGCCTATGGACAGGCCTGTGGTGAGCACCGAGGGGCCAGTGCCCCCCCAATGCCCCCCACGGGCCAGATGTCACTCCTGCCTGCAGCAATCACCACTTTTTGGGGTGTTTTCCCCCTGCCTGCTCTGCTGTCAGATTCTGCTGAGCACAGAGCAGCGGGGTGGCCCCACGGCGCAGTGAGGCAGCAGCATTTGAAACCTTGTTTGCTCAGCTGCCTCGCTGGGAGAAGTGCTTGGGAAGCTCCTTCCCACCCCTTCCCCCCTTGCCAAGGTCAGCAGGGATGTCCTTGCAGGCTCTGAGCAGCCTGTGAGCTGGCTCAGTGCTGTCACAGCTTCCCCAGAGCTGTCACCCCCTGCCTTGTGCCACCCGGGGACCCCAGGCCTTGTAGAGGCCGTTGCCACAGCTCACCTAGAAACCTTCACCCCTTTGTATTTTGGGGGGATTTCTGGAGCCTCCCTGAGCTGGGAGGATTTCCTGGAAGAGGTGAGGATCCCACTGGCCTGTGCACACCTCCTGTGTAGTGAGGGCTGTGGTGTGACCTGTTCCTCTCAGTGCCAGAGGAGCATGGAAGGACGCGGTGGTGCTTGGCCACACCAGGTTCCTGCTTGTCCCAGCCAGATCCAAACCTCTCCTGGCTCTTAATAAACATTTGGCCCTTATGGTTTCCAGGAAGAGTCCCTCAAAACCCAGCGTTTACCATCTCCTGACCCCATCCTGCCCAGGAGATCCAGCCCAGTGGTGGCCTTCCAGAACCTTCCAGACAACCTCTCTCCCACTGGCCTTTTGCTGGAGCTTCCTTCACCAGGAACCAGGAGCTTTAGGGGCAGGGCTGCTCTGCTCACTGCCTTTGCAGCAGGAATGGGATTGCTGACTCAGTTTTCCTGTCTCCTCTGCAGATAAGAAGCTGGTGGTGGCCATAGAAGGGAGCGTGGAGGAAGCCAAGGCCCTTTATAAACCACCTGAGGACTCACAGGGTGAGTTGTGGTGTTGCCCTGGGGACTTGCTCCTCTGTGCCTGCAGCTCCTGGCACCCTGCTTCTGTTGGGAGAGGGGTGTCAGGGCTTGGGAAAAGCCCTGGTGGTCCTGCTGGTGGTGGGAGAGCTCAGCCCTGAGTGGTCCCTGCTGACACCTCTCTCTCTCTCTGCACAGATGATGAGAGCGATTCCGATGCAGAGGAGGAGCAAACCACGGTAAGGGACAGCACTGTCCCCCTCTGGGGAGAGCTGGGGCTGGGAACTGCCCCTGCACACTCTGAGTGTGTGTGGAACTGCAGTGATGTCAAATGCTGACCTTTCCTGGGAGGAGGGAGCTGCCATTTCCAGCTGGTGTCCCAAATGCAGGAGCAGGCAGGGTACAGAGCTGCTCCTCTCGTGTCCCGTCCCTGCAGCTCCGGCTGGAGCTGCTCCACTTTGTATAAATAGCCTGAGGGCAGGGAGCTGTGTCCAACAGGGAGGGATCTGTGTCCATCCCGTGCCAAAAGCATTCTCTGCACCAGGGCTTGTTCAGCACTCCTTGGAGGAAGTGTTTGTCCTACAAATAATTCCTGCTGGATGCTGAGGGGAGGATGGAGGTGCTGGTTGCTCCCAGCAGCAAAGCCTGAGGGGGCTCTGGGCCTCCACTGCCACCAGCAGCAGCAGAGCCAGGTGTATGGGGATGTTCTGTGGGGAAGAGTCTCATGTCCAAAGAAGGGAATGGAGCTGGGCAGGGGCTCAGCCTGGAGCAAAGGAGGCTCAGGGGGCCCTTGTGGCTCTGCACAGCTCCTGACAGGAGGGGACAGCCGGGGGGGTCGGGCTGTGCTCCAGGGAACAGGGACAGGATGAAAGGAAAGAAGAGTGTGCCAGAGGAGGATATTGGGAAAATTCTTTCACAGAAAGGGCTGTCCAGCCTGGCACAGCTGCCCAGGGCAGCGGGGGAGTCCCCATTCCTGGAGAGAATGAACAGCCATGTGGTTGTGGCACAGGGGGACGTGGGGCAGTGGTGGCCTTGGCAGTGCTGCAGGGGTGGTTGGACCTGGTGCTCTCAGAGGGCTTTTCCAACCTAAAGGATTCAGTGATTCCAGGTTCTGCCTCTTGCAGTGGGAAAGCTTTTGGGCCAGCAGGTCCTTGGCTTTGTCTCCCAGGAGTGGAGACATTCCCTGGAGCTGAAGGAGTGACAGGAGCTGGAGCTGAGTGAGGGTATCCTGCTCCTCTCCCTCTCCAGGACAGTGTGGCCCTGGTGCTGGGGGATTGTGGAGCTGGACTGGAGGGAAGGAGCTGTGTGCTGGGAAGGTCCATGGGTTGGTGAGGAGCAGGAGAAGGCTCTCACAGCTGTTTTGCCCCCCCAGAAGCGGCGCAGGCCCACCCTGGGTGTGCAGCTGGACGACAAACGCAAGGAGATGCTGAAGAGACACCCCTTGTCTGTCACCCTGGACCTGAAATGCAAAGGTGAGAGGCTCTGGGGTGTGACAGCAGCTCAGGGACTGTCCCCAGCAACACCCTGGGAGGAGCTGGAAGTGTGGAGGGGTTTCTCTGAGCTGGAGCAGGCACCAATGTCACCCCTTCTGTGTGGGCAGATGAGAACGTGCTTCACCTGACCTTCCACTACCTGATGAACCTCAACGTCATGACAGTGAAAGCCAAGGTGACCACTGCTGTGGAGATGACCACGGCCATCAGTGCTGGGTAAGGAGAGCCCTGCGGGCAGCAAGCCTGGAGATCACCAAGCAGTGACTTCATGGGCTTTGGGAGCCCTGCAGAGCCTGGAGATCATTGGGCAGTGACTCCATGGGATTTGGGAGCCCTGCAGAGCCTAGAGGTCATTGGGCAGTGATTCCATGGGATTTGGGAGCCCTGCAGAGTCTGGAGCTCATTGGGCAGTGATTCCATGGGATTTGGGAGCCCTGCAGAGTCTGGAGATCATTGGGCAGTGACTCCATGGGATTTGGGAGCCCTGCAGGGCCTGGAGATCATTGGGCAGTGATTCTGTGGGATTTGGGAGCCCTGCAGAGCCTGGAGATCATTGGGCAGTGATTCTGTGGGATTTGGGAGCCCTGCAGAGCCTGGAGATCATTGGGCAGTGACTCCTTGGGATCCAGGAGCCCTGCAGAGTCTGGAGATCATTGGGCAGTGACTCCTTGGGATTTTGGAGCCCTGCAGGGCCTGGAGATCATTGAGCTGTGATTCTCTGGGGTTTGGGAGCCCTGCACAGCCTCGAGCTCATCAGGCAGTGATTCTGTGGGATCCAGGAACCCTACACAGCCCAGAGCTCATCAGGCAGGGCCCCCTCTGCCCCCATGGGTCTGGGAGCCCTGCACAGCCCAAGCACCTTCCTCCCCCTCTCCTCTGCCATGACAAGCCAGACTCGGGGAGTTTGGGAACCTCTCAGCAGTGCCAGAGCTGTCAGGAACTGGGGGAAAGTCTCTCCTGCTGACACATTCAGCCTCCCTCCCACAGGCAGAGCCTGCAGCTCCTTCACCTGCCTGTTCCTGAGGTCACCTTGTCCTGAGCTCCAGAGATGCAGCTGCCTGTGCTCCCCAGAGCCTGCAGAGCCTGATTGGTGTGAGGAAAAGCTGAAGTGGCAGCTTTGGGAGCCTGCCCAGGGAGCTCCCAGCAGCTGCCAGCTCTCTGGTGGCTCTCTCTGGCACAGGAGGTGCCTGAGGAAGAGGGAGGTGGGAAAAGCTGGTCTGAGCTTGCCTGGGAGCAGGTGCTGCTTCCCAGCCTGTCCTATATGCAGCCTCCTCATCCTGTTGGGGTTCTCTTCCTGCTGCAGACACCCCAAACCCTCTGTGACAGCAGCTGGAGATCCTGTGCAGGGTGTTCCCTCCCTCCTGCTGCCCTTGGCTGTGTTACCCCAAACCAGGGAGGCTGTGCCTTGAGCCAGACCCCAAATCCTGCAGCCCATTGTGCCTGGTCAGTCCTGTGAGTAGTCAGACAAGAGGAATTTCATGGCACTAGAGGGAGCAGCTTCCTGGAAGAGCAGGAGCTGGGGCCCTGTGATTTCCATCCTGGAGACAGCTCTCCCTTTGGAGTGGAATTAGGGAAAGTCATTCTGCTCTTGAATTTATGAAGCTCATAATCCCCTTCTCTGGGTTTGGAGCCTGTTCATGGAGGGATGCAGAGCCCAGACTGCTGCTGATTGACCTCTCCTCTCTTTCTGCCAGGGACCTGCTCTCCCCAGACTCCCTCCTCAACTGCCTCTACCCAGGGGACCACGGCAGGAAAACGCCCAACCCGGCCAACCAGTTCCAGTTTGATAAAGTGGGGTGAGTGTCACCCAGGCCATTGCCATTAGTCCCTTGCTCCAGCACAGCAAATCCTCCCTGCTTGATGTGACCCTTCCTCATTGTCCCCACAGCATCCTGACCCTGAGTGACTACGTGACAGAGCTGGGACACCCCTACGTGTGGGTGCAGAAGCTGGGTGGCCTGCATTTCCCCAAGGAGCAGCCTCAGGCATGGCACAAACCCCTCCCTTCTCCCCCACAACATTGGGCTGAGCTTTGGGGTCCTGTCCTGTCCCCCTGCTGGCCCCAGCTGTCCCCAAACCATGGCTGGGGCAGGCTGAGCTGGGCTGGATCTGTGTGTGGGGCCACACTGACGTATTTCCTGTCACACATGTGACAGTCCAAGCCCTTTTAGTGCCTGAATGATGGGTGCCTGTCCCTGTGGGGATGTGGCTCCTGGCCTGACATCCCTCCTGCCCACAGCACACAGTGGCTGCTGACAATTCCCTGAGTGCCAGCCACATGGAGCTGACAGTGAAGCTGCTCCGGAGCCGCCTGCAGTCCCGCCTGGCCCTGCACAAGCAGTTTGCATCCCTAGGTGAGTGCTGGGCTCCCCACCCTGCCATGGGGACAGGGGTGCAGTGGCAGGGTCCTGACAGACTCCCCACCCTTTCCCTGGGGACAGGGATGTAGTAGCAAGGTCCTGCCAGGCTCCCTGCCCATTCCTTGGGGACAGGGGTGCAGTGGCAGGGTCCTGACAGACTCCCTGCCCTTTCCATGGGGACAGGGGTGCAGTGGCAGGGTCCTGACAGACTCCCTACGCTTTCCCTGGGGACAGGGATGTAGTAGCAAGGTCCTGCCAGGCTCCCTGCCCTTCCCTGGGGACAGGGGTGCAGTGGCAGGGTCCTGACAGACTCCCTGCCCTTTCCATGGGGACAGGGGTGCAGTGGCAGGGTCCTGACAGACTCCCTACGCTTTCCCTGGGGACAGGGATGTAGTAGCAAGGTCCTGCCAGGCTCCCTGCCCTTCCCTGGGGACAGGGGTGCAGTGGCAGGGTCCTGCCAGGCTCCCTGCCCATTCCTTGGGACAGGGGTGCAGTGGCAGGGTCCTGCCAGGCTCCCTGCCCATTCCTTGGGGACAGGGGTGCAGTGGCAGGGTCCTGCCAGGCTCCCTGCCCTTCCCTGGGGACAGGGATGCAATGACAGGGTCCTGCCCATTCCTTGGGGACAGGAGTGCAGTGGCAGAGTCCTGCCAGGCTCCCTGCCCTTCTCTGGGGACAGGGGTGCAGTGGCAGGGTCCTCATGCAGGGAAGCATCTCTTCCCTGCTCAGCCAAGCTCCAGGTGGCTGTGGTCCTGAATCCCAGTTATTCCAAGTTGCTACCCATCTTCAGCCAGTGCCTGCACTGGGAGGGAGAGTGGAACAGCAGCAATCACAGGAGAGGTGACATCAGCTGGCTGATGTGACATTTGATGGGTGGCTGTGCCACCCTCAGCATTCTCAGTTGTTCCCTCAGCCCTTGGGAGTTGTAGGAATGAAGGAACTGCCCGATTTTGGGTGGCAGAGGAAGGCTGTGGCCCTTCCAGTGCCCAGCACCTCTTTGGGAATGGCCATCCCAGTGCTGGATGGTGATTTGGGATATGGTGGGAGGTGAACTGCACACCATGCATGTTGTGTGCCTGTCAAGCAGCCAGGGATCCCGTGGGATCACAGCCCAGGGCTCCAGTGGGATCACAAGCCAGGCATCCCATGGGATCACAGCCCAGGGATCCAGTGGGATCACAGCCCAGGGCTCCAGTGGGATCACAAGCCAGGATCCCGTGGGATCACAAGCCAGGGATCCAGTGGGATCACAGCCCAGGGATCCCATTCAATCACAGCCTGGGCTCTGCTGGGCACCTGGTGGAGCTGCTGGAGGATAACATCATGCCCAGGTCCTGCTTTGGGAGTGTCCCCACTGCAGGACAGTGGCAGAGCAGTGTCCCCAGCCCTGTCCTTGCTTTCAGAGCACGGCGTTGTGCCCGTGTCCAGCGAGTGCCAGCAGCTCTTCCCCACCAAGATCGTCTCCCGCCTGGTGAAGTGGACTGCCATTCCCTATGAGGATTATGCTGTAAGTGCTGAGCACGAGGCTGAATCCCTCCCTTCCAGCTCCCTTCCAGCTCCCACGTGGCACTGCAGCCATCATTCCTCCTTCTCCTCTCAGGAGCTGCCCTACACTAAGGATGTGATAGAGGCTGGCTTGGCTGAAGACACTCACCTCTACTACATGGCCCTGATAGAGAGGGGAACAGGTAGGCACCTTTCCTTCCCTTGGGAGCTCCCAAGCCTCATCCCAGGGCAGCCTCATGGGTAGCCCCTCTGGCTGGAGGCCCTGTGAGTGACACCTTTTTCCTGCTCAGCCAAGCTCCAGGCAGCTGTGGTGCTGAACCCTGGTTATTCCACGCTGCCTCCTGTCTTCAGCCTGTGCCTCAACTGGAAGGGAGAGAGGAACAGCAGCAACGACGACAACATTCGGGTACTGTGGGGTGGGGGCTGCATTTTAGGGTGTCCCCAGCAGATCTGTGCCCATAACAAGGGAATGTTGGGGTGAGCTGGTGGCTGGACACTCCTTTGTGACCGTGTTCACAGGAGTCTCAGGAGTCTCTCTTCACGACACTCAGGTTGAGGGAAGAGATGAGGATCTGACTCCATGTTTCAGAAGGCTTGATTTATTATTTTATGATATATATTACATTAAAACTATACTAAAGGAATAGAAGAAAAGATTTCATTAGAAAGCTAGCTAAGAATAAAATAGCAAGGAATGATAACAAAAGTTTGTAGCTCGAGCTCTCTGTCTGAGATTCATTGTGATTCACTATTAATTACAAACATCTAACATGAGCTAATTAAAGATCCACCTGTGGCATTCCACAGCAGCAAATAATCAATGTTTACATTTTGTTCCTGAAGCCTCTCACCTTCTTAAGAGGAAAAATCCTAAAAAAAAGATTTTTCATAAAAGATGTCTGTGACACTCCTGGAAATGCAGGGTAGAGATCCAAGCCTGTGCCAACCTCATCCCTGTTTTCCAGGCCATGGAGAGCGAGGTCAATGTCTACTACAAGGAGCTGTGGGGGCCCAAACCTGGCTACCAGCTGCTCACCAACCAGCTGCAGCGGCTGTGCATGGTGCTGGACGTGTACCTGGAGACAGAGCCCCACGATCCCAGCGTGGAGGGGCCCAAGGAGTTCCCCCAGGAGAAGATGTGTCTGCGTCTGGTCAGGTGGGAGCTGCCTGGGGGTGAGGGTGCTGCCAGGCTCTCTGGTGGTGTTGCTGTTCCTGGAGGCCTGTCCTAGAGGGATCAGCCCTCACAGTAACCCCAGAATTGGGTCTTGTTTGTGGGTGCTATGGGAGGTTCCTGATCCCTGTGGTCACAGCCTCCCCTCTTCTCCTCTTCCAGGGGTCCCCTGCGCCTGAAGCCCTTCAAGTTCAACTACCCCCAGGGGTTCTTCAGCCACCGCTGAGCAGCCCTGGGGCTCACTCTGGGATGGGACTCGTTCACTCTGTGGGAGGAGTGTTCCCACCCTGACATTTCTACTCCTTTTACAATGTTTCGGGGTTTGTTTGAAGGTTTTGTAGTCAAAGGGATTAAACTGAGCTCAAGAAAAACTATGTGGGTGCCTTGTCTGTGCAGAGGGGCTGGGATGAGGGAGCTGTGAGGGCTGCAGCAAGCCTTGTGTCCCAGCCCTGGGCTCTGACAGCCTTTCCAGGGATGCTTCCTGCCTCCTGACTTCCCTCCCCAGCACAGGGACTGGGGAGCTGAGGTGGCTAAAAACTGAGGTGGCTAAAAATAGCCCTTCCAGAGCCCGCAGTGCAGCCCCAGCCTGTCCTTGCCCGCTGGCTGCCATCCCACTCAGCACAATCCCTGCATCTGGGGGGCTTCTCTGCTCCCTGGCCTTGGAGGGGAGCAGAGTGGGGTCCTGGCACAGGCAGGAGGAGGGGTGGGACATCCTGGCAGGGAGTTGGGATGTGCCCCCTCCGCTGCACTGCTCTGTGTGGGGGTCCCAGACTGGCAGAGCTGGAGTTCCATCCCCCCTCCCAAGGTCACTGTTGTCACTGTCCCTCCTTCATCCCAGCCTCTCTGTGTCTCCCCTGGCAGTGATTTCTCCCCCAGTAGGGCTGAGAGCCCCTCTCCCACTCCCCCCAGCCCTGCCCTGCCCTCGGTGCAGTGCTGCAGTGCCGGGCTGTGCCGCAGCCCGTGGGTTAAACCAGGCTCTCCCAGGCCCTTGGGAGCCAGCTTTAAAAAAAGAAGGAAGGGAAAAAACACACTGAAATCCTTAGGAAATCATGGCAGGGCTGGCCCTGTTTCCATGCTCAGGACACAGGGTCCTCATGCCTGCTGTGGGGTGTTTCCCCTCTGGAAAGCCCCGTGTCACCCACCCCAGCCCTGGGTGACAGACCACAGCCCCACATTCCCACCTTCCTTCCCCTTCTTCTCCCCAGGACAAGCCAGCAGAGCCAGGGTGTCTCTGTAAGCACTTTTATTTGGTTATTGCACAGAAAGCAAAGATCAGTGGGCTGAGGTTCCTGGTGCACCGTGTGTGTCTGTGAGCATTCCAGCAGCTCCCAGCCTCTCCCACCTCTGCCCCAAGGGACTGGCACCCCCAGGGCAGGGCAGGACCCCGCCAGCCCCCCCAAGCAGCTACAGCTCTGCATTGCACTCATCCATCCATTGCACATACATTAAATAAATGCACTTAGAGGAGAAGGGTGGTGGGGTTCCCCTGGGGGTCCCCCCTCTTCCCCTGGGTTATATTCAAGTGTTTAAATGTGGCGCTCGGCGAATATCACGTTCTGCGAGGGAAGCAATCGCCCACCCGAGGGGCTCTCACGGGCCTATTGCTAAGGGAAAGCCTGGCCTGGGGGTCCTGGGGGTCCCTGGGCTCCCACCCCGGGCCCAGCCATGGCAGGGAGCGGAGCAGCTCCCGTGCCCGGAGGTGCCTGCGGCTCCCGGGACCTTTCCGTCACTTCTTCCCCGGCTCTGGGGCTGTGCCTTCCTTGCTGGAGGGAGCCTCGGCTTTGGGGGGTTCCTTACTGGCTTTGGGCTCATCTTTGGGTTTTGCTTTAGCTTTGGGTTCCTCTGCTTTCTTGGGTTCCTCTGCCTTCTCCTTCTTGGGTTCCTCCACCTTCTTAGGCTCCTCTGCCTTCTCCTTCTTGGGCTCTTCCGCCTTCTCTTTCTTGGGCTCTTCCGCCTTCTTGGGCTCCTCCACCTTCTCCTTCTTGGGTTCTTCCACTTTCTTCTTGGGCTCCTCAGCCTTTGGCTTTTCAGCCTCCTTGGTGGCTGCTTTGCTCACCTCCTGCTGAGGTTTTGCTGGAGCCTCCTCAGCTTTTCCCTCTTCGGCAGGTTTGGGGCTTGGCTTGGTCTCTTTGGCCTGTGGAGCTGGAGGCTCTGGCACAGCAGCCGCCTTCTCCTTTGGTTTCTCCTCGGGTTTCTCCTCTGCCTTGGCTGGGATGTCCTTCTTGGGAGCTTCCTCCTTCTTAGCCTCCTCAGGCTTGGAGGGAGCCTTCACCTCCTTGGGCTGCTCCTCCTTGGCCGGGGCCTTTGGAGCAGGGCTTGGCTCCTTGGCTGGGGCCACCTCTTTCTGTGGGGACTTGGCCTCCTCCTTCATGGGGGATTTGGCTTTCTCTGGGGACTTCACAGCTGGAGGTTTGGCTTCTTCCTTTGAGGGGCTTGGGGGCTTCTCTGGGGACTTCACAGCAGGGAGTTTGGCTTCCTCCTTCAAGGGAATTGCAGGTGGCTCTGGGGATTTCACAGCTGGGGGCTTGGCCTCCTCTTTAGAAGGGGCTGGGGGTTTCTCTGGGGACTTGACAGTCGGGGTCTTGGCCTCCTCTTTTGAGGGAGGTGTGGGTTTCTCTGGGGATTTCACTGTCGGGGTCTTGGCCTCATCCTTTGAGGCAGGTGTGGGTTTCTCTGGGGATTTCACTGTCGGGGTCTTGGCCTCCTCCTTAGGGGGCATTGGTGGCTTTTCAGGGGATTTGACAGCTGGAGTCTTGGTTTCCTCCTTTGAGGGGGTTGGGGGTTTCTCTGGGGACTTCACAGCCGGGCTCTTGGCCTCCTCCTTTGAGGGGGTTGCAGGTTTCTCTGGGGATTTCACAACTGGGGTCTTGGCCCCCTCCTTTGAGGGGGATGGGGGCTTTTCAGGGGACTTGACTGCTGGGCTCTTGGCCTCTTCCTTTGAGGGGGACTCGGGTTTCTCTGGGGACTTGGCCTCTTCCTTTGAGGGGGACGCAGCCTCCTCCTTTGCAGGAGACTTGGCCTTTTCTTCTCCCTCTTCTTCAGCTTTCTCCTCTTCTTCTTCTTCCTCCCCCTCTTCCTCCTTCTCTTCAGCTTTTTCCTCCTCAGCCTCTTTCTCAGCCTCCTCCTCCTCTGTGACCTCCTCGGTCACCTGGATTTCCTCTGTCTGCTCCTCCACAATCACCGTCTCCTTCTCTGATTTTTCCACCACCTTGATCTTCTCCTCGCTCTTCACCTTGATGCTGGTGGTGATGCTGGGAGGCTTGGGGACCACCTCGGGGTAGGAGAGCATCCCAATGCCAGTCTCGAGCCGATACTCCTCCCCTTCCAGGAGCTTTCTGCCAGGGAGAGACCAGGGCAAGGCACTCAGTGATGGCTTCTCCTGTCCCCCCATGACCAGGAGCTGTCAGCAATGTCCTGCAGCTCCACCTCCCTCCCTGCCCCATCCTGGATGATCCTCCCGCTCCTGTGGCCTGGGATGAGCAGGTTTCCTTGCCCTTCCCTCCACACACCTCGGGGTCACCCAGCTGGACATTGCCCACCATGGATGGATGATTTGCTCACCAAAAGGAGCCCAGGTGTTAACAAGAGACCTTGATCAGACTTGGCTGAGACCCCCCCACACACCTTCCCCTGCCCCCTGTACCTGTAGGCAGCAATTTCGATGTCCAGGGCCATCTTGACGTTGAGCAGATCCTGGTACTCGCGGAGCTGAGCTGCCATCTCCCACTTGGTGTTCCTCAGCTCGTTGTCAAGCTGCTGGATGGTTTCCTGTGGGCAGACAGAGCAATAATGGGAGGGGACACATGGCACAGTCCCCAGGAGCAGGGGGACACAAGAGCACCCCTGAATTGTCCCCTGGTCTCCAGCACCAGGGTGTCCTCACGGAGGAGTCTGCAGCCACCTCCTCCTGCAGACACACAGGCAAGGGGACACAGCCAGGGGTGCGCCCAGGGTGTCCACGTGCCTTGGGGGACCTGGCAGGAGGCCTGCATGCCCTGAGCAAGGAGCTGCACTCCAGCTGAGCCCCTGCATGCTCCCAGCACTGCCTCCAGCAGGGACACACTGTGGGAATGCTTCTAGAACTTGAGTGAGTCCAGTGGTAACTGAACTCCAGCTGGAGGCTGGTGAGAACCACCCTGGGGACTGCGCTTCATTCCAGGGCCACCAAGGCAGCCCTCACATCCCAGATCTGGAGGACAGGATGTGGTCCAAACCCTGGACACACTTCCATGGCGTTTGTGCCCATCCTCACAGGCAGGTCAGTGCCAGGCAGAGCCATGGGGCAGCTCCAGGGGAGCTGAGGGACACAACAGCCTGGACACCACCTCAGGCTCTGGGTTCCTGGTCCCTGTGGGCTGGGGAAGGCCAGTTCTGACACAGCCCCGAGCATGTCCCACAGCTCCTTCCCATCCCTGAAGCCAAACCCCAGCAGCGGGATGGTCCCTCCCCAGCCTGGGCCGCTGCCCACTGCGCCACGGCACCTGGTAGGACAGGACATCTGCATGGTGGCGCTCCTCCGAGTCCTGCCTCTGCCTCTCCAGCGACTCCTGGGTCCCTTTGAGGGCCTCCAGCTCGGTGGTCTTGGCCTGGAGCTGCCGGCGGTACTCGGAGATCTCCTCCTGGGCCAGGCGCATGGCGTCCGTGTTCACCTTGGCCACCTCGGACAGCTTGTCCAGCCTCACTGCGAGGGAAAAGGGAAGCTGCAGGGCGGGGGGAGGGAGGCTGCAGCCTCCCCTCCTTGGGGAAACCCAAACCTGTCCATGCCACACGTCCCTGTCCTCTGCAGAGCCACCCCGGGCTCCCTGAGCCCTCTGCCTTCCCCACCCCTCCCTCCATCTCTGCCGGGAAGTGAAGGAGGATGGGCAAGACGAGCTCGGGGCCGTTTCTGCCATGCTGGACTTCAGCCAGTGCAGATCCCCGCTGCAGCCCCCGCCTCCCCTTCAGCTGTGCCACAGCCCCCTGCCCCACAGCCCTGGCCCGAGGCGGGGCGGTGGCTTTGCCGCAGCGCCCTGCGGACACCCCAGGGGACGAGGGGGGCACAGAATGAGGGGACAGGAACGGGGAGCAGCTATTCTGCTGTTCCTGGGGCAGCCCCCGCCCCGCGGGACGGGCGCCCGGGTCGGTGCTGCCGCTGCCCGCGGTGCTGAAGCTCCGCTGTCCGCGGTGCTGGAGCCGCCCTGCGCTCCCCGGGGCTCAGCCCGGGGTGCCGACCCCACCCTCCGCACCTTTGTGTCCCCCACCCCCAAAAAAGACCACTCTCTGTCCTCCCCTCCCTGTCAGGGATGCGGTCCCGCCCCCCAGCACTGCAAGCACCCCCGGTCTCGCCCCGGCTCAGAGGGAGCAGCACGATTCCCTGCAGTGTCAGGGGAGTCCGGCATCCCAAAAACTTGGTCCTGGAACTCTCCTCGGAACTCACTGCGGGGCAGAGGGGAGTCGGGCAGGGCAGCCGCGGGCACTGGGGCTCTGCTGGCAGGGATGGGATCACCCTGAAGCCCTCCCAGGGTGCTGGATGTACGGGAGGTCCCTGCACACCGCCAGAGTGGGGGGCACTAACCCTCTCCGAGCACAATATAGGAGGGCTCGCTATGCCAACACCCTCCAGGAGCACAGCAGAGCTGGGAGGGGTCCCTGCACCTCCTGGGGTGGGGGTAACTAACACGATCCAGAGAGAGGAGGGTTCCGCATCCCTCGGGCCTCCCTTTGCTCCAAGCCCATCCCGGAGCGCGGCAGCCCCGCGTGTCCCGGGGGAGGTACCGGCATGTTGGGCAGCCCCACCCTGGCACTCACCGCGGAACCACTCCTCGGCCTGCAGGGTGCTGCGGGCGGCCGTGCCCTCCAGCTGTGCGCGCAGGTCGCGGAGCGCGGCGGTGACTCCGGGCCGCAGGGAGGCGGGCGGCTCGGCGGGCAGCTCGGGCCGCGCCCCGCGCAGCAGCGCTCCCACCTCGGCGCGGTGCTGCCTCCGCAGCTGCTCCGCCTCCTCCCGCAGCGCCCGGGCTCGCTCCTCCAGCGGCGCCCGCGCCCGCTCCTCCTGCGCCGAGCGCTGCGCCAGCCCGCGGGCCGCCGCCTCCAGCTCCGAGCGCTGCCGAGCCTCGTCCTCCAGCCTTCCCCGCAGCGCCGCCACGTCCTCGGCCAGGCGCGCCCGCTCCAGCCGCAGCTGGCCCTTCTCGGCGCCCAGGCGCAGCACGGTGCCCCGCATGTCCCGCAGCTCCCGCGCGTACAGCTCGCCCATGGCCGAGCGCCCCGCCTGCTGCTGCCGCAGCGCCGCCGCCTCGGCCGCCAGCGCCCGGTTCTGCTGCTCCAGCGCCCGCACCCGCTCGATGTAGCCGGCGAAGCGGTCGTTGAGCACCTGCAGCAGCTCCTTCTCGTTGCGCGCCCGCGGTTCGCCGTTCAGCGAGTCCAGGCTCTCGGTGGAGGACGCGGCCGCGCTGCCGCCGCCGCCGCCCGCGCCCCGCGCCCGTCCCACCACCGGGGCCGGCCACGAGTAGAAGCCGCTGGAGGCGGCGGAGCGCGGGGCGGCGCGGCCCGGCTCCTTGCGGAGCCCCCCCGGGGGGCCCAGCAGCGTCTCCAGCATCAGGCTCATGGCGACCCCCGCCCTCGCTGCGGCACCGCCGCGGCCGCCCGCTTTATAGCGCTCGGGGCGGCCGCTCCGCCCCGCCACCGGCACCGGCAGCGGCACCGCCCCGCGCCGCCGCCGCAGCCCCGCGGGTGCGGGGGGACACCGTGCCACGCCCAGGTGGGGAGCGGGAGCCGCAGCAGAAAGGAGAGGATTGTCCCCCGAAAGGAGAACGGGGACCACGGGGCACAGCGGGAGCCCGGGAGCAGCAAACAGGAGCACCGGGAAGGGAGTGGAGAGATCCCGCAGGGAGCACGGAACCCCCCGGTCAGATAGCGGGACCCCCGGGAATAGAGAGTGAGAGCCCCGGGAAGGGCGCAGGGAGCTCCTTGAGGGAGAACACATCCCCTGCAGGGAGCAGGACCCCCGGGAATAGAGAATGGGAGCCCCGGGAAAGGAGCAGGGAGCTCCTTGAGGGAGAACACATCCCCTGCAGGGAGCAGGACCCCCGGGAATAGAGAGTGAGACCCCCGGGAAGGGAGCAGGGAGCTCCTTGAGGGAGAACACATCCCCTGCAGGGAGCAGGACCAGCGGGAATAGAGAATGGGAGCCCCGGGAAAGGAGCAGGGATACCCCAGGACAGAGCAAGGACCCCGCGGGAAGTGGAGAGCCCCCAAAGCGAGAAGGGACCCTCGGAGCAGAGAGGGGGAAAAGAGGAATAGAGGGTGGGACCTTCAGATGGAGGTGGGACCCCCGAGGACAGGGCGAGGACCCCGTGGAAAGGGAGTGGGGAGATCCTGTGTGACCGTGGACCCCCTGGACAGCGTGAGGAACACCTGGGAATAGAGTGGGGTCCCCAGGAATGGAGAGCGGGACCCTGGGGAGGGGGCTGGGACCACCCAGTACGGAGCAGGACCCCACCCCGGTGTGAAGGAGGAAGGGAGGACCCCCGGCTGGCACAGACGCCCCTCCACGGGTGGGGCAGCGACCCTGGGGTGGGGCCCTCACTCGGTGTCCCCCCGGGGCCAGGCACTGACTGGGGGAGGGTGCCGGGAGGGTGCCCCGAGGGGACAGGGGACAGCCCTGTGGAATGATGGGGAGCTCCAGGCAGGGAGGGATGGGACGGCCAGGTCTGCCATTCCGGCTGGAGGGGGCATGGGGAAGGGGATGGAGACAGGGATGGGGTGGGGGGATGTGACCCCCAAATCCTGCCCTTGGCACCGGGGCATGCACGGGCCACCCAGCCAATCAGCACTCAGGTACCATAGAACCAATCAGCACTCAGGTACCACCCAGCCAATCAGCACTCAGGTACCATAGAACCAATCAGCACTCAGGTACCATAGAACCAATCAGCACTCAGGTGCCATCCAGCCAATCAGCACTCAGGTACCATAGAACCAATCAGCACTCAGGTACCATCCAGCCAATCAGCACTCAGGTACCATAGAACCAATCAGCACTCAGGTACCATCCAGCCAATCAGCACTCAGGCACCATAAACCAATCAGCACTCAGGTACCACGCAGCTAATCAGCAGTTGTGTACCATCCAGCCAATCAGCACTCAGGTATACCACCCAGCCAATCAGCACTCACAGACAGCCCAGACAGTCAGCCCATATGGATCAGTGGCCAATCAACAGTCACAGACCACCCAGCCAATCAGCACAGTTGCTGCCCAGCCAATCCACAAACAAAGAGCTCAAGATGTGGGCAGATACTGACAGCTCAGCCAATCAGCAGCCAGGCCTGGAGATCCTAGCCAATCAACACACAGGTCCCAAGATCTCAGCCAATCAGCAACCAGGTCCATAGATCCTGTCCCAGCCAATCAGCAGGCAGGAGTACAGATCCCAGCCAATCAGCACACTGGTCCACAGATCCCAGCCAATCAAAAGGCAGGTCTACAGATCTCAGCCAATCAAGATACAGAACTATAGATCCCAGCCAATCAGCACACAGGCCCACAGATCCCAGCCAATCAGCACACAGGCCCACGTCCCAGCCAATCAGCAGGCCACTCCTAGGATCAGCCCTGGTGTCCCCACTGTCCCCACAGCTGTCCCTGTGTGAGCAGGGCCCCAGCCCGTCCCTTGTCCCCCAGAACCATGGAAGCAGGGCCGGGAGCAGTCGGGCTGGGCCGGGAGGAGCGGGAGGCTGAGCAGCCCCAGGGTGACAGAGTGACACAGCCCGGGAGTGTTGGGGACACGGGGACAGCAGGCACGGGCCACCCCCGAGCAGCTGTGCCCACCCCACTGACCCACTCCGGGCCATTGTCACCAGCCCGGGGCGGTGGGGACCTGCGGGTGGGGACAGGGGGGCCCTGAGGGTCCTTCCCACGCTGGGGACACCCGGCTGAGCAAGGGGACACGGCCTGGGGAGGGGTGACCCTGTCCCCACAGCATGTGTCACCCGCCCTCCCAAGCCCTGCCTCCAAGCCCTTCTCCCTGTTTCCATCCCGACCCCTGGCGTGTCCTCACCTCTCTCTGCTCCATCCCATGTCCTCATCCCCTGTCCCTATCCCTGTCCCCATCCTCGTCCTCATTCCATGTCCCCATCCTCAATCCCCATCCCTGTCTCCATACCATGCCCCTGTTTCCTGTCCCCATCTCTTTCCCTATCCCTGTCCTCATTCCATGTCCCCATCCCCTATCCCCATTCCCTGTTTCCATCCCATGTCCCCATCCCTACCCCCTGTTCCCATTCCCTGTCCCCGTTCCCTGTCCCCCATTCCCTCTCTCCCATCCCATCCCATCCCATCCCATCCCATCCCATCCCCATCCCTGTTCCCCCATTCCCTCTCCCTATTCCATCCCAGTTCCCCCATTCCCTCTCCACCATCCCATCCCATCCCATCCCATCCCATCCCATCCCATCCCATCCCATTCCATCCCATCCCAATCCATCCCATCCCATCCCCGTTCTCCATTCCCTCTCCCCCATCCCATCCCCGTTCCCCATTCCCTCTCCCCCATCCCATCCCCGTTCCCCATTCCCTCTCCCCCATCCCTGCCCCATTCCCATTCCCTCTCCCCCATCCCATCCCCGTTCCCCCATTCCCTCTCCCCCATCCCTGCCCCATTCCCATTCCCTCTCCCCCATCCCCGTTCCCCCATTCCCTCTCCCCCATCCCCATCCCAGTTCCCCATTCCCTCTCCCCTATCCCTATCCCATCCCCGTTCCCCATTCCCTCTCCCCTATCCCATTCCCGTTCCCCATTCCCTCTCCCCTATCCCATCCCCGTTCCCCCATTCCCTTTCCCCTATCCCTGCCCCATTCCCATTCCCTCTCCCCTATCCCATCCCCGTTCCCCATTCCCTCTCCTCATCCCATCCCCATTCCCCCATTCCCTCTCCCCCATCCCATCCCCGTTCCCCATTCCCTCTCCTCATCCCATCCCCATTCCCCCATTCCCTCTCCCCTATCCCATCCCCGTTCCCCATTCCCTCTCCTCATCCCATCCCCATTCCCCCATTCCCTCTCCCCCATCCCCATCCCCGTTCCCCATTCCCTCTCCCCCATCCCTGCCCCATTCCCATTCCCTCTCCCCCATCCCCATCCCCGTTCCCCCATTCCCTCTCCCCATCCCCATCCCCGTTCCCCATTCCCTCTCCCCCATCCCTGCCCCATTCCCATTCCCTCTCCCCATCCCCATCCCCGTTCCCCCATTCCTTCTCCCCATCCCCGTTCCCCCATTCCCTCTCCCCCATCCCTGCCCCATTCCCATTCCCTCTCCCCATCCCCATCCCCGTTCCCCCATTCCTTCTCCCCATCCCCGTTCCCCCATTCCCTCTCCCCCATCCCTGCCCCATTCCCATTCCCTCTCCCCATCCCCATCCCCGTCCCCCATTCCCTCTCCCCTATCCCTATCCCCATCCCCGTTCCCCATTCCCTCTCCCCCATCCCCGTTCCCCATTCCCTCTCCCCTATTCCCTGCCCCATTCCCCCATTCCCTCTCCTCTATCCCTGCCCCATTCCCTCTCCCATACCCCATCCCAGTTCCCCATTCCCTCTCCCCATCCCTGCCCCGTTCCCATTCCCTCTCCCCATCCCTGCCCCGTTCCCATTCCCGCTCCCGTTTCCAGCCCCGCCCCTCCCGCCGTGTCCCCGCCCCTTTCCCCGCCCACCCGCGGGGCCCCGCCCCGCCCCGGAAGCGCTCCCCGCTCCTCAGTTCCGGTGGCGGCGGCGGCGGCAGCAGGTACGGACCGGGCCGGGCCGGGCTGGGGCAGGGACCGACAGGGACTGACGGACCGGGCTGGGGCAGGGCAGGGCAGAGCCGGGCCCCGCAGCCGCTCCTGCCCTGGCCGCCTCCCCCGTGCGCACCCGGGACGGCGCCCCCGCCGGGGCTCGGGCCGCGCCGCGTCCTTCTGGGCCGGGCCCCTCCCGCCCCCGGCCGGAGCCGTGCCCCGTGTGCCCCTCAGGGACCGGCGCTGTCCCCGCTCGGACCCCTGGCCCGGCCTGCGCTGAGCCCCGGGCCGTGTCCCCGCGCTGGCTCCCTGTTCTGACCCCGTGTCCCGGGCTGTGTCCCCTCCCCTGTCCCGAGCTGTGTCCCGGGCTGTGTCCCCATGCTCCCCTCCCGTGTCCCCGGCTGTGTCCCCATAATCTCCTCCTCAGTCCGGCTGTGTCTCCCTCCCCTGCTCCGCTGGGGCCCACGGGGGTCTCCCCACCCCGCAGCCCCCCCGGGCCGTGTCCCGCCTGTCCCCGCCTGTCCCCGCCTGTCCCCGTGTGGCAGCGCTGCCCTCCCGGCTCCGTCCCTCAGGGATCCCCCGGGATCCGCTCCCCTCCCTGGCACCGTGTCCTGGCCCGAGGGACACCGTGCTGGGGACAGGACCCCCGGGAAGGGCTGGGGGACACGGGGCGAGCCCTTCACCCCCCAGGACATGGCACAGCCATAGGGAAAAGTTGCATGGAATAAGCTGGGCATGGAGCAGGCAGGGAGGCTGATATCCTGTGCTCGCTGCCTCCTCCAGGGAGGTTTTGGGGGGGAAAAAGCCCCAAAGTGGATAAAAAGGAGCTGTGAGGCAGCTCCAGGCTGAGGGGGCCGTGTTGGGGGTGTTGCTGTTGTTGTTGCAGGTGTTTTGTGGAATTCTGACACCTGTCAGGGTCCCATCCCCAGCAGCAGAGGGGGCTCAGTGGGGTTCTGTGTCTGCTCTCTCCTGGGGTGACAGAAAAGGGGACAAGCCTTGGATGAGCAGTGGGACTGATGTGCTTTGTGACCCCCACACCCATTGGTGGGGTCAGGCTGCCAGGCTGAGCAGCCTTTGGCACCCCAAGGGCCTTTCCAGAGGTGTTGGGCCTTGCTTGGATGGAGCCAGGCTGGGAATTCCAGGTGTCCACCGTGCAGAACCTGCCTGTCCCAGGAGCAGAACGTCCCCTGTGCCACAGGAACCTGGTGCTGTGGCCAGGACAAGGCCTTTGGTGTCCCTGAGATGCTCAGCTGAGTTTGCGGGGTGCCATCCCAGTTAATGGTGATTAAAATCCCCCCAGCTCTCAGAGCTCTGTGGCAGTGGGGTCCTGGCAGGGAACACCTCAGCATTGTCCTTTTCCCTTGTTCCTTTATTTTATTCCCCCGTTATTGGTTGATGGGATGCATTGCTTGCAGCTCATTTGCTGCTGCCACTGCTTTGGATCTGCCAAAGGTTTTTTGGGTTTGCTTTGGGCACCGTGGTGGTGGCACAGTGAGCTTGGCTCCTACCCCTGAGTTATCCAAGTTATCCCTTGTTTGGTGGGGATGGAGCCCTTTGGAATGCCCATGGCTTGGTGAGAGGATGAGGATGGTCCTGGTGGGATCCAGCAGAAGCACAGCCCTGAAGCTGCTGGAGCAAAACCTGGCTCCAGTTAGGGCAGACAAGGGGGGAAATATCCTACAGGAATGTGTGTGGGGCTGCTGGGAGGGCTTGTGGAGGGGTGGCAGGTGTGGGATGGGCACAGGGATGGGAGCTGTGGGATTTGGGATATGAGGACCAGGATGGGAGCTGTGGGATATGAGGACAAGGGTGGGAGCTGTGGGATATGAGGACAAGGATGGGAGCTGTGGGATTTGGGATGTGAGGACAAGGATGGGAGCTGTGGGGTGTGGGATGTGAGGACAAGGATGGGAGCTGTGGGATTTGGGATATGAGGACAGGGATGGGAGCTGTGGGATATGAGGACAAGGATGGGAGCTGTGGGATGTGGGATGTGAGGACAAGGATGGGAGCTGTGGGATATGAGGACAGGGATGGGAGCTGTGGGATGTGAGGACAGGGATGGGAGCTGTGGGATGTGAGGACAGGGATGGGAGCTGTGGGATGTGAGGACAAGGATGGGAGCTGTGGGATTTGGGATATGAGGACAAGGATGGGAGCTGTGGGATGTGGGATGTGAGGACAAGGATGGGAGCTGTGGGATTTGGGATATGAGGACAGGGATGGGAGCTGTGGGATGTGAGGACAAGGATGGGAGCTCTGGGATATGAGGACAAGGATGGGAGCTCTGGGATATGAGGACAAGGATGGGAGCTCTGGGATATGAGGACAAGGATGGGAGCTGTGGGATTTGGGATATGAGGACAAGGATGGGAGCTGTGGGATGTGAGGACAGGGATGGGAGCTGTGGGATGTGGGATGTGAGGACAAGGATGGGAGCTGTGGGATGTGAGGACAAGGATGGGAGCTCTGGGATATGAGGACAAGGATGGGAGCTGTGGGATGTGAGGACAAGGATGGGAGCTGTGGGATGTGAGGACAAGGATGGGAGCTGTGGGATGTGAGGACAAGGATGGGAGCTGTGGCTGTAGGATGGAAGCACTGCTGTGAGTGAGGAGATCACTGATCAGCACGAGGCTCTGGAGCTGTTGGGTTGGGTGTCCTCAGCCTCTGGCTCCTCCTGCACCCTGGGGTGTTCCTCTCCCTTGGCTGGTGCCTGTGGCAGCCCCTGGGTCTGTCCATGGGATGTGCTCAGAGCTGTGTTGGTCTGGTTATTTTATTTTTATTTTTCATTCATGAATGCTGTGGGACTCTTGGGTGCATTTCTTGAGTTTTATGTGTTGTATTACCTTTATTACATGGTTGGGACAATGGGAAGATGGTAAAGCTTATGTTCAGCTGGTAGCAGCTCAAGATTTCTTTGTTACAGAATACTTAAAAAACTTTTAGCTAAGCTTATAGATAATTGTTCTAGCTAATTACTAAAAGTTCATTTATACTTTTTCACACAGTGTTTGCTTGTCTTCTTTCTATGGATAATACACACTACATTATTATTAAGTTTAAACCTTCTACTGTCTTGCTAAGCACATTTATTTTCTTGTACTCTTAAGGTCTGTCTAAGCCAAGCTTAAGGCTTAAGCTATTGTTTCATGTCCTTGCTGTACAATTATAACATTTCTGCTTTCAGACTTCCTAACTACAACTTAGCTCTAAGGTTTTTGTTCTTTCTGTTTCTTGGGGCTGCTTTTACAGCTTTCTGGAGCCCTTCTTACCTTCACTGATTCCCACAGGGAGCCATCAGCCCCTCACCCTGCCTGGCCCCTGCTGGAGCTGCCCACGCCAGCAGGGAGCAGTTATGTGATTCCCCACGGCTCCAGTTACCCATTAATGATTTAGAGTATTCATTTCCCTGATTTGCAGCTGGGCTGTTTGCCTGTGCGAGTTCCTTTCCCCACTGACCTCCAGCTGCCCCTCTGTTTTCCAGGGGAGCCCTTTCCTAGGGGCTTGTCCTTGGAGTTCCTGCTCCTTTCTGCTCTCCCTAGTGACAGCAGCCTGTCCTTCCTTTCCTTTTTCCCCTTTTCCCCCTTTCCCCCCTTTCCCTTTCCCCCCTTTCCCTTTCCCCCCTTTCCCTTTTTCCCCTCTTTCCCTTTTCCCCCTTTCCCTTTTCCCCCTTTCTCTTTTCCCCCTTTCCCTTTTCCCCCTTTCCCTTTCCCCCCTTTCCCTTTTCCCCCTTTCCCTTTTCCCCTTTTCCCCCTTTCCCTTTTCCCCCTTTCCCTTTTCCCCTTTTCCCCCTTTCCCTTTCCCCCCTTTCCCTTTTCCCCCCTTTCCCTTTCCCCCCTTTCCCTTTCTGCCCTTTTCCTTTCCACCCTTTTCCTTTCCCCCTTTTCCCCCTTTCCCTTTTCCCCCTTTCCCTTTTCCCCCTTTCCCTTTTCCCCCTTTCCCTTTTCCCCCTTTCCCTTTTTCCCCCTTTCCCTTTTTCCCCCTTTCCCTTTTCCCCCTTTCCTTTCCCCCCTTTCCTTTTCCCCCTTTCCCCCCTTTCCCTTTTCCCCTTTTCCCCCTTTTCCCTTTTCCCCCCTTTTCCTTTCCCCCTTTCCCTTTTCCCCCTTTCCCTTTTCCCCCTTTTCCTTTCCCCCTTTTCCCTTTCCCCCCTTTCCCTTTTCCCCCTTTCCCTTTTCCCCTTTTCCCCCCTTTCCCTTTTCCCCCCTTTCCCTTTTCCTTTCCCCCCTGGCTCAGCCTGGGCAGCTCAGAGCTCTGGCAGCCACAGAACTCCTGGGCTGGGCTGTCAGAGGGTCTAGGAGGGCCTGGGGGCTGTGGTGGGCAGGGATAAGCAGGGATTTGGGATGTCTTGGGCACAGTTTGAGGGCTGCTCCCAGCCCTGGCAGTGGGTCTGTGCTGGTGGAAGCTGAAAGTGAGCCCAGAGGAGGCACCAGAGATGCTCTGAGGGCTGGAGCCAGGCTGGGAGAGCTGGGGGTGCTCACCTGGAGAGGAGAAGGCTCCAGGCAGAGCTCAGAGCCCCTGGCAGGGCCTGAAGGGGCTCCAGGAGAGCTGGAGAGGGACTGGGGACAAGGAATGGAGGGACAAGACACAGGGAATGGCTCCCAGTGCCAGAGGGCAGGGATGGATGGGATATTGGGAATGGGGAATTGTTCCCTGGCAGATTGGTGAGGGGCTGGGATGGAACTCCCAGAGCAGCTGTGGCTGCCCCTGGGTCCCTGCAAATGTTCCAGGACAGGGTTTGGAGCACCCTGGGACAGTGGGAGGTGTCCCTGCCCATGGCAGGGGTGGGATAAGATGATCCTTAAGGTCCCTTCCCACCCAAACCACCCCATGGTGAAAGTCTGTGGTCAGCAGCAGCTCAGCCTTCAAGGATGGAGGAATTATCCCAAACCAGGGTGCTGAAAGTAGCAGAAGAAATGAGTTTTCCTGCTCTCTCCATAAGAGGGAATGAGCAGCACCAGCAATGTTCATTTGGCACTGGTGGCATTCCCAGGCCCCCCCTGGCAGAGCCCCCTTGGTGGGAAGCCCAGTGCTGTGTTTGCTGTTGTATTTTGGGTTTAGGAGCCTCTTATTTTCCCAAGGCAGCTGAATTGTGCCTGAGCTGGGGGCTGAGAGGCTCAGGAGAGCAGCAGTGCTCTGCTTTGTGTGGAGCTGTGGAATTGAGTCCCCTGGAGTGAATAAAATTGGGATAAAAGGCTTTGGGTTTGTGCCACTGCCAAAACCAGTCCTGAGGAGGCCAAATTGGCTTGGGAGAGGCTCTGGGTGCTCCTCTCCAGCAGCTTCCAGATCTTTATGGACATGAACTCCTTCAATCCTGTGGATTTTTGCTAGACCAGCTTAAAATAAGTGAAAATGGGGTAAAATCTGAGCCACCACAAGGTCAGGGGTGGTCTGTGTGCTTTGCTTTGCTGTTTGCATCCTGCTTTTTGTGAGTGAGGGGCTGCTCCCCTCAGCCTCTCACTGAGAAAGGAGCTGGGTGGGAATTGCTCAGTGTGGAAAGGAGCTGGATGAGGATTGCTCAGTGTGGAAAGGTCTGGATGGGAATTGTTCAGTGTGGAAAGGAGCTGGGTGGGAATTGTTCAGTGTGGAAAGGTCTGGATGGGGATTGCTCAGTGTGGAAAGGTCTGGATGGGAATTGCTCAGTGTGGAAAGGAGCTGGATGGGGATTGCTCAGTGTGGAAAGGTCTGGATGAGAATTGCTCAGTGTGGAAAGGAGCTGGGTGGGGATTGCTCAGAGTGGAAAGGAGCTGGGTGGGAATTGCTCAGTGTGGAAAGGTCTGGGTGGGAATTGCTCAGTGTGGAAAGGAGCTGGATGGGGATTGCTCAGTGTGGAAAGGTCTGGATGGGGATTGCTCAGTGTGGAAAGGTCTGGATGGGAATTGCTCAGTGTGGAAAGGAGCTGGGTGGGAATTGCTCAGTGTGGAAAGGAGCTGGATGAGGATTGCTCAGAGGGGAAAGGAGCTGGATGAGGATTGCTGGAGCTGAGGGAGCAAACCTTCCCTCTGCATCCTCCAAAGCAGAGCCAGGCAGCAGCGCTGGCCTGTGCCCAAGGGCTGAGCTGTGGGAATTCACCTGCAGCTGGCAGCCAGCCCTGCCTTGTCACCCTGGCACAGCCTGGGGGACACACAGGGTGCAGGGTGCTGAGCACTGGGTTTTTGGGTCCCCTCATCACCCTGCTCCAGGCCCTAAAGTGCTTCCTGCCCTGGGGAGGGTTGTGTTGTGTGAGGAGCGAGGGCTGTGCCTTCATTCCCGAGCTGCAGGAGCCACTTTCCTTCCTGGGATTGCTGCAGGGCTTAAAGACTGGGGGAATGGGTGGTTGTCTCAGCCCCTGGAAGCAGTGGGGTTTTTCAGTGGGGCTGTGGATGGGAAGAGCACAGGCTGTGCTTTCCCTGCCCTGGGAGAGAGAGCAGGGAGCTGCAGGAAGCGGCCGGTGTGATTGATGCCTGCACAAATCCCCTGCTCAGCTTCAAGTTTGCTTTCCAGGCACTTCTGCAGAGCAGGGCTGAGTGTGAGCCAGCTCCTGGAGTCGGAGGGACTGCAGTGAATCCTCCTTTCTTCCCTTCCTTCCTTGCTGCCCGTGTGGCAGGACGGGATCTGCAGTGAGGCGCAGAGAGCTGCGGCGCAGCCCGGAGCTCCCGCTGTTCCCTGGAGAGCCATCGACTTAGAGGGATAAAAAAGGCTCTGAATCAATCCCAGGTAACTGAGGCAGGGAGGAGTGTCCTGGCTCACCAGGGGCAGGGCTGTGGCACTGTGGTGCCAGCCTTCCCCCTGTGGAACAGCACCAGGATGGTGCTGCCAGCCCCCAGAGCAGCCCCAAGCCCACGCAAGCTCCTTCCCTCTCCCTCCCTGCCAGGCTGTGTGCTCTGCCCAGCCTGCTCAACCCCCAGATTTCATCCAGATTTTCCTTTTATCCCTGCTGGGGATGCCTCTCCAGCTTGGACAGGGAACAGAGGACACAGTTTCTCTGTGCTCCTGCTGCGTTTGGCTTTCAAGATGCTCATTTGCATTTTAAACCCATCCACAAGCTCTTTTTTTTTTTAATCTCTTTTTTTTTTTTTTCCACTTGGCTTTGCTTCCTGTATTCCTGCCCCTCCAAAACAGCAAGGCCACTGCAGGCTTTCAAGGACAAGCCTCTGGTTCCTTCCCTGTTGAAGGAAAGATGGGAAAACCAGCCATAAAAGCCAAATTCCCACTGACCTTTCTGAAGGGCTGCACATCTCCTTCCTCAGCCTGCCAAGCCCTAAATCTGCCCTAAACTGCCTGAATTATATAATAGAGCCTCAAGTGCTGGGCTGAAACCTCACAGCCTTGGAATTTAAAGCAACCCTGCTGGAGCAGGGCTGGTTTGTGGGAGAGGCTCCCTTTGATCTGGCAATCTGTGCCCCTTGGCTGTGCTGTCCCACTGAGCTGAGCCTCAGGTTTGGCTCAGTTCCTGTCCCCAGCCCTGAGCTGTTCCCTGGCTAGGTGAGAGGGAGGGCTGGCTGTGAGTTTTCCTTAAGGAAGCGTTTTTTGGGTGAGGGGGGATCACTGAGCCCCTGCTGCCCAGCTCTGTGCAGGATGGGATGAGCAAAGTCAGGGCTGCAGCCCTGGGATTTTCAGTGGTTCCTTTCCTCCTCCACATCCTCCTTGGAGAGCCCTGATTCCCCATCAGGGAGCAGCTGATTCCCCATCATCACAGAGCTGTGAGGTGCTCACCCTCCCCTGGGGATTGAGCTCCTCCTTGTGACTCTTCCCATGAGATCCCAAACTCTTTCCCTCCCCTGGTGTTTTTCCTTCCTGGAGCTCTCCCTGACAATCCCTGCAGTCAGGAAATGATCAGCCCTGACCCTCAGTGCTCTCCCTCTCCTGCAGGGCCGTGCTGCTGCCTGGAGACCACCATGACAGACTCCAAGTACTTCACCACCACCAAGAAAGGTAAGGCAAGGAGCAGGAATGTCACAGTTCATCCCCAGATCACCAGCTGGTTCTCACTCCTGTATAACCCATGTGGGGAGGGTTGGGGAGCTCCTGTGGGAATGCCCTGGGATGCTGTGGCTCACACCTCACCCTGCTCCTTGCTCTGGAGCAGCTCCTGGGCTGCTGTGGGGTGAGGACACCTTGTCCCCAGCCCCCTGGGCCCAGCCAGGGCTGCTGGCAGCTGGTGATCAGCTTTAGCAGCTCAGGAGCTCCCCTGGGCAGCACTCAGGGCCTTAAGCACCCTCCAGAGCAAGGAATTAATGTGAGAGAAGCCATGTGGCATCTTCCTCCTCAATCTGCCAGCCCAGGAGGGAGTAAGGAGCTCAGCCTGGCTGTGGGAGATGCTGCCCTGGGCTGGTGGGGGGGCTGCCACAGGCAGGGAGGGATTTGGGAGCCACCTTTCCACTGAGGAGCAGTGCCCAAAATCCATCCCTGGGAAGGGTAGGGCCTCATGGGGCTGGGATGATCACCCCACAGCCAAAAACACCCTCTGGATAACCCCATCCAGTGCCTGTGGGGTGCTCCTGACTCCTGCAGCATCTCTCATCCCTGTGGAGGAGCCACAAGGATTCAGCAGGAGGTGAATATTCCATTCCCATGGGTGAGAGCTGAGCCCCCAGAGCAGCCCCAGCCCTCAGTGGGTGTTTGGGAAATGAAATCTCTCTTTTCAGGGGTGGCAGAGGACCCTGTCACCCAGCAGAGGTGTGCTCAGCTTTGAATTATTTACTTCAGGCTTTTCAAATTAATTCTATAAATGGGTAAGACATTTATTTGCCAATTCAAGGAAACAGGTTTTTTTTCAAATTAAGCCGAATTAGGCTTTAAAATTGGTCTTCATATGAAAAATAAACTTCAGATTTAGTCTTGAAAAATTCTCTGGTCAAGTTTGGCAACCAAATAATGAATTGTGATAGATCAATGGGAAATGAGTTGAGATAATATTATGGTGAAATCTTGACCCAGCTTTAGAATTAATCAGTTTCCAACTTTTCAGTTATGAGAGGTTATGTATATCTTACTTGCCAAATAAACTCAATTATAGTCTTCAACATTTTCCACTAATCCCTGAGCTGCCACTTTTCCCATTTCTCCAGGGGAGATATTTGAGCTGAAGGCTGAGCTGAACAGTGACAAGAAGGAGAAGAAGAAGGAGGCTGTGAAGAAGGTGATCGCCTCCATGACTGTGGGCAAGGACGTCAGGTGTGTGCTGGGAATGGAGCCTGGAATGTCCTGAGTGGGGAGGGACCCCCAGGATCATCCAGGGCAGCTCCAAAACCCCATCCTGGGCATCCCTGGCACTGCTGCCCAAAGGCTCCTGGAGCTCTGGCAGCCTCGGGGCCGTGCCCATTCCCTGGGCAGTGCCAGCACCCTCTGAGGGAAAAACCTTTCTCTGAAATTTACCCTAAACCTCTCTTTCATGCTGTTCTCCCACGTGCCCAAGCCCAGCTGGTTTTGGATTTTTCCCCCTGTTGCTTGCAGGGGGGTTTCCATGCTGCTTTTCCCCCAGGATTTGGGCAAGGATGTCAGGTGTGTGCTGGGGCTGCACCTGGAATATCCTGAGTGGGAAGGGACCCCCAGAATCATCCAGGGCAGCTCCTGTCCTGCCCAAAACCCCACCCTGGGCATCCCTGGCAGTGCTCTGGCAGCCTCAGGGGAGGCTGGGCAGTGCCAGCACCCTCTGGGGGAAGAACTTTTCCCTTAAATTTACCCGAAACCTCTCCTTCATGCTATTCTCCCATGTGCCCAAGCCAAACCCAGCTGGTTTTTGGGTTCTCTTTTCCCCCTGTTGCTTCCAGGGGGGTTTCCATGCTGCTTTTCCCCCAGGCACACCCTGGCTGCAGCTCTGCCTCCTGGAGTGCAGGCTGTGGCCACGTGGCCACCTGGCAGGTGGGGGCTCTCCTGGCTTTTGTTGTAATCTGGCTAAAAGAGGATTGGTCTGGCTGCCAGATCAGTTTGTTGGGATTATTCCCACTTCCTTTGTGTGTTGCTAAAAACAAGCAGGACCCCCTTGGAGGGTTTGTGGCAGTGCCTGGGTGCTGATAAACCCTTTACAGCCTCTCCAGTCCAAAAGGTCAGGCAGCTGCTGCTGTTCCTGCTTCCTTTTCCATCTGGCTGAGCTGCACGTGGCTCCTTCCGTGCCTTGTCCTGCACAGACCTGTCCCAGCACAGGCAGCATCAGCAATTTGATTTTCATGGTGCATTTGAGAGTAAATGGAGGGAAAACACATCAGGGTTTGGAGAACTGGGGCATCCCTGGCTCCCAGAACAGCAGCAGGGAGTGTCCATCTTGAGACCATTGTAGAAATCACATGGAAATGGCAGGAGCTTCCAGGGCTTGAAGGGGCTTAAAAAAGGAGGGGGAGCAGCTTTTTACATGGACAAATAGTGACAGGACAAAGGAGAATGGCTTTAAGCTAAAAGATATTTAGATGGGATATTGGGAATGAGGAATTGTTCCCTGGCAGGGCGGGCAGGCCCTGGCACAGGGTGCCCAGAGCAGCTGGGGCTGCCCCTGGATCCCTGGCAGTGCCCAAGGCCAGGCTGGATGGGGTTTGGAGCACCCTGGGACAGTGGAAGGTGTCCCTGCCCATGGCAGGGGGCAGAACCTGATAAATTTAAAGATTCCATGGTTCCCAAGCCATTCCATGATCCTGTGGCTGTGTCAGCCCATCTTTTCCCCTGTTTCAGGCTGCAGGGAGCAGTTTGCTGAGCTCACTGCTCCCCAGGAGGTGCCAGCAAAGCCTGGTTTAACCCGGGGTGAGACCAGCCCAGGTGGGCAGCAGCTTTGCAAAACCCAATTCCCTGGATTTAGGAGGGCCTTGGGTTTGATCCTGGCTGGTTTGTGGAGGTGGAGAAGCTTCCAAGAGCCTTGGGACATCTGTCAGGGTGAAATAACCCCTGGGATCTTGATTGCCTCCCCTGGGGTGGTTTAATTGTATAATTGGTCTGTCTTTGGATGAAACAGCATCTCTGGTACCCCATGTTGGGCAGCCCCAGCTCTGTGCAGGCAGACCCACTGCATTCCCCTCCATCCCAGCAGAGTCTCCTGGTGCTCCAGCCTCACCCAGGGGAGGGGGGCTCTTCCTTTGGGCACCATCCTGTGATGATGCATAAAGTCCTGGGATATCCTGAGTTGGAGGGGATCCACAAGAGTCATCCAGGGCAGCTCCTGGCCCTGCACAGACACCCCAACAACGCCACCCTGTGCCTGAGGGAATTGTGCAGCACCTTTTCCTGGGGCAGTGGATGTGCCCTGGAGTGGGGGTGCAGCAGAGCCATGTGGGAAAGCTCAATTTTGGTCCATCAAGGAGGAGTTTTGATACAGACCTGTGATGGTGTTCACAGGGGCCTGAGGATGAGGGAAGAGACAAGGATCTGACTCCATGTTTCAGAAAGCTGATTTATTATTTTATGATATATATTATATTAAAACTATTCTAAAAGAATAAAAGAAAGGATTTCATCAGAAGGCTGGCTAAGAATAGAAAAAGAAGGAATGATAAGAAAAGCTTGTGTCTCAGACAGAGAGTCCAAGCCAGCTGACTGTGATTGGCCATTAATTAGAGACAACCCCATGAGACCAATCACAGATGCACCTGTTGCATCCCACAGCAGCAGATAACCATTGTTTACATTTTGTTCCTGAGGCCTCTCAGATTCTCAGGAGGAAAAATCCTAAGGAAAAGATTTTCCATAAAAGATGTCTGTGACACAGACCCATTAAAAAAATCCACTGGGGAGGGGCATTTCAGCCATGTCTGCTACAGGGTGGGCTCAGGTCATGGAATCATAGAATCATGGGATGGTTTGGATGGGAAAAGGTCCTCCAACCCCCTGCCATGGCAGGGACACCTCCCACTGTCCCAGGGTGTCCCAGCTTCAATGTCCAGCCTGGCCTTGGGCACTGCCAGGGATCCAGGATGGGCACCCTGTACCAGGGCCTGCCCACCCTGCCAGGGAACAATTCCCAATTCCCAATATCCCACCCATCCCTGCCCTCTGGCAGTGGGAGCCATTCCCTGTGTCCTGTCCCTCCATCCCTTGTCCCCAGTCCCTCTCCAGCTCTCCTGGAGCCCCTTCAGGCCCTGCCAGGGGCTCTGAGCTCTGCCTGGAGCCTTCTCCTGTCCAGGTGAGCACCCCCAGTGTTTCCTCTCAGGAGGGAGAGTGTTCTCCTGGCTCTGGGAGCAGGATGATCCATGGCAGGGGGATCCATGGGCAGCCTGGCCGTGTCCTGCCTTCACTGAGCTCTCTGTGTTCCAGCGCTCTCTTCCCCGACGTGGTGAACTGCATGCAGACAGACAACCTGGAGCTGAAGAAGCTGGTCTACCTCTACCTGATGAACTATGCCAAGAGCCAGCCAGACATGGCCATCATGGCTGTGAACACCTTTGTGAAGGTGAGGGGACAGGGCTCTGTGTCATGGGGCCACAGGGGACACCAGGTGCCAGCTCACTGTGCCAGGCTGCAAATCAGGGAGTGTGGGCAGCTTTCCCAAGCCTCTCCCTTCCTGAGGAGGGGCTCTGCAAGCTCTAGAAAACAGATTGTGTTTGTCCAGTAATGCAGAAAGTCAGTTTTTGGCAGCTGTCCTGTGCCACTCTCTCTGTGAGGGTGTGGGCAGCTCCCGTGATCGAGAGCTGTCATGTGAATTTATGGGCTGAGAAATCCCTCGTGATGTTCCCGATGGAGCTGGGAACTGAGGAGTGTGTTAGGAACCAGGATATTGCCAAAGCAGTCAGTGAAAAGGCCTAGTGGGCTTTAGAGGGAGTTCAGGCTTTTTAGGGAGGATAAACCCCTCACAATAATTCCAATATGCATTTCCAGCATCAGGTTGGTTCAGGTACCTGGTGTAAGTGGTGAGGATGGAATTCCTGAATGGATTGAGGAGTTGTGGGAGTGAGGATTGGTGGTGTTGGAACTCAGTGGGTACAGGCCAAGAGAGAAACTTCTCTTGGGTGACTTATTCTCAAGAGTAGAACATGAAAACCTCGGGATTTGAACCCAAATCCTCCTGGACGACCTGAACCCCCCTGGAGATAGCTGAGGAGCCCAGGATATCCTGTGGCATTCACATTCTCTGAAAAAAATCCCTTCACCCAGGGTTTTTCTCCTGGGAAGGTGAAAGGCAGCGAGAGAAGCCTCAGAGAAAAGGAAAACAATAATTATCTCATTTGCTTCTCCTGTGTTGTGCTGGTGTGGAATGTGTTTGGAGATTGTTTACCCACAGGTGATTGTTCCATTGCATTCTGCTGTGAGTTGTTTTCACTCTTTGGCCAATCAGGGCCAAGCTGTGTCAGGACTCTGGAAAGAGTCAGGAGTTTTCATTATTATCTTTTTAGCATTAAGTATCTTTTCTGTATTCTGTAGTATAGTATACTATTCTTTAATATAATATTGTATCGTAACGTAATAAATTACCCTTCATGGAGTCAGATGCATCATTCCTTCCTTTGTCAGGGCTCCTTAATTACAATAGTAAATTATTGTAAATTATTGTAAAATTATTACAATAATATCCACCCTCCCCTGTGGGTGTGTGCTCTCTGTTAATGGAGTGACAAAACTATCTTTTGTATCTTTAATAGGAAAATGGTCTAGAAGTTTCTCTCTTCAGTTAAGTGAAAAGACATCTCATAAGACTTAAGAGACTTCACCTCAAACTTAAGGATAGCTAATTAGAGAAAGGCTAAAAAGTCTTGGTTAGACAGTTAACTAGAAAAAGGAATGAACAAAGAAGCTAATAGTTTTTGTAAAGTGTTTTACTAAGAGCAAAAACATCTGGCACTTAGCTCAGTTTTTCTGTTTGTTCTTTTGCTTTTTATTAAACTTCTTTGTTTCTAACACTGCAACGACAGAAGCCATCCTGCTGATTATTGTGCCTCCAAAAGTAGCTGAGCTATCTTGGGTTATTGGAATAATTACCAATATAGGCAGATGGGTGCCTGACCTTGTCTGGCCCTGCTGCTGAACCAAATAGCGGCACTGTGGTGTTTCACCCCAGAGACACTTTGGGCTGGCTGGGTGTGTGGTGTTTCACCCCAGAGACACTTTTGGCTGTGGGTGTGTGGTGTTTCACCCCACAGACACTTTGGGCTGGTGGGTGTGTGGTGTTTCACCCCAGAGACACTTTGGCTGGCTGGGTGTGTGGTGTTTCACCCCAGAGACACTTTTGGCTGTGGGTGTGTGGTGTTTCACCCCACAGACACTTTGGGCTGTGGGTGTGTGGTGTTTCACCCCACAGACACTTTTGGCTGGCTGGGTGTGTGGTGTTTCACCCCACAGACACTTTGGGCTGGCTGGGTGTGTGGTGTTTCACCCCACAGACACTTTGGCCGGCTGGGTGTGTGGTGTTTCACCCCACAGACACTTTGGGCTGGCTGGGTCTGTGGTGTTTCACCCCACAGACACTTTTGCCTGGCCGTATGCTGTAGCTGGGCACATGGAGACAAGTCCAGGCTTGCAGGAGCTCAGGTTTACCTTTGGTGATGGTGAAGGAAAGGAGCTGGTTCTGATGGAGGGTTTGGATGCAGAGCTTTATTCTGGCCCACAGGCCTCTGAATGCAGCACCAGCTCCAACAGAACTCCCTGAGCCCGTGGTTGCTGCTCCTTTGAACCCCGGGGAGAGGGGCAGGGAAGGGGCAGGGAGCCACCAAGCAGGGACAGGAGGGGAGGGACAAAGGGACAAAGGACACCTGGATGGTCCAATGACCCCCCAGGGGTAGAGAGCATCTTTTGAATCTGCAAATCACTTCTGGAATGCCAGAATTGACAGACAGTGCTGGGATGGGAAAGGAGAGGTGTCTGACACACCTGGCAGGGAATTATCAAGGAGGCATCCAAGGTTCTGAAATCACACCACAACACTGGCTGTGTTACAGGCCTCCTAGAGCTCCTTAGCCCTATCTCACAGCTCCTCTGCCACCCCTGCAGGACTGTGAGGACCCGAACCCGCTGATCCGGGCGCTGGCCGTGCGCACCATGGGCTGCATCCGCGTGGACAAGATCACCGAGTACCTGTGCGAGCCCCTGCGCAAGTGCCTCAAGGACGAGGACCCCTACGTGCGCAAGACGGCCGCCGTCTGCGTGGCCAAGCTGCACGACATCAACGCCCAGCTGGTGGAGGACCAGGGCTTCCTGGACACCCTCAAGGATCTCATCTCAGACTCCAACCCCATGGTGATTGGGTTTTGCCTTCTCTGCCTCCTCTGTGTCCAAATGGCCGTCACTGCTCTCCCGTCGTGTTCGTGTCCAACTCCGGTAGCAGCAGTGACGAGATTGTGTCCAGCCAATGGCAGGAGAAGCAAACAAGAAAATTCTTGCCTTTTTTCTTGCCTTTTTTTTACCTTTTTTCTTGCCTTTTTTTTAACCTTTTTTCTTGCCTTTTTTTTTGCCCTTTTTCTTGCCTTTTTTTTGGCCTTTTTTTTACCTTCTTTCTTGCCTTCTTTCTTGCCTTCTTTCTTGCCCTTTTTTCTTGCCTTTCTTGCCTTTCTTCTTGCCTGCCTTCTTGCCTTTTTTTACCTTTTTTCTTGCCTGTTTTTTGCCTTTTTTCTTGCCTTTTTTTACCTTTTTTCTTGCCCTTTTTTTACCTTTTTTCTCTCCTTTTTTTCCTACCTTCCTTGCCTTTCTTCCTTGCCTTTCTTCTTGCCTTTCTTCTTGCCTTTCTTCTTGCCTTTCTTCTTGCCTGCCTTCTTGCCTTCTTGCCTTTTTCTTGCCTTTTTTTACTTTTTTTCTTGCCTGTTTTTTGCCTTTTTTCTTGCCTTTTTTTACCTTTTTTCTTGCCCTTTTCTTACCTTTTTTCTCTCCTTTTTTTCCTACCTTCCTTGCCTTTTTTCCTTGCCTTTTTTCCTTGCCTTTTTTCCTTGCCTTTCTTCCTTGCCTTTCCTCCTTGCCTTTCTTCTTGCCTTTCTTCTTGCCTTTTTTCTCACCTTTCTTGCCTTTTTTCTTGCCTCCTTTCTTGCTTTTCGTCTTGCCTTTTTTTTCTAAAACTCCTAAATTTTTAAAAAAATCTCTTCATTGTTTAGCACGAGAGTCCATTTTATTTCCCCCACCCCATGCCAGGGGAGGGGGAACAGGAGGAAGAGGCCCAGGAGCCCAAGCAGAGCCCCAGAGAGCTGAGAGCAGAGAGAGAGCAGCCCCGGGGCCAGGGGTTCATCAGGTGTCCCATGGGAGGAGTCTTAGGATCAGATTACAGGAAAACTCCACAAACTCCCTTCCTCCCAGATTGTCTTTTTGGTGTTAACAAAGAACTTTTTGAGAGCTTTTGCTTCTCAGGACTGCAGGCTGTGCTCCCTGCCCCATAACCCTGTGTCCTGGAGAGAGGGTTTCTTCCATCCCATGGCTGTGTGTTATTCCTCTGTTCCCGGTGGGAAGGAGGCTGCTCCAGGTGGCTCAGGGCAGAGGGAAGCTGCTGCTTGGTTCTGATACCACAGAGCCAGTGGCTTTTGCCTCTGGTTTTCCTGCCAGCTGGGCTTTGGCTTCCCTCCCTTTCCCCGGGCATGGGGAACTTTAAAACCGCCTTTCCCCAGGGTTTCTCTTCCCACAGCCTTTCCTGCTTTTCCAGCCTTACCCTGGGTGTAGTGTTGAGCCCAAGGGCTGTGTGGAAAGCTCTGGGGCTCCTCAGAGCTGCCTGGGGAAGGGAACTGGGCAGGAAGCCAAGGCTGGCTCCGTGGAACACGTGGGAGCCGTTGGAGATGCGGCGTGGGTGGTGGGAGCGTGTGGTGGGGATGGCTCATCCATCCCCCTCAGATCTGCTGTGAGGAGGGAGAAGCTGGAGCCCAGATGTAGGTGGGATGTGAGGGGTTCACAGTGAGGAGGCAGCTCATCCCCTCACACCACATTTGGTGTCACCAATCCGTGTCCTGTCCCCCCCGGCAGGTGGTGGCCAACGCGGTGGCGGCGCTGTCGGAAATCGCGGAGTCTCATCCCAGCAGCAACCTCCTGGACCTCAACCCCCAGTCCATCAACAAGCTGCTCACAGCCCTCAACGAGTGCACTGAGTGGGGCCAGATCTTCATCCTGGACTGCCTGGCAAACTACATGCCCAAGGATGACCGGGAAGCACAGAGGTGAGGGCACAGGCAGGGCTTGGCACTGCCCCTTCTCCTCTGAGGAGTCTTCATCCTCCTGACCCTGCTGCAGGAGGTGGGACAGCAGGCATCTGCTGCACCTGTGCCTTGGGCATGGCCATCTGGAGCCTACCCTGGTCCTGTAGCGAGCCCTGGCACTGGGATTGTGCTCCTTGAGCTGCTTAAAATGTGGCTGTAGGGGACAATGGGCACCGGGGAGCCCCGAAACGGGGTCACTGCCAGAGGGTTCTGCAGGGCCTGGGGAATAACCTTCACTGGGGCATTCAGGAGCCAGCTCAGCCTCTTTGGGAAGGTCCCAAGTGGCACTCAGCTTTCCTGCAAGTCCTTCCTCCATGCTGGCAGGAGTTTTTCAGCAGGAGGAAGGGCTGGGATCATTTCCTCTCCCTCCTCCTCGCCCCGGCAGCATCTGCGAGCGGGTGACACCGCGGCTGTCCCACGCCAACTCTGCCGTGGTGCTGTCGGCTGTCAAGGTGCTGATGAAGTTCATGGAGATGCTGTCCAAGGACCTGGATTATTATGGCACTCTCCTGAAGAAGCTGGCCCCACCACTGGTCACTCTGCTGTCTGCAGAGCCCGAGCTGCAGTACGTGGCCCTCCGCAACATCAACCTGATCGTGCAGAAGAGGTGGGTGTCCATGTGTCCGTGTGTCCCCTCTCAGCCACAGGTGCTTCAATCTCCCTGACTGCAGCAGTGTCACACACATCCTCTAGGGTGATTTCTTCTCTGTTACTTAAAATCCAAGGAGAGTTATGGAATTGTGGAATGGTGGTTGGGAGGGATCTTAAAGCTCATCTCATCCCGTCCCCTGCCATGGACACCCTCCACTAGAGCATGTTGCTCCAAGGCCTGTCCAACCTGGCCCTGAGTCAGTCAGGTGAGGGAATGAGCAGGGAGCTAAGCTGGGCTCTTCAGTTTAATGTATCCTTTAGTTTAATTTATTCTTTATTTGGGGCAGCAAAGGATGGCAAAGCCAAAAGCTGTGAGACTTTGGAGTAGTCCCTCCGTGTCTAGGGAGGGATTTTTGTGCTGCCAGCTGCTTTCTCCACAGTTGTCCCCTTTGAACAAGTGCTCAGAGTCCTTTTGTCCCTTTGCTGATCTAAAATCCTGGAGGTGGCTGAGGCCCCACACGTGTGCCTGGAGCAGGAGTGGCAGCTGGAGAGCCCCAGCCCAGTCAGATGATTTGTTCTCCTCCCAGTCAGCACCGTGGTCGTCTCTTAAAAATAGCAGCAATTTCTGGGAGAAATGGAAAGCAATTAGTGTCCCTGGGAGTGGGAATGTGGAAGACAGCT